>NC_080742.1:95238246-95541276 GCF_020826845.1 Diceros bicornis minor | reverse complement strand
ACAAGATATTTGAGTGAGAAAAGGAACATAGAGGACTATGTATAAGGCAATTTTGGTTTTTTAAAACCAATAATGGCCAGAAAATAAAAACATGTAAACATGTCGTAATAAATAACCACATAAGCATCGATAAAAATACTTAGGTTAGTTACAGGAGTTACCTGGGGAGTTCATATCCGTGAAATGGGAAGTGAGGGGAAGGGGAAGGCAAATTAAAAGGAAAAAAAATACTGCACTAAAACCCAAAAATGTATGCCATAATCCCATTTAAGTAAAATGGTGCCTGTGTGTGTAATGACATTTGAAATTAACCTACAGACCTATAGGCAAGTTAAAAAAAATGTCAGGGCAAGGTATATAATGGGATACTGTTTAACCAAAAAGACACCAAGAAGCTCCTATTATGCAGCTTGTAAATGTGGGCGAGGAGGGGCTGGCAGTGTCTGGGGTCTGTCGGTGTTGGACACCTGGGCGGGGCTGAAAGGGTTGTGTGGTGAGGAGATGATTAGCTTTTTCTTTATTCAGCTTGATTGTGGGGTGGGGAGAGAGAGAGAAACTGTTGACTTTGGCTGGCCTAACCTGGGAAAGGGAATTAGAATCTCTTTTTAAAATAAACCGTGATAACACTAGTTAATTGGAGGGCATCATGGAAAACAAGCTTTGCATCTGTTTTAAGTTTACTCCAGTTTATTGGTGTTCAAGGCTGCAGAATGTCCAGAAAATTCTATGTCTACTCAACGCCAACTCAGTATTCTATTTCTTCAGGGTCTCTAAAATAAGCATTTTTGAAATGTAAATTCTAGGGCAGGTGGAATGAACGTGTTCTGGGTTCTTCTGTCCTCCTCCCCCACCCCTCTCGCCTTCTCTCAGCACACGACGGGATCGTGATTAAGATCGAGGTGCAGACCAATGACGAGGGCTCAGAAAGTCTGGAGACGCCGGAGCCCCTGATGGGACAGGTAGAAGAACACGGCTTTCAGGACTCAGAGCTGGGGGACCCGTGTGGAGAACAGCCGGACCTGGACATGCAGGAACAGGAAAATACGCTGGAGGAGTCCACGGAAGGCTCGAGCGAGTTCAGCGAGCTCAAGCAGATGCTGGTGCAGCAAAGAAACTGCACAGGTCAGTTGGGTGGGGGAGGAGTCAGCAGGCCTGCAGGTAGGCCCTGCCTGGGGAGGGTTGTGGTTTCCTTCATGGGTGGACAGGCTGAGGGAACCCCAAGCATGGCCTCAGGTGCAGGTTTACTGCCTCAGGATTTATAAGAATCCGTCTCCTGGCTAGGAAAGAAGGGGTCACAGCCAAGACTAGGTCAGATGAGGGCCCGAAGGGACCTCAGAAATAGTCTCTCCAACCCCCTCCTACAGGCAGAGGAGTCACATAGATTGCCCAGGGTCACACGATAGTGGCAAAGCTAGAACTTCAGTCTCCTGATGCATCCTTGACTATTCTTATGTCACACTAGAAGCCCAGCTGCCTTGAAGATTTCAACCCTTGGAGAGCGTGTTTTTCTTAAATGACCAACTGTACTGTCTTTTTCTGGGAGAATCGAGGTATCATTTTTGTTTAACTATAAAGCCTTAAGGTCACTATTCTGCACACTCTTGCTCCTTGTGAGTACAAGGAGAACAGTTAGGAACTGGGCTTACAGCAGCCTGATCCCAGGACATCTTTTGTGGTTGATTTTCTGACGCTGATCCATCTATGCAGTCCTGAAAAATGCCCTACCTGATCATCCTGGTGTATTTTTTAAATATATAATATAATAGTTATCTACTATTATGTTCAGGAGTTTTACAACTATATTCATAAGTGAAATGAACCTGAACTTTTCTTAAATCATCCTCATTTAGTTTTGGAAACAAGATTATACTAGACTTATGAACTGGGAAGCTTTTGCTCTTTTTTCCATATTCTTTAAATAATGTACAAGATAGGAATTAAGTGTGTCACTTGAAAATTCGGTAGAACTCACTTGGGTTTTAGTTTTTGTTTGGATATTTTGTTTATGTGCAAAAGAGTCATTAATCATCTTATATATTATTTATATTTAGAAATGTATCTACATCCATTTTATCTAGGTTTTTAAAAATACGTTTTTTTTTTTAATTTTTCATTTTATCTGTAGATAATTCCTTTGCAGTTTGCCTTTTTGCACTTAATAATAAAATATCATGGACATCCTTCCTGGTCAAAAGATGTGGATCTAACTCCTTATTTTTAAATAACTGCATGATTTCAGAATTTCAGAACTCTTTTATACCATGTTGTCTTTCATAAGAGAATAGTGAAAGATACGGGCAAATTGTGAATATATGCTAAATTGGGAGCTTCATAATATAAATTCCAGATTGCCCTTTGAGCATTCCTCATTAATTCTAGTAAAACCTGAGAAAATTACTAAATAGTACTTTGTGGAATTTTGAGCCCTGAATTTTAGGGCCAGATATTTCATTCTTATTTCATTAAGAAAAAACAATTTTGATGCTCAAGGAGAGTTTAAATCTGCTAGGGTCCATATTTCCCCTCTGTCTTTCAAAAACAATCCTTATTTTCAGAATAAACACCAGGGCAAGTAGTTACCAACCTCTGAAGCTGCTTCTTCCTTCCTGATCTTGTAAGCATCATGTTCCAGGGATGTTCTGGGTCACTTCCTGCTGAGAATCCTAACAGTACCAAGGCAGCATTGTCTTATGAGTGCCCTGAGCTGGGACTCGGCACACCTGTGTTCTGATTTTAACAGTGCCATCTCCTGGGTCCAGAGGAGTAGCAGGGAGTGCTGTGGCCCAGCAGTCACTAACAGACTTATAAAACATTGGCCAGGTCATGAACGCTGCCAGCTTCTGTCTCCCTGTCAGTGAGGGGATTAGACTACATGGTGTAAGCTCTGAAAAGGTCTATGATTTTACTTACTTTTTTGGAAACATCACTTGATAATCGGTGGGCTTGGATGTCCCACATCTGTGAAATGCGGATAATTCTTGCTTGACTTATAATAAGATATTGTGACTATGAAAAGAGAACAGGTGTGAAGTGCTTTGAAAAAGTTCTCATTGGTTTGCTTTTAGGAATTCCACAAATGCAGGCTGTTATTGCATCTTCGATCCCACAGGTGGGCTCAG
Organism: Diceros bicornis minor; assembly: GCF_020826845.1. Lineage (NCBI taxonomy): Eukaryota > Metazoa > Chordata > Mammalia > Perissodactyla > Rhinocerotidae > Diceros > Diceros bicornis. Next base: position 95,538,157 of record NC_080742.1, on the reverse strand, counting down.
AAGAGTGACTTTCTCATGTCACACAGTCAGTGACTAACAATAGAGCGCCCCAATTAGCACTGTTAAGGGAGCGCCAAATAAGTACAAGGCACTTGAGAAATTCAAACAGGAGTCAGAGGCCACTCCTTTTCTCTAGGACTTCTGGTGGGCCACTGTAGAGCACGGCCTCTTTTAGGTCCTGAAGGGCCAGGCTAGAGGATGGAGGGCCGGGGAGGAGGAGGACATCCACCTGTTGGGGTGTTCATGGAACACCTACTGTGTGCGTGGCACCACACACCAGAGCTTGTGGGCAAGGCGGAGGAAATCCCTGACCCCAAGGTTGGTAGAGCCTGCCTGTGCAGGTGAGTCATCCACCTGACCTGTGCAGGTGAGATGCTGCATGAGAATGCTGAGCTCCTGAGTCCAGGGAAGGCACACCAGCAAGGCTGTGGGCTTGGGGAAGCTGAGTGCTGCAGGTTGGGATGGTCACGGAAGGTTTCAGGGAGAAGACAGGATTGGGGCTGGGTGTGAAATCATGGGCACAATTTGGAGACAGAGAGGAGGGTGAGTGTGAGTAAAGGCACCTGAAGAGAAATCACAGAGTTCCGGGCAAGACCTAGACCAGTGGGGCTGAGCAGAGATCAAGGAGAGGAGACCTTGGAAGGGAAAAGGTTGAGAACTGGATGAGTCAAGACCCTTTTGATACAGGTGGTAGAAACCCAACCCTTACACAGCTTGAATGACAAAAGGGGTGTTTATCTGTTCAGATCATTGGTAGGTCCACACAGACACCAGCTTCAGGCACCCTGTATCTGGGTGCCCCCACCCCGGAAGGGCTCTGCGGGCTGGTTTCTTTCTTCCCTGCTGGTTACTGCTCGCTAGCAGCTAGGGGAAATGGGCACAAGCAGTGTCAGCTTCCCGTCACGAAGAAGCAATCTTCCCCGCTTCCTCCACGTAAACTTCCAAGAGAGGGCTCCGACTGGCCCATTTTAGGCGTGGGGTCATTCCTGAACCGACCTCTGTGGCCAGCCCAGGGTTACATAGACACGGTGGAGTGGAAAGCAGTATTCTTCCAAAAGAAGGCATTTGGCCTGACTATATATACACGGTGTTTGTTGGTGAGGATGAAGCGATGCTTACCTACATCCAGGTTAGGGGCGCTAGGCAACAGCTGACATCTTTCTGTCTCTCTCTCTCCCTGACCGTGGAGCAGAGGGGATCGTGATCAAAACAGAGGAGCAGGAGGAGGAGGAGGAAGAGGAGGAGGAAGATGAGCTGCCGCAGCACTTGCAGTCCCTCGGGCAGCTGTCCGGGAGATACGAGGCCAGTATATACCAGACCCCGCTGCCGGGGGAGCTCTCCCCCGAAGGCGAGGAGAGCCCCCCGCCCCTGCAGCTGGGAAACCCGGCGGTGAAGAGGCTGGCGCCCCCGTCCCACGGCGACCGGCACCTGAGCGAGAACCGGGGCTCGTCGAGCCAGCAGCAGCGGAACCGCCGCGGCGAGCGGCCCTTCACCTGCATGGAGTGCGGCAAGAGCTTCCGGCTGAAGATCAACCTCATCATCCACCAGCGCAACCACATCAAGGAGGGGCCCTACGAGTGCGCCGAATGCGAGATCAGCTTCCGGCACAAGCAGCAGCTCACGCTGCACCAGCGCATCCACCGCGTCCGCGGCGGCTACGCGTCGCCCGAGCGCGGGCCCGGCTTCGCCGCCAAGCACGCGCTCAAGCCGCGCCCAAAGTCGCCCAGCTCGGGCAGCGGCGGCGGCGGCCCCAAGCCCTACAAGTGCCCCGAGTGCGACAGCAGCTTCAGCCACAAGTCGAGCCTGACCAAGCACCAGATCACGCACACGGGCGAGCGGCCCTACACGTGCCCCGAGTGCAAGAAGAGCTTCCGGCTGCACATCAGCCTGGTGATCCACCAGCGCGTGCACGCGGGCAAGCACGAGGTCTCCTTCATCTGCAGCCTGTGCGGCAAGAGCTTCAGCCGCCCGTCGCACCTGCTGCGCCACCAGCGGACTCACACGGGCGAGCGGCCCTTCAAGTGCCCCGAGTGCGAGAAGAGCTTCAGCGAGAAGTCCAAGCTCACCAACCACTGCCGCGTGCACTCACGCGAGCGCCCGCACGCCTGCCCCGAGTGCGGCAAGAGCTTCATCCGCAAGCACCACCTGCTGGAGCACCGGCGCATCCACACGGGCGAGCGCCCCTACCACTGCGCAGAGTGCGGCAAGCGCTTCACGCAGAAGCACCACCTGCTGGAGCACCAGCGCGCGCACACGGGCGAGCGGCCCTACCCCTGCACGCACTGCGCCAAGTGCTTCCGCTACAAGCAGTCGCTCAAGTACCACCTGCGGACCCATACGGGCGAGTGAGCGCGCCCCGCCGCCGCCGCCGCCCGGCCAGGTGCGCGGCCGAGCCCGCCCCGGGACAGCTGCCTGGCCGCCGCGAGGCCCGAGCCCAGCGGGCGGGGGCGGGGCGCCCCCAGCCCCTTTGCTGTGAGCCCCCCCTCCTTTCGTCCCTCCTCCCAAGGACACGGGGGTAGTGAGACCAGGTCGCTTGCTGCCGTGTGTACCCGGGGCCCCCAGGGGGGAGAGCGCGGACCTGGGGAACCCCTTCGGGCTGTTAATTTCCTTGACAATAAAATGGATGAAACCAATCAGCACGGGGGGAGTGATTTGGCCGCCGGCCACACGGAGGGGCGGTGTGCAGGGCCGCTTAGTTGGGGATAGAACTTTCTAATGACCTTTTGGATACTGTGGTTCTATTTGATAATAATAGAGTAATTTTTAAAAGACGAGCGTTTCCTGTTTGCCGTTTTTGTTTGGTTTTGAAGGGGAGGGGTTGAGAAGGTGGCCGAGGGACATGTGCCTAGTGTCAGTGGACAGGTTCTGTTGAGTCACTTTTGTGTGCTCATATCCTATGTTGGGTGGTGAAGGGGACGCAGATCCCACCGATTATAAAATCTAAAGGAGAGACAGGCCTGACGAGCTTGCAATAGTGAATGAGTCCTGGCTGCAGACCATCCATGTGTCCCCGTGTCCGGAGGACAGTGGGAGTTCAGGAGAGAGGCAGAGAGAGTGACAGTTGTGGAATGGACTGGAAAGACGGTCGTACAGCAAAAGCTGGGCGCTTGCCACGGGACCAAGAAGCCTTCCTGCCTGTCTGGAAATGCAGCTGGTGGAGGGGTGGCCTGCGGTGCAGGGAGGCATAGGGAAGGGCTGCAGAGGCCCCTGGTGCCAGTCTTTGAGGAAACCACAAAAGGCACCAGTCAGAACATTTTTTATTTGTATGTTACAGCAAAGCTACTCTCTTTAGATTTGTTAAATGCGCGAATGCACTCTGGTTTCACTGGGTATTCATTCATTTCCAGTCGCCCTCCAGTGAGGCATAGAGAGAAAAGCTGTGGGCATGTTACGTTACCCACTGGGTGACTGACTCTCGCTCTGCTCCTGGGCCTGGCAGTGACCCAGAGAGAATTCAGGCAATTGGAAGGGACAGTTCATGGAGGCTAGCAGGGTGCCTGCTCAGCCGCAAGAACTGGGGAGGCCGGACTGCTGCTGAAGGCGGAGAGATGGGCCTGAGCGACAAGAGCTGCTGAAGATAGGCAGACTAAGTCATCATTGACTGAAGGGACCACAGTGGTTGTGAACCCCCTCCTTTCCTTGTAAAAATGCATAAACTGAGGCACAGAGGGGAGTGATGCCCAGGAGCTTTATCTGAAAGGATATGACTTCTCCTTTTACACTGAAAATTTCTGAAAGGGTGGTAGGACATCAGGGCAGGCAGCCAGCGGAGTGGGCAGAGGCCCGGGCTGGCAGGAAGGGCTGGAGAGGCGGCCAGGAGCAGGTAGTTACGTTCGTGTGCAGTAAACACTAAGTGCCAAATGCGTGCTGCGTGCTCTGCTGACTACAGGACAAGGAGCCTGGAGAAGTCAGGACAGCTGCTCTGGGGAGGTGGGATCTGAGCTGGTCCTGTGGGCTGGGGAGGATTGCCCAGATGAGAAGGAGGAAGGCCTTTGGGTGGGGCTATTCTTAACGGTGCAAGTGTGGGAGGTGGGCTCCAGTTGGTTAGGAGCAGTGACTGATTCAACCTGCTGGCTGGAGAAAGGGCCTGTGGAGAGACACAGAGTCACAAAAGTTGGCTTGAGGTAGACTGGGGTAAAGAGGGGTTCTTGGATCTCGGACTTCAGACTGTGGAGTGTGAATTGCTCTTGTATGAGAAACCACTGAAGATTGCTGAGCAGGAGAGGGACATGATGCAGATAAATAGCAGGAGACTGAGTCTGATGGGGAAGGAAACTGCTGCGGTCAGATGTGTGGGAGGATCGGCCCTGTTCAGTGGACAGGACATAGAGGATGGAACTGGGGGCCGGAGGTTGAAGGGACGGCAGAGGAAGCTGTTCTTTTGAACACCAGGATATTTGAAACCTCGAAGAGATGCTAGCAGAGAGATTTTGGAGATGCTTGGTGGAGGGTCATTACTGCTCAAAATCTTTACTAGTCCTGGAATTTGAGGACCAAAGAGTGCTGGAGATGTTCAGACCTGAGTGGGGACCACGGGAGTTTGGGGTGGAATCCAAGTTGGAGACACGGAGAGTAACTTCATTTGTTATACGAAGTTACCGGGACATCCTCAGAGCACCGTGGGGTCAGTGGGAATGGTGCTTATGAGCCTTTCTTTTCCTAGGAAATCTGGTTTATAAAGGATTAAATATCATCAAAGACTGATACTTCTTAGGCGGAGCTGGGCTGTCAGGAGTTCTCCGGGCCTCTCCCTCCCCTTCCTCGGCTCTAAGCCCCTCTTCAGGCCTCTTCTTCCAAGGGCCCAGAGCCTTGTCCTCCCCTTGTCCTGACTCCTCAACACCACCACGATTCCCACTTTCCATCTGCTGTAATCTCCGACATCTGTCCGAGGCCAGCATCTGACAGAGGACGGTCACTGAAGGGCAGACAGACTCTGGAGGCGAACAGATGTGGATTTAAGCTTGACGGTTGTGTGGCCTTGAACAAGTTCATTAACAGAACATTCGTTTCCTCATCTGTTCAGTGGGAACAATAAAGGTCCCATTGTTCTGGGGTTTCAATAACATAAAGAGTAAACTCAAAGCAAAGACGCTGGCCTGTACTGAGGGCTCAATAAAAGTTTGTTAATTTCATTATTGGCTTCTAGCTAATGACAGTTTAGCCTAGTGAAAACAGAAGTTCAGGTGGGTAGTGGGCTAGTGTTGTCCTAAAAGAACGAATCTCTGAGAAGGAAATTTCCCCAACAGGCAGAAGCAAAAGATTGTTGGGTGTGAGCAAGTTCAAATCAACTCACCGAGGCAGCCGCATCTTGGTCTTGATGGCGGCGTTGACTGGACCGTAAGCTCACCTCTCGGTCACACACCGGCGTCTGCAGTGGGTAGTTCCCCGCCTTACTGGGTGTCTATAGTCTTTCACAGCACTTTCCCAGGGTGCCCTTAATGTAGTTAGAAAGCCAGACTTTCACACTCCTAAATTGCCAGTTGCCTTTGGCCCCATGGAGTTGTGTACCAGAAGGAATAACTGCCATTTATTGAACGCTTCTTACTTCTGAAGACTTGACATACATTACCTCATAACTCTGATTATGCATCATCATAGTCATTTTATAGATGAAGAGCTCAAGGCCTGGAGAGATTATGTAGGCCCAAAGTCACACAGCAACCAAATGGTGGAGCCAGGATTTGAACTTGTCTTTTTGACTCCACAGCCCATGGCTTGGCCACAAAGTTCTTTCCCTGGGACCTGAATGGTTATTGAAGAAAGGAAAGCTAGCACCTCTTTCAGATTATTCCATTTTACCCTCAGATTTTAAAATTTAAGACAAAATTGTGGGAAACAGAATATATCGAGCAGAACATGCTCTGTGCCATATGTTTGCCACAATTATGAATGTAGTAAGAGAATAAAAAATAATTTTAGAGGCAAAAAGTCCGCAGTGTTGAGCCTATCATTCGATAGCTGGGAAATTAAGACAAAGAGGAGTGGGCTCGTCTGAGCTGGCTCATTCAGGTGGAGGGCAGCAAAGGGAGCAGGGCGATGGTCTCGCGCCGTAGGGGATGCTCATTGTCAGCCAGCCCTCGGTTTTTATTCGGCACAACTTGTGTACAAAGCATTGTGCTGGACTCCATGAGAAACACACAAGAATGAGGAAAGCATCCACTGCCTTGACAGCACCTAGAATCTGGTGGAGACTCTGCAGCCTGATTCTCTAGAAGAAGCCTTCGGGGGTCTAGAAAGCTGAGACCATCACGGAGAACTTTAGGCAACTGTCTGCAAAAAGAGCCACACCTCCATCTTTTCTCTGTCCCTCCGCTTAGTCAGGGCAGCTTTTACTAGCCAGGTGTCTGTGGGAGACCTTTCTCGAGGCGCTGTTATGGCGGCTCCTCAGATTAAGGGATCAGGGACAGAGGCCTCCAGGCCCTACTGTTGCCAGGGCAACGGTGAGTCAGGCCAAGGCCTCTCCTCCAGCTTTCTGGAAAGCCGTTCAGCTGCCGAAGCCTCTCACTGCTTCCCAGGCATAGTGGGAACTTCTAGATTTAAATTTTTATAAAATCAGTTCTGCATTTACCACTTGTAGTTGGGTTCCTTGAAGTGAGTATTTTTAGTTAATATACAATAAATCTAACTCTTTTCCCTTTTTATTTCTATTTTCTACAAAAGGTAACTCCAGGCTAAAAGAATTAAAAAAAAAAAAAAAAGGAAGGAAGGTAGGAGGGAGGGGGAGAGAGAGAGAGAGGAAAGGAAGGAAGAAGGGAGGGAGGGAGGGAGGGAGGAAGGAAGGAAGGAAAGAAAGAGGAAAGAAAGAGAAAGGAAGAGAGAGAAAAGAAAAGGAAAAAAATGTAAACCTAGTCCTACTGATAGTGGTCCTATGTGAAAGCTTCTAGTCAGAACTCAGATCGAGGCTTGAGTTTATTAGGGATAATAACCATCATCACTACGATTCATTGGGTCTTACCATGTTGCAGGCACTGTGCTAATAAATGCTTTCAATTCATCTTATCTTGTGAGAACCTGTAAAATCGGTCCATGTTCGTATCCCTGTGTACAGATGAAGTTCGCAGAGGTTAAGCCATTAGCCCAAGGTCACATGGCCAGAATTCAAACCTAAGCATGTGGGATCCAAAGTGTGTGCTGTTATATCCTGCCTCCCAATTTCTTCAACGTGGATTCTTAATAAAAATGGCAAAGCAGTACTATTTCTCTCTGATTTGCAGCTCTGACTGTCCTGTGGAGCCTGAGTATAAGTTCTGGACCTGGCTGAAAGCAGACAGCTTGCTGGCTGGCAGACCAGCCTAGCCGCCCTGGGACAGCAGCCCAGCTCACCTGACTGGGTGGAATAGATGTTGCTGGGCCCCAAGCAAGCCCCCGTTTTAAACTGAGCCCCTCTCTTCTGTAGGGACTTTGGGAACAGAGTTCTCTGCTAAGGAAGGGGCTCCACTTCTATGTTTGTTTCTGAGGTTGGGACCTAAGAAGCCCTTTGCTTGACAGAGAAGTGAAGGAGATGAATATAAGGAAACACACCTGCCCCGATAAAACAGTGCTCACACCCTGACTCTGAGCTTCCAGCCTACTGCCTCTCGGGGTGCTCACCATTCCTCCCACTGCTACCACACGATGAAATACACTGCTTCTCTTTACACAGTAACACCCAGGTTCTCAAAGTAACTCAAGCATTAACTGGGGTAACTGCTATTAACTAGGGTAATGGCAAGTTGAACTTGAATGACAAAATCCACCCATGACAATTTCTACCCTCTCTAGTAACTGCATTTAAATAATGAACATCAAGACAACAAACTGTTTCCTTTTAAAATCAGTATAATCTGATAAGTATACAACCTTTTTAAGAACTACATTCAATCAGTTTCTTATTTACAGGGTACGCAAATACCAAAGTTGTGCCCTCAAAGGCTTGAAATTGATTGGATTTAAGCTAAATTCAATTAAGAAAATTGAACAGGTTATGAAACATGACTTTTGCCATTCTTCCACTGAAGGTATGATCCAAGAACTGCGTGGTTCCATGATCAAATTTTCTGCAGGTAAATTATTTAAAAAATTCTACAATCTAAGATAAAATGTTTATGTATGTATGATCTTATTCAGATTGATCATCACCCCTGAAAAACATCACATTAATTTTGTCCAAAAGTAAAGGCAGTATGTTGGTTTGCCTAGTTACCCCTGAACAATTTAATAACAAATGTCCAACTAAAATTGTGATTATTCCTTTCCCACTGTAACGCAGCGGTTTCCTTAGCTTATCTTGAATTAATTCATGCCTTACTGAGCCTTACTAATGGTTTCTGATACATTTTGAAATAAGTTTAGAAAAAATGAAACCCCAAATGTTTCAGAGGATTGCTAAAAAGCAAGTCAACATCCAGACCACGTGGCGCCGAGCTCCAGGATATTTATTCAAACAGTAGACATATTGAGAAGAAATGACACAGTTTTCTTGCCCAAATCTACGCCAGCTCTTCAGCGTCTTGGAACAAGTGTAATCTGCATACAGACATGCCTGGGTGTTCATTTTACCAAAAAGATGAACTCACGTTAGTGTGTAATAATCATGCAACAGTTTCAGAATTTAATTTAAAACCGTTTTCCCCCAAAAGAAAATAGCATTGTTGTTTTTTTCTGACTGAAAAAGGAATTTCTGAGTTCCAAACAATAAAAACTTGTCTTGGAATTATGAATGAGTCCCTTATTTCTCCAAGAGAAGGTATCAAAGCTCATCCATAACTGTAACAGAAGAAATCCATTTGATTCCCCACCCAGCCTGAGAACTTTTAACCATCTCCACACCTGTGAAATTAAGTAAATTGCTTGGAAGAGTTCATCCCCTCTCTGTAGAAACAAAATCTAGAATATTTTAGAATCTCAGATTCAGGACACAAAATCTTCGGCAAATTTATAATGATCAGCCAGATTTTCTGCGCTTCATCTGTCAGTGTTTTCAAGCTTTTGTTTTTAGCCCCAGAATCCCTTGTTTAAATAATACCATTTTCAGAGGCTAAATATGCACAATAATTGGAGGCAGCGCACACGCACACGGGTTGCAGGGGGAGGTAGCTGAGCCCACCTGCTGGGCCCTCCCCTGGCCCTGGGAGCTGCCCTGAGGAGTCTCCGAGGACGCTTTTTTTCTTGTTTCCACTTTTCCCAGTCTCAACCCAAATTCCGTATGTTTAATTTATCCAGTGATACATTCCATGCTTACTTAACTCGGTGATAGGGCACAGGGTTTCTTACGTTCATGTCTTCCTTTTAGGGCGTACTTGCATTTCTATTCTCTATAACCTCTGCATTACTGGGCAGGTGTTCCTGTCAGACAACGGGAGTCCCCATAATCTCACCAGGAAAATCTAGCGAGCTGACACCCACCAAGAATCCCTGGAAGGCAGGGAAAATAGCAGCACAGATGTCCAGAAAAGCGCTGTCAAGCTACTAGGATCCCCAAGCTATTTTTACAGCAAAAGCCTCCACTGTGAAGGCAAGGGAAGATGCAGGTGCAAGTTACAGCTGCACAGGACCCTGGGCCACAACAGGACTGCGGGCAGCTTCGAGGGTCTCCCTCGTCCGGGCTTTCCCGGGCCTGGTGTGCCCTAGAGCAGGCACTCAGGGCATGTGTGCTCCACACTCCCAAGGGAGACTTCTGCTCACTTCCGTGCTTGCTCCAGCATCTAGCGCCAGGGTCTGGCCCGGGCAGGCACTCAAGAAACGTTAAATGAATGGGTGAATAAGCCACGGGTGACAATGTGCGTGCAGGAAGAAGCACAGGTAAAGCCCCTGTTGGGATGTAGATGATTTTCTTCATTAAAGCTAGTCCAAAACCTTTAAAAGATATTATAAAAAATGTATTTTATCATTCCCTCCGATATTTCAGCCCAAATATTAGGTAGAGTCCCCAGGTCACTGCCAAATCCTCTTACCACAGTCGCAGGGTGCCTGGAGTGGTGATAAAAATCCTTCTGGCCTGCCCTCCTTTGAAGGAAGGTCAACCAGCTCCCTGATAAGGGGTCCAAGGGCCAGCAGGCAGCAGAGCTAAACTGCAGGAGACGCAGCCATTGGCATCTCCCCTGGCATCCAGGGGGCCTGCCCTCCCTTCCTTGGCTGGCTGGGAGCTGTCACTAGTCTGTTTGCACAGGGCAGCAGCGACTCCCAGGCTTTCTGTCGTTTTCAGTCGCCTTGCTCTGCTGTGCCTTTCTGCTCTCGGCAGCTGCGGCACGTAGACACACATAGCGTCGGGACCCGGAGGAAGCGTCCTCGCCCAATCCCAGGCCCCCAGCCCCTTGAGGACTTCCCTGGGGTCCCGCAGATCCCGGTCCTGTCTCCCTGGGGGACAGCCGTGTCCCGTCCTCAGCCTCCTCGCCAGCCTCCCAGCTCCATCTCCTGCCTGAGCCTTCATGGACTCCCTCCAAAGTCTGGGCCCCGAGTGAGCGTGAGCACCTGTGAAACGGGGACGTGCGTGTCTGTCTCATACGGGCGCTGTAAGCGATGCTGCGAGATGCTGGAGCCCGGGCTTAATAAAAACCGCTATATATTTTTTATGTATTTCTATAGATTTACATATTTATATTTTAAATAAATGTATATGCATTTTGTAAGTTTAATTTTTGATGATTCAAATTTTTAAAATTCCTCGGCCCGAGCCTCCGCCACCAACCCGCGGGACCCACAGAGCCCACGCCGCCGGGCCCCGCCGCGGGGCCCACAGCCTCGCTACCTCACCCGCGCCACGTGGGGCGCCGGGCCGGGCCGTGCTGCCCCCTGCCGGCCGGAGCCGGGAGGCCGGGAGGCCGCGGCGCCACACCTGGCCGCCCGCGGCCGCTCTAGGACCGCCGGCCTCTCGGTGGTGGCGCGGGACGGCCGTCGCGCGCCCGGAGAAGGGCTGTCCCCGAAACCGGGGTGTGCGGCGCGGACGCAGCCGGAGGGCGCGGCTGGGTGTCCGTGCCGTGCGGTGGCCCTTCCTCGAGGCGGTCCCGAAGCCGGCCTGCTGCTCTGTGGGGCAGAAGCCGCTTGGTTTTCCCGTTTCCTCGCGCGCCTGGCCTGCGCGTCCCCATGCCTCGAGCTTCGGCGGGGCCCGTCCTTTGTGCGGGTCCCCGCGCTGGGACCCGGCGGGTGCCGACAAAGCGGGGGCGTCAGGGCCTGCAGAGTGCGGGAGAGCCGAGGCGTGCCCGCCCGAAGGCTCGAAGCCACTGCAGAGAAGAGGACAAAGGGCATCCCAGGGGGCCCGGGGACCCAGAAGGAAGGGATGAGCCACGAACGTACCGGGCTCAGGGTTTATAAAACGCTTCCCGGGCAGCCTGTCAGTTTACCCAACTTTCTCAAGCTCAGTCGATTAAGCTAGTATTGACACCATGCGCGCTGATGATTGGCTTGGCTTTTGTTTCTTGAAACATTTTCAAATATTCGTCTGGTTATTTCCACGAGAGGGAATTGCTCTGTCAAAGAGTATGGACTTTTTTAAAGGCTTTTGATGCATATTGGCAAACCGCTTTCCGGAAGGTCCGCCAGTTTAGGCTTGTTCTTGGTGGGAAGTAGGTAGGGACCTGCAGGCAGAGCTGAGGACTGGGAGGGCGGCCTCTCCGCGGGGAGTTGCGGGGAGGCTGAGAATACCTGCCTTCAAGGGACAACCTGTGGTTCCCTGTGGGTGATGACCAGGTGGGCAGGGGCGCTGGAATGGCGGTGTGGGCCATATTGTGGGACCTGATTCTTATTGGATTTGGGAACACGGGGCAGCCAGAGGGATTCTTTGAAAATACAGATTGGATCATGGTCCTTTCTTGCTTAACACCCTTGGAGCAGTGGTTCCCCACTGCTCTTAAGGTAAAATCCAAAATCTCTTCAGGGCCCACCAGGCTCTCCTGTGTCTCCAGCCCTCTCTCCGGCTGCATATTCATTTGGTAGGGCTGCTGTCACAAAGTACTACAAACTTGGTGGCCTTAAACAACAGAAATATATTGGCTATAAATCCAAAATCAGGGTGTCATCAGGTTGGTTCTTACTGGAGGCTCTAGGGAGAATCTATTCCACACTTCTCCCCTAGTGTAACCAGACTAAAAAGCCCAATCACCCAGGTTCCTGGTCAGCATAAGAGAGGAATTCAGACACCGACACATGGGCAACAGCCAGCAAGCAAAGATTTATTAGAGGAGAGGTCAGATACACTCCAAGTGAGGAGCGGGCAGTGCCAGGGAACGCATCTGCCCCGTGTCTTGGGACAGATGTTTTATTTTTATTAGTTTTATTTTTATTTGGGCCATTTAGAGGGAATTTGCATTATCTGGTTATCCGCCAATAATGGTTTTTCCTCCACCTGTACGTTGGGAGGGGAAGTTCTTGACCTTTTAGAGGAGTCTCCGGAACTGTCATGGCAGTCATCACTCGTGGAAGGGGGGTTAATGCATATGGAATTTGTATGTAAATTAAAGAAAGATCAGTGTCCTCTAGGGGTGTAGAGCAGAAGGCTTTGTTTTGTGCACTCGTTATTTTTATCGTGGTGGTTGAAGGTCTCAGGCTCCGGTGTTATCTGTATGTTGTGGGATGCCAGCAAGGCGCTTCTTTGATATAGCAAGGTCTCAGCTGTGATTCCCCACTCTTGTCTGGATGCCAATAAGGTGCTCCACTGATGCAGCAAGGTCTCCAACCATGATCCCCAGCTCATGTCTACCTAGCTACCTATCTCAGTAGCTTCTGGCGGTTGTCAGCAGTCCTGGGCATCCCTTGGCTTGTAGAAGCATCACTCCGATGTCTGCCTCCCTTGTCATGTGGCGTACTCCCTGTGGGTCTCTCTCTGTGTCTCTTCTCATAAGGACGACAGTCATATTGCATTACAGAGGGCCCACCTACTTCAGCCTGACCTCGCCTTAATTTCACTACATCTGCAATGACTCTATTTCCAAATAAGGCCACATTCTGAGCTTCCTGGAAGGATGAATTTGGGGAAGACACTATTCAACCCACAAGAAGCTGTCTCCCCCGACTCTGGCACCCAGGCCTTCTCTCTGCTTGTCTGGCTCAGGCTCTGCCACGCTGCCCAGTCCCCCTGAGCCCCTCATCTCCTAACTAACTTCCCTTCCTCCTTCAAGGTGTTGTGGAGATGTGGCTGCCACAGAGAAGCTCTCCTGGACCTGCAGATCCTAAGGTCACCCTGCCCTGTTCTGTGGGCTCACGCCACTCCTCACAGTGACAACTGAAGAAGGAAGTACCTGAGGGACAGTGTGTCACACTGGTGTGTGCCTCCTCCGCTAGAAGGTCGGCCCCACTAGGGCAGGACCAGCCCCCCTGGATGAACAATAACAAACCTAATATTGTTGAGTCCACTGCAGAGAGCCCACTGCAAAGGTTCGTGAGGCGGTGGTCCTGGTCCCCTTGAGGAGACAGGTCTGCATTCAGTCCAGGCCCCACCCTTCACTAGCGGCACAGGAAGTAAAGCCCACTTCTGACCATGGGTCACAGGCCCACCTTCCTGGCCTCTGCTCGAATCTGTGTCCCGCTCTGTCCCTTTGCCGCAGCCACACTGGCACTGTTCATGCTCCTCGATCTGCCGAGCTACTTCCTGCCTCAGGTCCTTGACAGTCACTGTATCCGCAGCCTGGAATGCTCTGTATCCGCATTTTTACACACTCACTTCCTAGCATTCAGACTTAAGCTCAAACTGTCACTTCCCTGAGCACCCCATCTCGCCCCTGTCGTCTTCTGTCACATCACCCCGCTGTATTCCTACAGCATTTTCAGCATCTGTGATGATCATGTTCATTTATTTGTTTGCTTGTCTATCACCCTACACCTCCTGGAATATAAGCTCCATGAGGGCAGGGACTTTATTTGCCCTGTTCACTGCTGAGCCCTCAGTGCCTAGACTAGAATTTGAAAGACAGTAGTGCTTACTAAGTGTTTGTTGAAAGACTGAATGAAAGTCACTTAACTCCTCTGAGTCTCTGTTTCTTCAACTATAAAAGGGGAGTGATCTTAGCTACTTCATGGTAAACGATAATTTTACCTACATCCAAGAGTTCTTGGGAGGATGAAATGGGAAGACGTACGTGCAGTGCCTCCAACAGAGTCAACACTCAACATATGGGAGCCGTTATTCATACCTTAGAATGACACACATCCTAACCTGGAGGGGGAGAGATGGCAGACGAAGCTGTGAGGCTGTGTCTTCATCTGCAAAGTGGAAACGATGACTTCTATAAAAGCTTAAACGAGTTGTATGTAAATTTTAACGCGTATTTCCCAAATTAGCATTCCATCGATCCTTTTTGTCTTAAAGCAATTATTTAATTATATCAGTAGGAAATGGTATTGCTTGCAATTACTAGAAAGGAAAATGCCTAAATTTGTAATATTTATTAGTTTTCCTGATTTTGAAAGTAAAACATTTTATGCAGAAAATTTAGAGACTATAGAAGAGTATAAAGAAGAAAGTTTTAAAATCACCCATAATCCCCCTATTTATTTTTCAGTCTTTGCCTTTATGCCGTGGAGCAAATGGTGAAAACTTACGTGTGTCTGCAAGAGGAACATAATGCCAGCAGGCCGGACAACGAGGGCCTCCGGACAGGTAAGTCTGCTTCCTGGAAGGCCATGGAAAGCATCAGCGCTTGACCAGAGTCCTGAGAGTGGCAAGGAGGCGGAGGAGGAGGGGCTGGGCTTTGGCGCTGTGGCCTGAGGTGGGGTATTTGACTAGAGATGGAGAGGTCCCTATTTGAACTCAGAAGTGTTTTTTCCAGATCCTTATAAAAATTTTTTTTAAATTTCCAAGTGGTTTATAAAATAATACAATTACTGAAAATTCAGAAAAATATAAAGAAGAAGTAATCACTAATAATCTCACCATGGAGATAAGAGCATTAGGATTTCAGAATATTTCCTTTTAGCTTTTTTGTTTGTTTCTAATTATTTTTACATTTGAGATATTGCTCTCTATCATTTAACACAGAAATTCCCAACCATGGGTGCACATTAGAATCTCCTGGTTTTAATAAATATCAGTGACGGCATCACTCATTCAGTTGACCTGCCTCCTCCTCCCTGCGGTAGAGCTTTTCCATCCTCCCCAGGCGAGTCTACTGTGCGGTCAGAATGGAGACCCTCTGACTTCACACATGACTCACAGTTTCTTGTGAATGATAACGAACATTTTCAACAGGCACCTAGTTTTCGATCGGGGGTACACCAAACTTTACTATCTACCTCTCTGATATTAGGCATGTCAGTTTCTATTTGTTTAAATATAACACTTAAGGGTACTGACAAATCTTTGAGCCCACATTTGTTCATATTTCAGGCTTTTTCTAAGGGTGGATTCATAAAATAGAATTACTGCTAGGTCAAAGGGAATTAACTGTTATAACTGATCTCTTGTTTTATCTCGCCCTTCTCCTCAAGAAAGATTGTAGCAATTTACAGCCCTAGTTTACAGTAGCAGATGATCATTACTATTTAATTTTTTTTCTAATTTGGTGGGTGAAAAATGTTATGATGTTTTCATTTGTATTTCTTTGGTTCTGCCAGGATTTACTGAGATTGAACACTGACCCTGGTCTACTAGCTCCTCATTTCCTTTTGTGACTTGTCTGTTGATGGTTTTTGTGTTATATGTGGGCTCTTTACATATTAAGGATATTAATTTGTAACATTTTGTCTGTCATAAATGATGGAAATATTTTCCCAGCTTGCTATTAACCTTTCAATTTTGTTCATATACCTAAATTTTTAATGTTACTGTAGCCAAATCTATTGGTATTTTCTGTTGGGATTTCTTCCATTGAAAGGCCTTCCCTGCCATTCAGAAATCAGTTAGATATTCATTTATATTCTCTTATACTTTTATTTATGTTTGCTATTTTATACATAATGCTTTAATCCACTCAGAATTTGTTTTGATCACAAAGAGAAGTTCAGTTGCTACTTTAATTATTTTTCCCAAATGGCCAACTAAATTCTCCCAGTGTAATTTTATGTAAATGACCCTTCCTTTCCCCTGTGACTGTATGACTCTGTAACTATCAGGCATAAAATGCTGTGGTTACATGTATGGACTCTGGCGCCAGAAGGCTGAGTTTGCAACGCTGCTCGCTAATCATTCCACCTTGGACAACTCATTGAACATCTCAGCACCTCGGTTTCCTTGTCTGAAGGACTGGGCTGACAACCAGAGCTCCTGTCTCAGGCGGTTGCTGTGGACTTAAGGACTGCTCAGCACACATTAGTGATTACCTTTTACCAAGTTTGAATGCATACTTCGGGATGTCCTCAGGTCTGGAGCTCAGGTGTGCTGTCCTCGTGATGCTCTCAGCCTCGTGTTGTGGTAGATGTTCTAGTGTTTACTGGGACATGTCCTCCAATGTTGCTTCTGTTATCTTCACAGTTTTCTTAGCTTCTGTCACCTATTTTATTTTCGGAAATAAACGGTCTACCTTTTATTTACTAAGCCTGGTCCTCCATTTATATCTCAGGTAAGGAGCTAGTTTGAAAAAGACAGTACTTGAATCAGATAAAGGACTGAGGAAGTATTGATGGTCTGGAGAGGAGAGCAGGTGGGGAGGAGGACCGTGAGTGACAGCAGAGAATGATGGGAAGAGGAAAGACAGGTGGTGAATTAAAAAGGAGAAGGAGAGCAAAAAGAACAAAGGACGGATAAAGAAAAGTCTATAGATGGAGGACGACTGAGGGAATAAGCGAGGTGGGCCGGGCTCTCAGACCCAGAGCAAGCGTGATGGAAGGGCTCCAGGTGACCTGGGTTTTCTCATCCAGATAAGGGAAAGAGAGGGTCCCTGAACCCCTGCTGCCTCCAGCTGTGGAGAAAAGATTTTGACCAAATCAATCATCGACCAGACTTGGGGAAGAAAGTGGGTTGGGATTCAGAGCAGGAAGGCCAGCTTGTAGTGACAATGGAAAATGAAGCCCAAGGTACAAAAGCTGCAATGGTTTATAGGGCCTGGGTGTGGCTCTATGAGTGTAAAGGCTGGAGTAAAAAATACTGACTGGTAGTGGGTATAGCTTAGGGGTAGAGCATTTGATTGCAGACCAAGAGATCCCTGGTTCAAATCCGGGTGCTGCCTGCAGCTTCTGTTTTGGAGTTCCCAGGCTCCAGTGAGCCTGCCTTAGTCTTCCTTTCCTGGTCACTTGTTCCTGTATCCCAACCATCCTGAAAATAGGACCCCCCTCTCATCCTGCAGCTCCAGGCCTCCTCCCACCTCCCGACTCTCTCCTGTCTGGAGAGAGCGCCCCCTGGTCTTCACATTCTTATCTCATCCTCACAGGAAGCCTGTAAAGATAGGTGTTTCCATCATCCATTGTCGTCCCTACTTTACAAAAGAGGTAACCAAGGCAGAGGGAGGCCAGATCACATGTCCATGGCCATATGGCCCTGTGACGGTACCTACAAAGCAGGTCTGATGACAACCAGCATTGTGTTCTCTTGCTCTGCCCGCAGCACAGAGAGCAGGCTCCCAAGAATCAGGACCAGAGAGTGAACACGAAGGCTCCTCTGTGTGGCGGGAATCAAGGCCAAGAATTGATCCTGGGGAAACTGCCCCACCACAAGCCGAGCCAAGGTCAAGGCAAGCTGCAAGCCTCTGAGGTCACAGCCAACCCCTCGCCAGTAAGGTCAAGGCCACTCGTTGCCAAGGCCAAGGTCTACGCCAGTGTTCTTGCCTGGAAACAGAATGCGAGCTACATATCTAAATGTACATTTGCTCGTAGCCATGTTCAATATTTAAAGTAAGAAGAGTGGGTGGTGAGAGAATTGGGTGAAGGAGGTCAAAGGTACAAACTTCCAGTTATAAGATAATGATGTACAGCATGGTGACTATAGTTAATAATATTGTATGGTATATTTGAAAGTTGCTAAGAGAGTAGATCTTAACAACTCTCATCACAGAGGAAAAAATTGTAACTATGTGAGGCAATGGATGTTAACTAGACTTATTGTGGTGATCATTTAGCAAAATATATAAATATGAAATCATTACACCTGAAACTTATACAATGTTATATGTCAACTCTATCTCAATAAAACTGGAAAACATAAATTAAAAAAATAAATAAGTAAAAAGAAACCAGTGAAACTAATTTCCCTATTTTTTTTTAATTTATTTATTTTTTCCCCCCAAAGCCCCAGTAGATAGTTGTATGTCATAGCTGCACATCCTTCTAGTTGCTGCATGTGGGACGTGGCCTCAGCATGGCCCAAGAAGCAGTGCGTCCTGCGCGCCCTGATCCGAACCCGGGCCGCCAGCAGCGGAGCGCGTGCACTTAACCGCTAAGCCACGCTGGCCCTAATTTCCCTATTTTTTAATCCAGTATATCCAAAGCATTATCATTTCAACATGTAATCAATATGAAACATTATAAATGAGATACTTTACGTTTTGTGGGGGTTTTGGACCGAGTCTTTGAAGTCTGGTCTGCAGATTCCTCTTAAGACCCCTGTCAATCCAGACCAGCCGCCTGTGGGTGATGAACAGCTCCTGAGCAGGGGAGGCCTCACTGGCTTCTTGTAATTTCGAGGGGAGGGTTGAGGGGGATGGCTGCTCAGGGTACAGGGAGGCTCCCTTGCTCCCCAGAGTGTGGTGGAGGGAAGAAGCCCCACGGAGGAGTCAGAAGTCGGGGTCTGGCCCAAGCACTGCCATCACCTCCCCTTCCTCATCAGTACAAGGAGTGTTAGCCAGAGGTAAAGAGGGCTGCTCTGGAGCCCTGGAGGACAGAGGCGAGACCAGGGTAGGCAGCCGGCTCTGGGAAGGGACAGGAGACCCGCAGATTTCCAGGACCCTGCAGAACCACCTTCAACTGACTTTTCTCTGCAGACCACAGTGTGTTTAATTAAAATACTTTTGCTACAGGTGCTGAGGTAATTAAACAGTATTCTCAGTTCTAATTTTTTTTGTACTGCAATATGTAAATATTTTCATCACAAAATTTTCACAGGTATTGTCTTTTTTGCTTTCATTCAAAATATATTTCTTCCACAAAAATATTTAGGACAAAACTCTTCAAATGACTGTGATTCTTTTGAATATTTCACCAAATTTAGATGCTGCAAAATCATAAGCTTTTAAAATTTCATTCGTTTCAGGTATAGACTGTAAATTTATCCAACTTAAATGAGGAGATCCAGCCAAAGATTCTTTTGAGATATTGTGAGTGCAATTTTAGAAATTCAAAATTAAATCTTACACACCATTTGAACTCTCATTGTTGAATTTGCTCAGTTTCTCTCTTGCTTTTCCGAGAATACGTTTCCATGTCTTTCTGTTCACAAATTTTGTTTTCATTTATTGCAACTCCCTAAAAGTTTCAAAAGCTAGAGTTGTGGAGTACACCATTTGTTGGAAACTTTGATTAAAGATTTCCAACAGATTTGTGCAAAATGCAACAACAATTTGGTGCACTTTTTTACAGAAAAAAAATGTTAATATCAATACCATTGCAGGACACTTAGGTTAATTTACAATGTACTTCCTCAAAGTTTCCAACATTTCTAAAATCTTAGTGGTATTAGGGACAGAAATGTCTAAGAAACAGATTATATTGGTGGACCTGCAAAGTAGTTCTATTCAGTAGCTATTTTCAAAAATATTTGCGAAGAGAGAAAGTACGCACTGCCATAATGAAATATTTTCTTGTATTAAATCAGCTCTGTCACAAAAATAATTTACTTTATCTGCGTATATATCACTTTTTTAAAACAAAACCCGCTTTTGTATTGATTGGTAGAATGTCACAGCTTGTTGGGATGCACTGTGGGTCACATGTGCCACAACCAGTTCCAAAGGCATTTCTGCTTAATTTGCTTAGAACTTTCTGAAGACTTCCTTGCCAAGAACATCGTTTGTATCACAATGCCGTGCTCCAAAACTTGCATTCTCATATTATTACTGCAGCAACGACGAGCTCCGTCTTGAGCGTTCCATGTAAGTGGAGTGGCTAACCGCGTTCGGAATAATGTCAGGTGTTCCGCCTCTGACAGAATGAACTGCAAAAGCATCGCTTTGATTCCATGAATTGGATGCTGGGACAACAGACCTGAGAGCAGGACTGTTCCCAGTGACAGACTTTTGTGGCTCTACTAACAAAGACTTCGTAGTTTCTCAACCCCGAAGTCACGAACTTACCAACTAACACTCTCCAGGATGGGTGTCTTGCTCAGAAAGGCTCATCTGCCCTGCCTGGTCGAGGGGTCGGACAGGGAGGAGGAGAAAGGGAAGCGGGGGCAGCGCATTGCCCAGTGAGGCCGGAGGCTTAGACTGGAGCAGAAATCACAACCTTCGTGTCCCAGGCCCGACTCTGGTCGACAGGCAGGCTTGTGAGCCTCTTTTCAGGTGGGTAGCGTGAAGGGACAGCTAGATCGGTGTTTCTCAGTGGTCCTTGAGGTCGCCTAAGAATCTTTAAAATGTTCTAGTCACATTTTAATAACAATCCTAACCTTTCAGATGTAGGCGTACTATGGCTTGTTCAGATGGCCATCTATAACCTAGATGCCAGTGCTGGAGTGTGCCTGTGTGTTTGTGATTACGTTGTCACCCGCTGGGCTGTAATGCCTGTGCTGATGAAAGGACAGAGCCGACTCCAGCCCCCGAGAGAGGCATCGGAGCCGGGGGCATCAGCGGAGGGGCTTCAGAGACAAGTCGGCAGACAGGGGGATCTTCAGCACGGACAGCCCCACACGCACATTGCAAAGGCCTGTTAGTTCTAGCAAAACAATTTCATCTGAATTGCTATTACTTTGAATGTTATTGGTTTTGTGATTTTGTTTGTATTGATTTCTAAAATTGTTTTGTCTTAGTGTATAAAACTGTAGGTACAAGGCATTTATATCTAGTTTTGTGTACATATTTGTATACGGATATAAGCACTATAATAACCTGAAATTAGATTAACCTTGGAGCTCTCAGAGAACATTTTCCCTTTTAAAGGTATACACACAAGAAACCAGTAAGGAGGTTACAGGGTGGCTGGGTGACGGAGATGGAATGGAGTCTTAATTTTTCTCTGTATGCTCTTTTGTGCATTTTCACTTCTGCGACTACTCATACAAAAGCTGATTAATTCACAAATTTTGAAAACCTCAGTTCAAGCGCTCTAACTTCCAAAAGGCTCTGTTGGGTCCTCTCAAGGCGCTGGGTTAGGTCCCCTCTCTGCTTCCCTGGACAACCCCATTCTAAAAAGGGGGAGGTTGGGGCACTGCTACAGGGATGGAGGGGGAGGGGCACTGCTGGTTGTCACAGGCAGTGAGAAGGGTCGGCCATGAGACAGCTAGGCCCTGAAGAGCCACACTCACAGGGCAGCTGAGCGGAGGCAGGACACGTGGTGGTCGTTTAACTCTTCTTGTGTCTCTTACTCTGTGATTTGGGGCAAGTTACTTCAATTCCCGGTGTCATTGTCATCCACGATGACGATGGGGATGGTGATAGTACTACCACAAATGATTTTTTAAATTATACATCTGAAGCTCTTAGAACAATGTATCTAGCACATTATAAATGCTCAATAAACATTAAGTCCTACAGTTATCACAGGAGTCTTGAGTGTGGCGACCAAAGTGAAAAATCCTGAGGAGGCTCATAGATCCCATTGGGGGGGTAGCTCGGGGTAGAGCATTCAACTGCAGATCAAGAGGTCCCCAGTTCAAACCCAGATGCCACCTATAATTATCTCAACTTTCCCTTTACCCAGCTGCACCTCCTGGTAGTGAACCCTTCTATCCATAGATATGGGGTAAAGAAAGTGGAATTTCAGCTGGAAACCTTCCTCATCACTCCTGCTAAGCATCGAATGCATCCAGAGGCTATGAGTCTCTGAACCCTGGGTTGCACCTCTCATAGGACTTGCTCTCTTCCTGTAAGGAGAAATGGCTGCAGGCAATGCATTCCTTATATTAAATTAGAAATTAGCTGCAGTACAGTGTGAATGCTACGCTATCATTTGTGTTTACGAAAAAGTCGAGGAGAGACTATGCGTTCATTACTCACACGTACAGACTCTCTGTGGAAGAATACGTAAGGATCCATCAACATGGGTTTCCTCCAAGGACCAGAGCAGGGAGGCTTAGGGTAGGTGAGGAGAATTTTCACCACATACTTTCTTTTTTATTCTTTAAATTTATTCTCAGGATTTTATTTTTTTTAGAGTTTTAGGTTCACAGCAAAATTGAGAGGAAGGTACAGAGAGTTCCCATGTACCCCCTGCTCCCACACGTGCACAGCCTCCCCGATTGTTAACACCCCCTACAGAGCGGTACATTTGTTACAGTCGATGACCTCTGATCCCCTCCACCTTGCAGACAAGTACTAGTCGCTCTCCAGGACTGGCCTTGATGTCTACTTAAAGACGTCTCCTGGGCAGCCCAGCCACCTGGCAATGTCATTTTGCCAGGGCAAACACACACTCACACACACACACACACACACGTCATACGGGAAACAAGGAAACTCTCAAAGACTGCTAGAGTCATGTTAAATGGACACAGGAACCAAACTGAATAGGCTCCCACGAGCCAAAAGGGAGGCAATGTGAGGATCAAAAAGAATGAGTGCAATTGATTGAAACATGTAAAACATGTATTTTAAAAATCCATGAATTCATTATGATACTAAAAAAAAAAGCCCTGACTGGCCAAATTTGGAGGCTGCCAAGGCATCAATTCAATATTCTGAAAACTGACAAATGAGAGGAAGGAATCAAGCATTTGTTCCACACCTTCTGTATTAACCATATTCCAACAGACTCAAATAGCTGACACAGGAAATTCTTCTTTATAAAAGAATTTGTGCTAATAAAGGTGGAGAATTAGAATAAAACCATTTGTAACTCCTAATGAAATAATGGATGTAAGCAAGTGTCACTAATGTCAGCTAAAACTATGAGATGTATGTCTGATGGGGAAATTTATAATGAGGTTAACAACTTCTCAACATACCAGTTATTCTTAATTTCACAAAAAGAGAGACAAGCAGACATGACGAGCATCCTTATACAAAGGAAGAACACAGTACTTCCAGCAACGACTTCTTGCTAAAAAAATTGAACCTGAATCTGATCAAGCCTCTGTTATCACACAGACATGGGGTTCTCCTACCAGATGTGCATTTAAAAAAAAAGCCAATGATTATGGCATCAGCTTTTGGGGAAAGAATACAGCTTTATTGCGAGATCTATCTGCAAGGAGACAGGAGGCAACACTCCCAAATCTGTCTCCCCGATCCATGGCTGGGGGTAAATTTATGGGATGAAAGGCAAGGTGGTCTGAAGTGTGGAGACAGATGATTGGGGGTAAGGAGAAGTGAGGTAATTGATGATCTGCACAAGCGTAGTCAAGCTTCTTGGCTCTTCATAGGATGCATGTTCACAAAATGGCAGTGTTACTATGATCTGAGGGTGAAGGGAGGAGCTAAACCTTGATGTCATAGGATCACCTATGGGTCATTCTCCCAGGCCCAGTGGATGAGCTGGTGGTCTTAACCAACCTGGACAAGGAGTCATTTATCAGTTCCTGAAAAACCACTCTTAATCACTCTGTTGATAAGACGGGGTCAGTTGAACTTGTCCTAGAGGGCCCATTGTTACACCTCTAGATCTAACAAGATTGGCCATGTTGAAAATTGTTAAAGCTGAATGTGATGGTTAATTTTATGTGTCAACTTAACTGGGTCATAGGGCACACAGATATTTGGTTAAACATTATTTTTGGGTGTGCTTGTGAGGGTATTTCCAGATGAGATTAGCATTTGAATCAGTAAAATCTAAGCAAAGCAGATTGCCCTTCCCAATGCTGATGAGCATCATTCAATCCACTAAGGCCCTAAATAGGACAAAAAGACAGAGGAAGGGAGAATTCACTCTCTGCCTGGCTGCTTGAGCTGGGACATCAGTCTTCTCCTGACTCAGACTAGAACTTACACCGGCAGCTCTCCAATTCTCGGACCTTCAGGCTCAGACTAGAATTTCATCACTGGCTTTCCTGGGTCTGTAACTTGTAGATGGGGCTTCTCAGCCTCCACAGTCACATGAACCAATTCCTTATAGTCAATCTCTCTCTCCATATGTATATAATTATATATACAATTGGTTCTGTTTCTCCGGACAACCCTGACTAATACACTGGATGATGGATAGCACTACTTCTGTATATATTTGAAATTTTCCATAATAAAGGCAAAAAAAATTCCTTTCTCATAGATAAACATTTTTATATACAACAGAGGAAACTATGATCCCCAAGTAAAAACCACTGTTTTCGTCTTCTAGTTCTGATTTGGTTTTGTATCTTACGTTGATAAAGCGTGTATTGGTGTATTGGGGGATAACGTTCTTTCCTTATTCCTCTCAGCACCGTGGAGATAGGCTGACATTTTCAAAAGGAGCTTTGCAGAAAAGCAGGGAGAAGCAAAGCAGCACGCTCGTAGAACCAGTCACTGTGGTTTCTGCTCATTAGCAGCACCACCAGCGGTGTCAGTAGCCACATAGGGCTGGGTGACCAGCGCAGGGACACCTTGATGGGCACCAGCTGCTCTGCTGTTGGGCCAGGCGGGCTCCTGCCTCAGGGATTGTCCAGGGATTAGGGGAAAAGTGCTTACCTCCAGCTTCTGCTGGGACCCTCCCACTGTTATTCGTATTTGGGATGGTGATACTCCTGAAACCTGAAGATAAAGTCACTTAAAGATAATATCTCTCTGTGAAAGTGAAACTAGAGTCAGCGTGCAACAGCTGGGATTGGCCATCAGCAGAAGTGGTCCAGAGAGACGTGTTTATGAGAAGGAGCACTCAAAGTGACTTCTTCAGGCTGGAATATCAGTAACAGCGGGCTGTGACCTAATTAATTGTCTTATAACCTAGCAGCCTAAAGCAACGAGTGATGGGCTGCTAGCTCCTAAATATTTTAGAGGGAAAATCAGACAGCAAGGAGCTCTCTGATGTTTTATCTAGCACTGCCATGCAGACAGAAACCCGATTCCATCTGTGTTTCAATCTTGCAATATGGTCACAAGTTTTAGTTCTGGAGTTAGGGGGTGGGTAACTGAATTTCTCTAAGCTTTAGTTTCTTCTTCTGTAAACTGGGGATAATAATCGTTCCTATCTCATAGGGTTGATGTGAAAACAAAAGGAGACAATTCACAGAAAGCATTTAGTGCTGAGTCACAGGAAGGCCCCTATAGGAACTGTCTGAGAAGGATGGAGAGTAACCGGGTCATGGAGGGGAGATGGAGAGAGCAGTTAGGACGCTGAGTCTTCCTACAGCTCAGGTGCAGTGGGTCATAATGAAGATGGTAACCAAGGCTTCCTGCCCCCCTAGGGCTGCCATCCCCACCTCCCCCATGCAGCCAGATAAGTCTTGTGCCTTTAACACCACAGGGAAGGGATGACCCTGTAGAATGCAAATAGTCAGTGCTCACCTTTCAAATCCCAATGGTCTGGGTGCTGAGGGATTCAGGGAATAATGATTGGCACCGGAGCAGCCAACTCTGTCCCAGCATGGGAGCACCACATGGGACATGCCAGCGCCGCATGGGCGTGGCCAGGAGTGCCAGGGAACCCCGAAGAAGATGCAGCAGGGACCAGCATGAGATCAGAAGGTCCCCACGCTCACAATGTGGTGAAGGCGATGTGGAGGACCAGATGCTCACCCCACCCCCAAAGCCGCGGTTCTCTGAAAGCCCCTTCAGAACTTAGGTGCACCACGAGGGAAATTGTGGGGGATCCCGGGGTTGAGTCATTGAACTTCTGCAACTCACAGGATGGGACACAAAATAGAGATCAAGTCGTTTTGTAGCGTAATAAAGTTACCTGTCTTCTCCCCCTCAATCCGTGGACTAAGATGTGTACACACCCAGATCACAGAGCTGAGACACTAGGAGAAGGAGAAGGGGTACTGTGTTCAGGAGATCGGATGACAGGACTCAGTGATCTGGCAGGGCTGGGGGAGTGAGGACGCACTGAGATTCTCAGTTTGGTGGATGTGAGTATTCTGGTCTCTAGAGAAGGGATAGTACTTTGGACCGGAATAATTCATGATAATTTTCTGTGGCCTGAGAAAATATCCTCAAGAGCATTCAATTCCATTTGCTTGATTGCAACCACACTAAGCAAACTTCTGTTAGCTAATTTGGTTTCCCAGGTAACCTGAAGGGCATTCTGGCTTATTAGCTATCCGTCTTTGAGAGTCTGATTAGGGAGGTTTTGAGAGCCAGGTCAGATCTACAAATTCAGGGCCCTGGTGCTACAAGTCTGGGAGCCACGCTCCGTACCTTGATGACTACACCGAGGATTTGCGGACGCCTCTCTGAAGCCGACTGTTAGCACTCCGGTGAGAGGCAGAGTGAATGTCGCAACCTGGCAGGACCGCGGGGGAGAGTAGTGACAGAAAGAGCACCCGGGACCCGCCGGGACTGAGTTACTGTTGAGAATCGCTGCTGTGAGCCACACTGCTGAGCGGGGTCCTTGGAGCCTGATGTTGTCACTTTCAGAAATCAATCCTAGGCAAAATAATCTGAGATGTGGGCAAAGATGTATGTTTATGTTCATCAAAGTGTTGTTTATAATTCTGGAAAAAATCATCCACTTGCCAAACTCTTAACTCTTTTTTTTTTTTTTAATTTTATTTATTTATTTTTTCCCCCAAAGCCCCAGTAGATAGTTGCATGTCATAGCTGCACATCCTTCTAGTTGCTGTATGTGGGACGTGGCCTCAGCATGGCCGGAGAAGCGGTGCGTCGGTGCGCGCCCGGGCTCCGAACCCCGGGCCCCGAATGGCGAACCCGGGCCCGAACCCAGCCCCGAACCCGGGCCGCCAGCAGCAGAATGCGCGCACTTAACCGCCAAGCCACGGGCCGGCCCTCTTTTTTTTTTTTTTTTTTTTTTAACGAAAGGCAGACTCTCACGTGCAGCGCCTCCCTTGTCTGTGTCTGGAGCCTCGGCAGCTTGACTAGCCTACATCCTCCTAGGACCTCAAGAGCTTCTTTGGAGGTCCGAGCAGGGCGCAGCTCCACGGATACCCTCAACCAAAGAACGATCCTCCTCTATCAGGGAAGGCCAATCTTGCTTCGGAATAATCTAAATAAAACAGTTGACAATCTTGTCCAAGAGTATAGCACAACATAACAAAGAAAGACTCAAGCGGAAATGCAATGACGGCTCAGCGTTACAGAGACTGTAAAGCAGAGGCTCTTTGAGTTCCAGAACCAGTAGGCTTAGCACCCGATCCCAGGCCCTCCAGCTATGCTGACATCTGGGTTTATCCTTGCCCACTCTTCTTCCCCAAAAAAGCCGGGGCTGCAGCTTTCTTGGCCAGATGCCTCCCCTGGGGTAAGCCAAGCTCCTGAGAGTCTGAAAGGTCCCAGACCTTGGTCCCTGGGAAAGAAAACCAAAACAGAGAGTGGGAGATGGAGAAAAAGAAAAAAGAAATAAAGCATCTTAGATATTAAGGGAATGGGTGGAATTCCTCCTATCCCCGGTAATAATAATAATAATAATAATGAGGAAGGGATGAAAAGTGCCCTGGGAGGAGGAATGTTTGGGTGCGCACAGGTGCACAGACTCTGAAGAAGGGGGCAGCTTCTGACAGGCGTGGAGGTGGGTGCCCAGAGCCGCAGCTCAGGGAGACACAGGATGGAGAGCACAGCTTGGGAAAGACTGCAACTATGGAAATGTCTTATTAAGATATGATAGGTAACTGGGGCCATGGCTCAGGGGTAGGGCATTTGATTGCAGATCAAAAGGTCCCTGGTTCAAATCCAGGTGCCCTGTATAGCTCTCCACTTTTACTCCAGTGGCGGGGTAGCTCCTTGTCATCTGCTGGGCCCAGCCTCACAGAATCTAAATTTCCAACAAGCAGTGAAGGCCTAAGTGTTCCACGTGTGACATTCCTCATGTGTTCATTTGTACCTCCTCAGCCATCTTCATTTCCTGGAGAGGTAGAGAAAGACTGCCCTGGCTCTCCCTGTGTTTCACTGGGGCCTAATTATTACCATCCTGATTTTATTTGTTTATACCAAGCTTGCTTCAAAAAAAATATGATGTGCCACAGCTTGCAATAAAAGACACAATAAAAGTCTGCCCGATCAAACGAGTACTCAAGGCAGGGGCTGACTTATACGAGGCAGTCAAAATCCCAGAGACAGAAAGTAGGGTGGTGGGGGCCAGGGGCTGGGGGCGGGGGAGGGGGAGGTATTGATCCATGGGGACAGAGCTTCAGTTCCGGAAGATGAAAAAGTTCTAGAGATGGAGGTTGGTGACGGTTACCCAACAGGATGAATGTACTTAATGCCACTGAACTGTGCACTTAAACACAGCTAAGACGATAAATTTTATGTTATGTGTACATTACCACAATTTTAAAAATTGAAGGGAAAAAAAGAGGCAAGGACAGAACGTTTAGGCGAGGAGGTAAACAATTATTCCAGAGAGCCCAGGTTAGGAGAAGCTAAGACTCCTGAACACAAAGTGTGTCTCTGAGCTTCCTGGTAATCAAACAGAAGTGAAAACATACCAACTCATCAACTGAGTAACGTATTTTATTAGCTCTGAAAAACAGCAGGCATTCATATGACAGGTCTTTATAGAAGGAACACTGGAGAGATGATGGTGATTGCCAGAGCAGCCATGTACCGTCATGCAGGTTGTGTATTACACAACTCCACCAATTACATAGTACTCTGGAGTTGTGCACACAGTGACCTTAGATAGTGGCCACATTTTATCCCTTTTACAAGAAAAAAATGTAGAAATTGTGCTACAAGCACACATACACACACACCCGTGTGTGTGTGTGTGCCTGTACGTGTGTGGAGGGGGCAGAGCTTGCCATTTAACTATCCACTATACATTCTTCCCTCTCCCTTAGTAATAGAACCCTGATTTTATACTGAGCAGTTATGTTCCTAGCTAAAAGACCACATTTCCTGGCCTCTCTTCGGCTAGAAGAGGCAAATGAGGGATAAGAAGCAGTCATTGGACAAGACTTCTGGGAAAACTTAAGAGAAGGAGAAATATATGTGCCCTTTTTTGCCTTTACTCCTGCTTCCTCCTTAGAGCATAGAGGCACCAGCTGCCAGCTTGGACCATGAGTCAACCTTGAGCCAACCATGAGGGTGGGATCCACATTTTAAGGAGGGCTGAACAGAGAAATGAAAGGAGCCTGCGTCCCTGAAAACAGTGTGCAGTGGCCATGCCAGCCCTGGTCTGCTTGCTTCCACGCACCCTTTACAAAAGAAAGCTATATTTCTAGCTTGTTTCCACCTCAGAGGAGGCACAAATCCAGATGACTCTGAAGGCTCTCGCCCCTTCTCCATCAACAACTTATCAAGCATCTTGCTCAGTGGGTCTGAGTTAGTCATTGAAAGGAGGCTTTTCTGACAAGGCCATTTCCTTGACCAGGAAACTCCCATTGTTACAGTAAACCAGGTGCTCCCAGGGCCTTCTCAGCCCCCCTATAACAAAGCGATGCAGGGGAGAGGTCCTTCTATGGATGTGCATTCCTTGGTGCGCCCAGCTCCGCCTGGTCCAAGCTGCTCTCTCTGGGGGATTAGGAGAGCTCAAGGGACTGTGGGCATTTGGCTGCTTCCCTGCCTGCAAGATCCCCCAGGAAATTCCTTTCCTTCACGTTAGAAATGCGCAGCTGGGCCGGCCCCGTGGCTTAGCGGTTAA
Source organism: Diceros bicornis minor (assembly GCF_020826845.1). Classification (NCBI taxonomy): domain Eukaryota; kingdom Metazoa; phylum Chordata; class Mammalia; order Perissodactyla; family Rhinocerotidae; genus Diceros; species Diceros bicornis. Next base: position 95,508,505 of record NC_080742.1, on the reverse strand, counting down.
GTGCGTGCGCTCTGGGCCTGGCGGCCCGGGTTCGGATCCCGGGCGCGCACCGACGCACCGCTTCTCCGGCCATGCTGAGGCCGCGTCCCACATACAGCAACTAGAAGGATGTGCAACTATGACATGCAACTATCTACTGGGGCTTTGGGGGGAAAATAAATAAATAAAATCTTAGAAACGCGCGGCACTGTAGTGAGTGAGTCTGCACCTCTTAGCTCAATAGCCACTCAGTTCTTCTTGGCTAGCGGCAGCTGAATGCAGTTCCCAGCCGGCGGAGTGTGAATATTCTCCTGGTTGGAAACGCAGTTCTACAGTGGGCTTTGCACCGGTGCTGCTCAAAGTGTGGTCCACCAACTGGGGCCAGTCAGTTAACTCTTCACCAATGCTTAGAAATTCTACAACTATCTGATGTTGGCCAGCTCTGGTGTTGTGGTGGGTCTCAGAGTCCACAAGTCTGATGTACTAGTATTGAGCCATGACAGATTTTTTTTTTCCCAATGAGGAAGATTGGCCCTAAGCTAACATCCGTTGCCAATCTTCCTCTTTTTGCATGAAGAAGATCGGCCCTGAGCTAACATCTGTGCCCATCTTCCTCTATCTTGTATATGGGATGCTGCCACAGCATGGCTTGATGAGCAGTGTGTAGGTCCGTGCCCAGGATCCAAACCCGTGAACCCCGGGCTGCCGAAGTGGAGTGCTACACCACTGGGCTGGCCCCAAGCCATGACAGATTTTAAGAAAATAAAAATAAAGCTGATCCTTCACCGGGGATACCTAGAAAAGCACTGGTTTAATACACTGCTGTGGAGAGGCGTTTCTCAGCCATCTCCAGTGGGGAGCATAAGGCACTTCGGGACTTGCTTGCTGTGTCAGTCAGGGCCCTTAGGTGCCAGCAACAGAAGCTGGATTAAGCTGTAAAAGTTTGTTAAAAATATCTATCTCATGAGGTAGGAGTGGTGGAAAATGAGTCTCTAGGCTAAGCTTCCAGGAACAATGCCCCCAACCAAGACACAGAACCGGACTGATGAAGAAACCACCACTCCACTGGCCCCACCCAGCACGAGATGTCAGTCTCTGTTCCCACCAGAAACCAGCACATGCACCACATCTGTACCAAACACTCAAGCCCTGAAAACTGGATGGTGACAGCATCCTTGCAAGCAAAATGGACTCTACACCTCCCTCTTCCCTCTTCAAGCCTCATGTGGGTACATCTTATTAATGGAGCCTGGACCTAGTCCAGAAACTCAAAGCAGCCTGGAGAACAGAGTTTTCTAGCTTCTCTTTTGAGGTGCTGGTCTTGTAAGGAAAGAAATTCCCCATATGCAACAGGGGCAGTCAAAATGTTCTGCACAGTCAGAAAACATGGAAATGCTGTTTACAATCACATCAGATTTTTGAATATTTAGTGCCAAAAATAAGAATGCAAACTATTTCATTATTAATTTTTATGTTAATTACATGTTGCAATGATAATATTCTAGATACTTTGGGTTAAATAAAACATACCTTTAAAATTAGTTTCAGTAATTTCTTTTTATTTTTTAATGTGGATACCAGAAAATATAAAATTACATTTGTGGCTTGCATTCCATTTCTATTGGAAAGTGTTGCTCTAGATGAAGTGTTATCACAGAATATAAGACCTAGATGGTGTCACCGATGTGGAAAGGGTGGACTATATAATAACTGGTGCTGAGATGATTGGCTTCAAAAAAAAAAAAAATCACATAAGATCCCTACCTCACTCCATTCAAAAAAAAAAATCTAGATGGATTAAAGACCTAAATTAAACTCCAACTTTTAGAAGAATATATGAAAGAATATTGTCTTAGTCTGTCTGGGCTGCCATAACAGAATACCATAGACTGGGTGACTTATAAACAACGGAAATTTATTTCTCACAGCTCTGGAGGTTGGGAAGTCCAAGATCAAGGTCCAATACATTTGATGTCTGGTGAGGGCGACTTCCTGGTTCATAGACAGCCTCTTCTCGCTGTATCCTCATGTGGCAGAAAGGACAAGAGAGCTTTCTGGGGCCTCTTTTATAAGGACACTAATCCCATTCATGAGGGTTCCACTCTCACGACCTAATCTCCTCCCAAAGGCCCCACCTCCAAATGCCATCACGTTAGGGACTAGGTTTCAACGTGTGAATTTTGAGGGGAGACAAACATTCAGTCTATCATATATATATATATGATCCAGGGAGGGATTTCTTAAACACAACCCCAAAATCACAAAGTATGAGAGCTAAATTTGATTACATCGAAATTTAAAACATTATATGACAAAAATTCCTTAAACAAGAGACTTTGAATTTTGTAACACATATGATGGAGGATGGATTTGTACCAGAATATAAACATAAAGAAAAAGTGCTGGAGATCTGTTGTAAGACAAGGTGAATATAAGTAACACTATTGAACTGTACACTGAAAAATGGCTAAGACGGTAATTTTTATGTTATGTGTTTTTTACCACAATGAAAAAGTTTTAAATTATTTTTTAAAAATAAGAATTCTTATAGAGCAATCAGGAAAAAATAGTTAATTCAATGGAAAAATGGAAAAAGACAGGATAAGCAATTCACAGAAGAGGTTATTTTTATGACCAATAAATACATGAAAATATACTCAACTTTGCTAGAAATCAGGGAAATAAAAATTAATTAAAACAATAAAAAGGCACCATTTTCACTCTTCTCCCCAAACTTAGGATAAGTTGAAGTTTAATAAGATCAAGAGTTGGTGATGGGATTTTCATTTGTTAACAATGGGACAATGGGAGGATAATTGGTACACTCACTATGGGGAAAATTATTTTTATTATTATAAAAATAATAAAATAGATATAAAAATTATATAAAACTATAATAGTAAAATTATAAGTGTGTATGCAATCCAGGAATTTCATTTCTGGTATATACCCTTGAGAAACTCTAGCATAAGTGCATCAGGAGTGTGTACGAAGATGTTCACTGCAGCACTGTTGTTAATTTGCAAAAAACAGGAAACATTCTAAGTATGTCCATTAACAGTGGAATGGATATATAAAACTTTCAGGACTCCTATAATTTAATAAAACAAAGCAGATAAAAGGAAGTTTTGACTGGAAGCCCATCATAAAATAGGCATCAGGTACCAAAGGCAGGAGAGAGAAAGCACACCTCGAGTAAATGTCACAGTCACGTCTGATAACCAGATGACTCACCCACCGTGAGGGGTGAGAGGGTCAGGCTGTTGGAGATCAGAGAATGTTGGTGAGGAATACTTCTCTGGTGAGACTGTGGTGCGAGTGTCACTCTTCTAGAGAGAAAGAGTTGGGGGTGTTCTCCCCTCTCAAGCCTAGCAAAGGGGCTTCACGGAGTCCACTAGAGGGCCTGGTCCATGTGCCCTGGAGCTGAGGTTTGCAGAGAGGTGTGTCTGGCACAAGGCTGAGACAAGACAGCCTGCTCTGCAGGTGGAGACGAGCCTGCTGCTCTTGGGAATTGGACGGTTCTCCCAGAGTGCGTGGGAACGAAAGGCATATGTGTGTTTCCTGCAGGCCACACAGGGAGAGCCATTTGGGAGCAATGTCAAACTCTGCTCAAGAGAATGGGTCATGGACCCCAGAAGAGAGAATCTATGTGACACAGATCCCAGGAAGCCAAGGGAAAAACCCATTACCAGGTCATGGAAGCAGTCGAAAGTTCCCAGTGGTGGCCTCTGAGGAATGTCGTGGCAATGTCTGAGGAGTCATAATTTCAAACACTTGCCAGGCCCAGAGAAAGCAAACCTATCTCACTCCAGTTCTCATCAAGTAAGAACTTTCTTATTCCCCTTTTCCTCTTCTCGTTCCCTTCCTTTTCCCCACCCTAAATGCTAGGAAAGAATGCTAGGTGGGGAAAGAGAGAGGAAGGACCACATTCCACCCCTCCCTCTTCTAGGGGAGGAGAGAAGTTGGAACCAAGTCAGAGCACTGATTACTACGTGGGACTGGATATTTTAATTACTGAATTCAGACTGCAACCACGGGACTTTCTGTTACCTAAGAATGATCATTAAAGTCACTTGGGCAAGAGAAATACTTCACTGAGAAAGTTTAAAGGGACAATGAGAAGCAAAAATGAAGCTACTTTTATTATTACCTCTTGAGTCCTACATGTTCAACCTACGAGATGCAAGAGCCACACAGACAGCTCTCAAAAATATGATGTCATGTGCAAAAGAATTTAAGATGCAGAGCTATACGTTCTGCATTATGCCATTTGAGTTTTTAAACAATACACAGAATACTGAATATTGTTTATGGATACTCAAATATGAATGTAAAAGTATTAAAAATGGGACTTGTGCCTAGAATATATAAAGACTTGTCAAAATTCAACAAAAAAAATCCAAGTAGAAAATGGGCAAAAGACATGAACAGACATTTCACTGAAGAGGATATACAGATGGCAAACAAGCACTTGAAAAGATGTCAACATCATTAACCATTAGGGAAATGCAAAGTAAAACCACAATGAGAGGGTGGCCGGCCCAGTGGTATAGCGTTAAGTTCATGTGCTCTGCTTCGGCAGCCCGGGGTTCGTAGGTTCGGATCTGGGACACGGACAGACTCACTACTTGTCAAGCTGTGCTGTGGCGGCGTCCCATATAAAGTAGATGAAGATGGGCACAGATGTTAGCCCAGGGCCAATCTTCCTCAGCAAAAAGAGGAGGATTGGCAATGGATGTTAGCTCACGGCTAATCTTCCTCACACACAAAAAAACAAACAATGAGATATCATTACACACCTATCTGCATGAGTAAAATTAAAAAGGTGATAACTTTTAAATTTTATGCTGGTGAGGATACAGAAAAACTGGATCACTCATATATTGCAGGTAGGAATGTAAAATGGTACAGCCACTCTGGAAAACAGTTTGGCAAGTTCTTACAAACATAAATATACGCTTATCATGTGTGATGATTAATTTTATGTGTCAATTTCACTGGGCCACAGGGAACCCCGATATTCGGTCAAACATTACCCTGAGTGTGTCTGTGAGGGTGTTTTTGGACGAGACTAACATTGGGGGAAGCCAGTTGCCGTGTCATGAGGATACATCAGACAGCCCTGTGAAGAGGCCCACACCACAAGGAATTGAGGCCTCCTGCCAACAGCCAGTGAGGAACTGAGTCCTCTTTCCAACAGCCATGTGAAGGAGCCAGCTTAGAGTGTTTCCTCCAGCCCCAAACCTTCAGTCAAATCTTCAGATGACTGTAGCCCCAGCTGGCACCTTATCTGCAACCTCATAGAGACCCTGAACCAGAACTGCCCAGCTAAGCCACCCCCAGATCCCTAAACCTCCAAAACTGCAAGATATAATAAAGACTTATTGTTTGAAGCTGCTAAGTTTTAGGGTATTTTGTTATGCAGCAACATCTAATTATTACAGAGTTCTTCTTCCATCAATGCTGACACACCTCCCCCGGAATCTACCAAGCATCTGGACCACTTGGGGAAAGCACAGGAAGACAGCAATTTGGTGATGAGAGAGAAATCCAAAGAAACAAAGAACTTAGAAAATTGATGTTGGCATGGATGGCAGGAGACGGCTAAAGGAAAGACAGGAAGGAAAAGTGAGCAGTGAGGGCAGGATACACGAGAAAGTAAGCTAAAAGAAAATTTGAAAGTTCAAGTGCCTTAAACAGATGTGGAATTTGGAGGCGAGGTGGGAGAGGTCATCTTGGTCTGATACTGTAGGATATTTAAAAGTGATCTCAACTGAAAAGCTAAAATTGAACATTCTAGTCCTTACTCAATAAGCAGGAACTTGCCTCTGGGCTTCATCTTCTGCCTATATACCAAGCCAGGTACAGACTTCATTGTCTCAAATGGAACCTTCAGTGACCTTCCAAGCTGGTGCCAAGAAGCGATGGTCCTTTGCGGGAAAGGAGGATAGTTACGGCATAAGGGGGTGCATTTACAGTTAAACAGGACTAGCAGCCCTCTACTAAGTCAGAATGAGCAGCCTGTGTGTAAGTGGAAGTGTAAAGAAGTTTATTAATTACATATTACTAGTAGTCAGAGGGGGTGTAGCTCAGTGGTAGAGCATTTGACTGCAGATCAAGAGGTCCCTGGTTCAAATCCAGGTGCCCCCTTTGAGGGTCCTCTTTTCCTCCTTGAGCTGAACTGACAAAATCAAGTATTATAGAGACCACACTCTATAAAGGAGGAGGTCGGGTGGAGCCTGAGAAACGACCGTGGTTGGGGTCCAGTCAGGCACTCAGCATTGCCTTGAAGACCAAGGACGAGACCAAATCCATCCCCAATACCCTCTTCGAGACTCTGTCTCCCAGGGCCCCAGTAGTACCAATTTCTGCATCAGACAGAGTCCAGTCCAGAGACATAAACTGCACCACTTATTTTAACAGAGAGAATATAATATAAATAATTGTTAACCAGTGTATCAGTTTCCTAGGGCTGCTGTAACAAAGTACCACAAAATGGATGGCTTAAAACAACAGAAGTGTATTGTCTCACAGTTCTGGAGGCTTGAAGTCTGAAATCCAGGTGTCAGCATGGCCATGCCCCCTCTGAAGGCCCTAGAGGGGGTTCTTACTTGCCTATCCCTGGCTTCTGGCGTCTGGTGGCAATCCTTGGCATTCCTTGGTTTGTAGATGCATCACTCCAATCTCTGCCTCTGTCTTCACATGGCCGTCTTCTCCCTGTGTGTCTCTCTCCTCTTCTTAGAAGGACATCAGTCATATTAGATTAAGGGCCCACCCTACTCCATTGTGATCTCACCCTAACTAATTACATCTTTGATGTCCCTCCCCAAAGAAGGTGACATTCTGAGGTACTGGAGGCTAGGACTTCAACATATCTTTTGGGGGACAAAATTAACACACAACAACCAGGAATGAGAGAACTGAAAGGCAAAAAGGGAAGACTAAGTATCATGGAGGTAGTACCTGCAAGAAGCAGCTACCGTCCCAGGGCTGGGGGACCGAGCAGAAGAGGACGAACTTGTTAAATCTTACACACTTGGGCAGTATCTCTGTGGATCACAGACTCAGATCTCTAAGGAAGTGCTGGTGTCCCTGAGGAGACATGACAAAGCTGGTCCTGTGAGCACTAAACTGCAGGCAGCAATCACCATTGCTACTGGGATGGACTGTCGCTGCTGGGTGACACTGACAGGAACCTAAGCAGGCAGGAAGGAACAAGTGCTTCTTCCTGCTCCAACCTCCCAGTCTCCCTCCAAGAGCCCTATTGGCAGGACCAACCAGGAAGCCACCTGGCAAAGGATAAGCGTGGTTTACTGAGTCCCAGACCCAGCATCACAGAGCAGACCACAGTAAGGTGGACTTGAAGCTTAGAGAAATCATTTCTTCAATCATCTCTTCAGACGGCTCATCTCACCCAGCAGTTAAAGAGATGAATATATGGAGATTAGGGACAATGAGAGAGGGATCAGCCTTTATCCTAGGTTGTGGCCTTGTACAGAGAGCTCTAATCCACATCCAGTCAACATGTGCTCTATCTTTGAGGTGTTGCACGCTTGCCCAGGCCATTGGGCATTTGAGTCTCTGTTTTCAGGTCCTCAACACAAAAACCACAACACAGATGTCACTATAGATCCTTCCTGCTCCCCAGGTTACTGCCCTCATTCAGGGCCTGGAGGCAGAGAGGTTGCAGAGCTGTGGGAGAAGGGAACCTGTTGCTTCTTCTAAGGCAGGGAGATGAGTTGGCAGTAAAGCAGGTCTGGCAACTCAGCCACCCATGCTGAAGGGTCAGCAGGGCAGAAGCTCTGGGTGCGGCTGCAAGGAGAGGATGGTAATTGGACCTTACTAGTCTAGCAGGGGGTATAGCTCAGGGGTAGAGCATTTGACTGCAGATCAAGAGGTCCCCAGTTCAAATCTGGGTGCCCCCTAGCATTTTAGTCACAAAAGGTGGTAAACAAGTTCCAATTTCCTCTCCTCTCACTGAATCCAGTTTCTGAGTGGAGCAGGGAAGCTCTTCTCAGGCGATGTGTTTGTTCCACTCCTCTGATCTTCCCACTGTCCCCTCACCTGGTCCCTGTGCCCTCCAATGTGTACTTGGTCTCCTGGCTGAGGGTTAGGACTCTGTCCTTTGGAAGTAGCCAGAGGGAAACCTGAGATCACCAACAAAGGCTTCGACTGCTGGCGACTTCTCAACAGTTGCAAAGGAAGCCAGAAGACAGTGCAACAACACATTCGATCTGTTGAGAGGAAATGACAGCCAACTTAGCATTCTGTTCCCAGCTAAACTATTCTTCAAGAACAGACAGAAGCTGAGAGAGTTTACTGCCAACAGACCCTCACTAAAGAAAATTTTAAAATATGTACTTTATTTTTATTTTATTTTATTTATTTTTCCCGCAAAGCCCCAGTAGATAGTTGTATGTCATAGCTGCACATCCTTCTAGCTGCTGTATGTGGGACGCGGCCTCAGCATGGCCGGAGAAGCGGTGTGTCAGTGCGCGCCCAGGATCCGAACCCGGGCTGCCAGCAGCAGAGTGCGCGCACTTAACCACTAAGCCACGGGGCCGGCCCTAAAATAGGTACTTTAGAGAAAAGTAAAATGATCCCAGATGGGAGGTCTGAGACACAAGAAGGAACGTTGAACAAAGAAATTGGTAAATATGTAAGTAAATTTAAAAATCACTTAGACAATGTTAATGTCTAATTTATAAAGTTTTTTTAAAAGCTAGGACTAAATACTGGTTAACAATGACATATAAGGAATGAGGTGATAAGAGTTAAAGTATCTTTATGAAATTTGGAAGGAGGAAAAAGATACTGATTAACTTTAGACTTCTAAAATTTGCATGCTGAAATTTTGAGTGTATTATTTTAAAAGTTGTGGTTTTGCCAAGAAAAGTGGATAAGGGAATGGAGGGCATCTGCCAGGAGTCTTGCTAAACACTCATTAATTCTAATTATTTGTTGATTCTTTTGGAGTTCCTATGTATATGATCATATCATCTAAGAAATTTAAACGTTTTATTTCCTTCTTCCCGATCCTTATGTATTTTATTTATTTTCCTTACCTTACTGTACTGGCTAGTATAATGTTGAATAAAGGTGTTGATAGTAAATATCTTCTCTCATTCTGATTTTAAGTGAAAAGCTTTCAACATTTACCATTAACTATATGTTATGGAGTATACTTTTTATAAATGGTCTTTATCAAATTAAGGAATTTTCCTTCTATTTCTAGTTTGCAAAAAAAAGTTTATCACAGATTGATGTGGAATTTTATCAAAACTCCCTTTTTTTACATCTATTGAGATAATCATACAATTTTTCTCCTTTAGTCTATTAACGTGATGAATTACACTTATGCTTTTTGTAAAATTAAACACACTTTGCATTCCAGATATAAATCCAACTTGATCATGAAGTTCTATCATATTTATATATGTGTGGAGCTAGCCAGATAATAATTTATTTAATTTTCCGTAACTACATTTATGAGGGAGATTGGCCTGTACTATTTTATACTGTCTATCTTGGGTTTTGGTATCAAGGCTGTGCCAGTCTCACAAAAGTAGTTGTAGAATGCATACATCTTTTCTATTCTTAGAAAGATTTTTATGTAAAAATAGTTATTATTTTTTTAAGTATGTGATAAAACTCACCAGCGAAACCATTTTATCTGAAATTTTTTGTGGAACAATTTTCAAATAATTGTTTTAATAAAATAACTATTTAAAACTTAGAGCACCGTTCAGCTTTTCTGTTTTTTCTCATGTCAGCTTTGATAAGTTGTAGTGTTTTTTGAGTTCTTGCTCAGTTTCACCATAGCATAGTGGTAAAGTCCTTGGACTCTTAAGACATGAAGTATGGGTTCAAATTCTGGATCCTACCTGAGTGACCTGGTGAAGTTGTTTAACTCTCAGTCTTGGTTGTGCCATTTATAGAATGGACATGATAATAGAAATGAGCACAATGGTAGTGCTAGTTTGTGGAGCTGTTATGAGGATTAAATACATTAATATTTTTAAAGTACGTAGAATAGTGCCTGCCACATGGTAAGTACTTTGTACGTGTTTGTTAAATAGATTTAATGTTTTTTGTATACTATTTTTCATAATGTTCTATAATCACTAATTTAAAGTCAAAAGAATCTGCGGTTTTTCTTTTTTATTCCTGATATTGGGGGTTTTTTTTCTGCTTTCTTATGTGTCTTATCAGTTTTACCAGGGGTTAATCAATCTCACTTTTCTTTTCAAAAAACAACTTTTGGCTTTGTTAATCCTCCCTACTGTGTGTTTGTTTTCTATTTCATTAATTTCTGCCCTTTTATTTCCTTCTTCTCTCATAGTGTTCTTTTATCCAGTTTTTTACTAGCTTCTTGATATGGATTCTTAGTTTATTTTTATTCTTTTCCAGTACATTGCTCAAAGCTATAAGTATTCCTCTAAATGCTGATTTAGTGTCCATCAAAGGATGAATGGATAAAGAAAATGTGAGATACACACACAGGAATACTATTCACCATTAGGAAGAAGGAAATCTTGCCATCTGTGACAACATGGATGAATCTGGAGGGCATGATACAAAGTGAAAAAAGCCAGACTAAAAAAAGGCAAACACTCTATGGTACCATTTATGTGTGGAATTTAAAAAAAAAAAAAAGTCAAATTCATAGAAACAGAGAGTAGATTGGTTGTTGACAGGGCCTGGGGGTGGGAGAAGTAGGGGGATGTTGGTTAAACAGTAGAAACTTTCAGTTATAAGACGAATAAGTTCTGAGGATCGAATGCACAGCATGGTGACTATAGCCAATAATACTGTATTATATACTTGAAATTTGCTAAGAGAGTAGATATTAAGCCTTCTCACCAAAAAAAAAAGAAAAGTAACTATATGAGATGATGGGTGTGTTAATTAACTTGATTGTGGTAATCATTTCCCAATGTATATGTGTGTCATAGCATCATACTATACGCTTTAAATACATTACAACTATTTGTCAACTATACCTCAATAAAGCCGGGTAGGAAAAGAAACTAAACGAAAAATTCTCAATTATTCATGGTGTTTTTGTCTCCTTCTATTAATTAATGAGAAAGATACGTAAAAATTTCTCACTCTAATTCTAGATTTGCTTATTTCTCTTTGTTATTCTGTCAAATTTTTGAAGCTATATTACTAGAAGCTACATATTTTGAAGCTATATTACTAGAAGCATAAAAATTAGGAATTCTTATATCTTTCTGGTAAATTCAGCCTTTTATTATTAAGTAACCTTTTTTCTCTAATATTTCATGTCTTAAAGTCTATTTTGTCTGATAATAAGATACACCTGCTTTCTTTTTGTTAATGTTTTGCAAGTCATATATTTTTTCATTCTTTTACTTTCAATCTTTCTGTATTCCTAAGTTTTATAGATGTGTCTTCTGTAAATAGAATATAGTTGGTTGGTTGTTTTAACTCAATATGACAATCTTTGTCTTTTAATCTGGGGCTTTTAATTTATTTACTTTTAATGTAATTGCTGATGTATTTATATTCAAATCTACCACCTTATTTTGTGCTTTCAATTTGCATCACTTATTGAAAGTGTTTGTGTTTTTCTCTCCTTCTTCCTTTTTTTGTTTGATTGATTGGGGTTTTTATAATGCCATATTTCCCTCTGTTAGTTTGAAAAATATAAATGCTATTTCTTCTATTTTAGTGGTTATATTAGAAACTCCATACACATAGTTATTTCCCAAAGTCTATAGTTAACCAACAACTTACCCTCCTCTCAGGTAATACAAGCATCTTAGAACATTTAACTCCATAACTTCCCTCCTAACTTATATGTGGTTTTTGTTTTTTGCATTATTCCATAAGTTGTTTTAACCTCATTATTGCTATTTTTTATACAGTCAATGTTCACTTAGATTTATTCATATATTTACTATTTCTTTGCCTCTTTCTTCCTTCCAACATCTCAACCCTTCTGTCTAGATCATTTAGAATATACCCTTTAGAATTTCCTTTAGTGCATACCTGCTGTTGACAAATTCTTTCAGTTTTTGTTTGTCTGAAATTGTCTTTATTTTACCTTCACTCATGAAGGATATTTTACCTAAGTATAGTATTTTGTGTTAACCGTTACAGTATTTCAGTGTACACAATTCCACTGCCCTCTGGCCTTCATTGCTGCTCTTGAGAACTCAGTTGTCAATCTAATAGGCCCTCCATTGAAAAGTAATATGTCTTCTTGTCATGATGCTTTTAAGAGGTTCTTGTTGTCTCTGGACTTCTGCAATTTTACTATAGTAACTCTAGGTATGGATTTAATCTTGTTTACTATGTTTGAGATTCATTGAGATTCTTGAATGTGATGAGCGACGTCTCGCATTAGTTGTGAAATAGTGTCAGCCATTGTCTCCTCAGACACTGCATCTACTTCATTCTCTCTCATTTCTTCTTCCAGGACTTCACTTAAGTGTGCATTAGACCTTCTCATTGTATCCTCTATATTTATTACTGTCTATTCTGTATTTGCCATACTTTTGTCTCTCCATGCTTTATAATGGATAATTTTTCTTCCCAATGTTCTAACTCTCTGATTTTTCTCCTTGGCTGAAACTATTCATTGAGTAGAACATAGACATATTCATTGAGTTTTTATTTTAGCTATTGATTTTTAGATATAAAATTTCTATGTTGTTCTCTTTTCAAATCTCCTTAGTTACTTCTTATACTTTCCAGTTTCCTATTGAAATTTTTAAGCTTGTCTTTTATCTTCCAGAACACAGCAAACATTGTTATTTTACAGTGTGTTTCTGGCAGGTCTAATATAAAAAATTCCCATGTTTAGTTCTTTGGTCTGTTGTTTTCATTGATTTTCGTTGATGGTTTTTTTGCTTCCCTGTGTACGTAGTTATCCTTGACTATGTGTTGAACATTGTATTCCAAAATTTATTTGTAGAACTAATGTGTAGTGATGGCAATACCTTCCTTCATTTGGTTTTTCCAAGTATCTGAGGGGCTCTAGCAGTCAGGATACCTTCAAGGTATTGAGTTTTCTGGGCCATTCAGATGTCACAAAGATCAGCAGTGGCTGTTTCCTTTCGGTTCACTCTTACTTCTCAGAATCCTAGCCCAAAGCCAGAGATGGTTTCACTAGTGTCCCTACTCTAGGTGGGCCCAGAATTTTGACTTCTATCCCCCTCACCCTGAGAGGCTTTCAAAAGTTCCACTTAGCCTCTCAGCTGCCTCTTCTGGACTGGAAAACACGCTCAGGGCCAAAGCAGCCTCCACTGTGGAGATTTAACTTTCCATTTCTCATCCTTCCCAAATCTCCATCCAGAATTTCCTGTCTAACTAGTTAGCTCTTTGATGCTTTCAATGAGATGTTTGTAATATTTTCTGAGCTTTTTTATGTCTCCTCATAGGAAAGATTATCTCAAATTACCTTGTTCATTAAGGAGCATGGAGATTCCTCATCAGGATTTTTTATACCATTTATATGTCTTAAATATTTTATCTGAATTTTGAAAAATTATTATATAGAGTCTACTTCTAGGCATTCTCCCCAAGGAAGTACTGACCCAGGTTAAAAAAGAAAAAAATGGTAGGAGAGAAAGGAGGGAGAAGTGGAATCAAGTGGTCCAAGTCTGTGGTAGATGCAGCACCACTAAGAAATTCCCAGGGAGAGGACAGAGGCTTTGCTTTTGATATGGTTCTCAAATCCTTACAGTCATCTCTGGAAAGCAGGAAGATGGATATCCATACTGCACAAGTAGTAGCAGCAAGAACAAAGAGCCAGCCTTCTTCCTGGAGATTACAGCCAGGTTGAGTAAATGAGAGTTTTAGAGAAAGTAAGTGAAGTCCTCATGCAGGCCATGAAAGGCGACAGTCCCCAGGTAGAGGTGGGAGTGGGCTGGGCTAACTTCATCAGCCTCTTCAGGGAAATCTGAAATCTGACGCCAGTAGCTGCTGTTTGGATGATAATCATGAGAGCTTTCTTGGAGCTGTTCCTGATATAGACCCTAAGTTTTTATCACAAGACAAAGCACATTATTTAATGGTTAAATGTGTCAGGAAGGGTTAGAAATTCCAGCACCTGCTTCAGTAATTTAAAAGGGGAGAGAAGTAGGGGGCACCTGGATTTGAACCAGGGACCTCTTGATCTGCAGTCAAATGCTCTACCCCTGAGCTATACCCCCACCTGCATATGACCTTTCATTAGAACATTTTCACCCATGGTACTACACCCAGGATACCTATGTGTCTATATTTCACTGTTTTTCTGCATGTCCCAAAAGGTGGCAAATCTTCTTTGCTATAGTCCACTCTCCCCTCTTCCCCTCTCCAACCTTATCTAGTCCTCCTCTCCAGCCCTCCTCTTCCTCAAGTTGTGGTAATGGCACCAGCCTTTACACCTGGAAAGGTCTTTTGAGTCTATACTAGTGTTTCTACCTGAGCCGGCACAAAGTTATCAGGACAAGAGCTGTTGGTTCCAGGTCTTCATTGAACCTCACATTTAGGGAAGGGAGAGCCTCCTCCATACTCTAAGGCCTCAAGGAGGGTGCTCATTGTTTCACTCATTCATTCAGTCACTCAACAAACACTCACAGATCATGTTAGTTGCCAGGCCCAGTCATCCATGTTGAGGACATAGAGACAAATGAAACATTGTCCCTGTTCCCCAAAGAGTCTTAGTCCAAATAGGAGAAAAACCCATGAACCAAAATATTTCCAGAGAGTGGCAGAAGCCCAGGCAGAGAACTGTGGGAGCAGGGAGTAAGGAGCTACTCTGCCTGGGGAGTCAGGAGCGGCTTCCTGGAGGAAATGGACAAGGAGGAGTTTGCCAGACGAAGAAGCTGAGGAGGCTTTCAGGCCAAGGGAAGAATAAGAACAAAGATAAAACAAAAATGGATCAAGTGTGTCTGGAACTCAGTGGGGCTTGAGATTGATGTCACATGGAAAGTGTGCTCATCATCCCAGGAAACGTTTGGATTCCTGTTAATGCAATGAGTGGGACTCACAGCCACTGTTACTGGGGGAAGGGCCGTGACCCACAACATGACTTGCTATGACCACAGTTAATCCCCGAAACCTCCCCTCTGTTGTCTAATTCTAGAGATGAGGACACAGGTTTGGCCAGAACAGAACCCATGTGCAGACAGCACCAGAGCACAGCATTTGTCCTAGAACACAGGACAGTCAATATGGGAATTGAGGTGCCATCAGGGACTAGAGGCCAATATGGGTGACGAGAGCAATCATTTGCCTCCTCCTTATTTACTACTTCACAGCTAAAAGTGACCTCAGCAAGGGGGCACCCGGATTTGAACCAGGGACCTCTTGATCTGCAGTCAAGTGCTCTACCCCTGAGCTATACCCCCAAGCCTGCTTTTAGGCCTTAATTACACCTCTTGAACTGTGCAGCTGACTACTGTTCTTGGACTCCTACAGGCAAGCTCCCAGGAGCAGGCAGTCTGCCCCATGACAGTCTGGCTCTCACTGTCGTCTATAGACACCTACCAACCAGCTTCTATGTGCCAGGCTCATCCTTCCTTCTTCCATTTTCTCCTCCTCACTCTCCGGCTCTGCTTACCTCTGCCACCCCTGCTCTGTCTTCACTGCAGTGGGCAGTCATTGGCTTCCCCAGCCTAACGGAGCTCTGTTCCCCTCCTCTCCTCCTGCACTAGAGCACTGAGGAGCAGAGAGGTCTCTGCATGGATAGAGGAGCAGGTCTGGGCCAAGAATCTGGCCAGGACACTGCAGCCTGAGACACAGATGACCCCCTTTCTCCCTTTCCACCATATGCTTCATTCACTCAGCCCCTTTCACCCACTCAACCTGCTAAATATTGTGGAGGAATAAGGTGAAGCAGCCCCAGATTCCCTCTGGAGGAGAAAACTGATTTGGGGAGAGGGTGGGACACTGGGATAGCTTGCTTGTGAGCCCCCAGAGCATGGAAGATGATGGGCTCCAAGACTTCAGAGCAGACGCAGGCAGCTCAGTGTGGGCTGAGAATGGGGAGTAAACCAGGGGAGGGGGCTGCTCTCTAATCTGAAAGGCTGGGCGATGGTGTGGGACAGAGCCAGAGAGAGCTCTCCGCCCTCCATTAATGGAGAAGCTGAAAAAGGTCTTGAGACCCCTATCAACCCTCCCCAGTGCCCGTCCCTCTCCATCCTCTCTCCCCACAGAAGCTGTCTCCAATAATGATACGCACAGGGCTTTAGGGATGTAGCTGTTTTGTCCAGAAATACTGAGAAGATCCTAGACCTCCTGTGGGTTGTGCCAAGTTTACCTAGCACCTGAACTGATACCATACTCACTGTGTTCGCCTCTCTTCTCAAGGCCTCTTCGACATACCAGAATTGGCCAGAGCCTCCCTCCATTGACCCAAGGGGTGATACTTTCAGTTACCACTGACTGCAGGGAAAGGGGGTGGCAACCAGCCAGCCAGCACAGCTGACAGAGCAGGAACTGGCCCCTGACGGGGCGTCCTGGGGCCCACCCCCTGACTATAAGGAGCCTCTCCCTCCCAGGTAAACTCAGGTGAGCCCAGCCTGGTGAGAACCTTCCCCCTGGCAGAAACCTGGCAGTGAGGCCACTGGTGCCTCCTGCTCCACACAGGACCCCTACCCAGACGTCATCCTTTCCCACCCCCATCATGATGGGTGCTACTCCAGCCGCTCTGGGAAGAAGACTTGTTTGAGCAGCTGTACTAGGAAATGGGCCCGAGGGACTGAAGTAGCCCAGGGTTGTGCCCCGGGTCAGGGAGTTGGGGGGCAGGGATGTAGAAGGAGCTGATGTCAGCCCTGAAGGAGGGGAACCTCTGCCTAGGCTTGGCGCCTTGGGAGATGGGGCAACAGGGGAGACCCAGAGAGAACACATCATGACAACAGTCTGTGGGAGAGGCACAGCCACTGATACCTGGGTGGGGAAGGGACAGGTCTTTGACGTTGTTTTAGTTAATTGTGGTTTCCAAGAAAGAAGTCATAGCTAAATACAGTCGAAATTTTAAATTACCCAGGAAAGCAAGAAACGTGGGTTCCAGGCCCTGCGGGGCTGTGCAGTTTTCAGCCGGAGGAAGTGAGTTCCAGCACAGCGGCGACCACAGCAGCAGCCAAGAGACGACAGGATAGGAGAGTCCTCTGCCCATTTGTTACACACAATGTTCAAAGGGTGCTGTCACTGCTGCTTTATGTTGAGGAAAAACTGATAATTTTTACATTGTTATACCATAAAACAGAAATATTTCATTTTTACATAGCAAATTTCATAAATTCTTTATTGTTATGTCATATTTACAACAGTAGAAGACAATTGATTTCTTTCTGAAATTGAGGACTGGCACTGTGACTTTTTTTTTAGGCAAAAATTTCTTAGATATGACACTAAAACCTGGGTTGATAAATTGGACTTCATCAAGATTAAGAACTTTTGCTCTTTGAAAGACACTGTTAAGAGAATGAAAAGACAAGTCACAGGCTGGGAAAAAGTGTTTGCAAACCAGATACATGTGATACAGGACCCGGACCCAGAAATATATAACGAGCTCTCGAAACTGAATCATAAATAAACAAACAACCCAAATGAAACAACGGACAAAAGATCTGAACAGACACTTCACGGAAGAAGCCATATGATGGCAATAAGCACATGAAAGTCTGCTCAACATCATCAGTAATTAGGGAAGTACCAATTAAAACCACAATGAGATACTATGACATTACAGTAGAATGTAGATCAGAAAGACTGACCAGAGCGAGGGTTGGTGAGGATGGGGAGCAACTGGAACATTCATACACTGCTGTGCAAATGCAAAATGGTGCAACCACTTTGGAAAACAGTTTGGCAGTTTCTTAAAAAGTTAAACATACACGTAGCATATGACCCCACTATTCCGCTCCTAAGTATTTACCCGAGAGAAAAGAAAGCACATATCCGTGCACTTGTGTGCCGAAGGTTCACAGCAACTTTATTAGTTAAAGCCCAAAACCAAAAACAACTCAAATGTTTATCGACAGGTGAGAGGATAAACAAATTGTGGTGTATGCATTCAATGGAATACTTCTTGTCAATAAAAATGAACTATTGACACAACAATAAAGATAAATCTCAAATAATTATCTTGAGTGAAAGAAGCCAGACCAAAAAAAGACAGTACCTATGGAATGATCCATTTACATAAAATTCTAGAAAATGCAAACTAGTCCTTGGAGACAGAAAGCAGACCAGTGTTGCCTGGGGCCATGGCAGTATTTTAAGGGCTGATATTTTACTTGGAGAAAGAAGGTAGAGAGGTAGGAGATTCTCAGCTCCAACTTGGACATAGTCTGCTTCATCTCTCTCCCACTTTACCCTCCCTTCCCCAAAGCACTGCGGCCTCCCACCACCCTCTTGTCTCCCATCAGCGGCCACCAGCACCAGCGTAGAGCATTTGCTTTCACACCTGGAAGCAAATTCATCTTCTTATCCAGGAAAAGTGAAGCACCCCAGAACTGATTCATTCAAGCCCTTGGTGTCACTGATAGTTCTGCAATCCACTATCTCCGTCCCTGGGCATCTGGGTGATTCTCCCCCTTCTCATCTTTTGAGCCTCTCAAAGGTGCCCTGAGAGGCTGTTCCAGGACCCTGAGGCCAGCTGAGCAGTTGACACCATTGGCTCTCTCCTCTGACAGCTTGTCAAGCTCCGTGTGAGTCTTCACGTACCTCTCACACCCAGGGCATGACCCCACCTGCCCATCCCCTTCTAGCTGTCCCTCTGTCTTTCAGTAACTTCTCCTTCTCAAAAGTTCGCACCTCCCACTTGCACAACTCCCTTCCTGGCCTCATCGCCGTCGTTGTGCGGCCTCCAGGATGCCCCCTCACCAGCACCAATGATTGGGGCCTCTGCCCCTCCACTCCCTGCTCCAGGCCTGCATCTCTGGTTGTGTTTGGTGGTCTCAGCCTCCGTGTTGATGAGCCTCCCCCATCCCTGCTCCCTCAGTGCCTTAACCTCAGTTCCTCTTTGGCCAGAGGACACAGCTGGGACCTGATCATCACAGGAAACTGCCCTACCTCCAGAACTGTGAACCCTGAAGTTCCCCACCCCCACTTCAATCTCTGATCCTCCCCCCACCACGTCCGCACTCCTCCCTCGGACCTTCTCCCTCCCTTGCCCCCGGTAGTTCAGCTAGTCCTGGCCTCGTTGCCTTCCTACCCACCACAGAGTCATGGTTGGCCCTTTTGTTCTCAGCTTCCTCGGCTGTTCTCAGGGGTCCCAGAGGGGTAGGACAGTGGGGGCTAAAGCTGCTATAAGCTCCTGATTCTGGAGGAACCTATATTAATCATGTTTTTTATTTTATGTATTTTATGATGTTTTGACATCTTGGGGCTTTCATGGATGGGGAAGGGACTGCCCCTCCCAGGGTTAGCTAATTCCTAGAGAGAGCAAATGCTTGCCTACAAGCATGCCTTTAATGCGCAAACCAACCAAAACCCTTGCACACCCTCATCTGCATCCTTTTTCAGGCTCTTGCAGTCCAGAGCTCTATCCCACTGCCCTAAATCACCCCAGGGCCAGGCACTGGACAACTAGGGACCACACCTATAGTCCAGGGCCTGCCGAATCATTCAAACCATCCAATCCTAAGCCTGCTTACACTGCTTTGCCCATTGCCCATTCCTTCCCATGAAAACCACAACAAAGGCTCCTGCCAGTGCTCTCCGCGCACCCCCTGCCCCGCCCCCAACTCCTTCTGTCTCCTGACCTACGCTGGTGCTTCCCCATGTGGCCCTGTGCGGCCCCCAGTGACCTTCCTCTTGGAAACTGTGAGTGGCGAACTACATTATCAGTGGCAGTCATCTGATCTGTTGGCCTCACCATGTTTGAATAACAACAAAACCTTAGGTCCTTTTTGAAACAGAGCCAACAAGTGCAGACAAAACCTTGGCCTCAAGGACTCCTGAGAAGACAGAGAAGTGAGCAGAGGTGAACTGAAACCTCTGCCCCCCACAACATCATCCTCAGAGCATTCGGACCCTCCTCTTAGATCTAAAGGTGTCTCTGTGTCTTCACCAGTCATTGCTCTTCCTTTTCTACTAGGCCAGGCTCTACTTGTCCCTCTCCCTTGTCCCAGGACATCTGTGTCAACAACTAGAAACAGGAAAATCACTCTGCTCAGTTCTGGACACTGCTGTCAGGGAAATGGCTGTCTAACCTTTTGCCTTTGCACCAAAATCTTTCTAAAATTGAAAATGGGATACCCCAGACCAAAGATCTTCATAACATAGAGCCAAGTACTCTACCACTGAGCTCTAGCCCCACCTGAAATAAGCTATCTTATTAGTACGTTTCACACGACCAGCCACCACCAAGGCTCTAACGATGCACTAACTGTCCTGAGCCCTCGTGTCAGCTCCTCAAGAAGCTGAGAGGGAAGTGATCGCAGGGGACCACACTGCCTGCCATCCACCTCCTCCCACCACGCAGTCGCTTAATCTAATCACCCTAATCACCCGTCGATCACGACAGTCGCACCCAGAACTCCTGTCTTCTCTCAACATTCCTGAATCTCCAAAATGGGTGGGTTCAGTGCAAAAGAGAGCCCCTTGCTTACAGAGCTTAATACTTACCGGCTGAGTTACCATCCTTCTCATCCTTGGCACAAACTTGGCCCACAATTCATTAGGCTCCCTGTTGTCCATCTGGGAGTGAGGCACTGCACTGGCCAGTCATTGGTAACCCCTCGTCTGGGACCCAGCTTCACGTGAGCCTGCTCTGGAAGCAGAGACCTCTTCCTGCCCTGAGGTCTGTCTGCACCCCAACGTCCAGGTCCCAAGGAGTGCCTTTGCTGCTGGGAGATTCTCCACAAGGACATCACCCTCTGGCCACTCCCTTCCCCAAACCTCCCTCCACTGACCTCCAGTCATTTCTCTGCTTTCTCAGGCCACCGCTATCATCCTGTTTGGGGAAGGACACCCAGGTCAGGGGGAGGATGGTGGGGATGAAGCTGCCATGAATTCTGGTCTCAGGGGGAACTGAGTTATCGTGTGAAAACAAAATGGACTCCTAGCAAGAGAATGAAGTGAGTATATTGTAATAATAATGATAATAATTAGGGCCCTGGAGTCAGAGAACTGGGCTTGACTCCAGACCTGACTTTCTATCATGGTTTTACCACTTACCAGCTGTGGGATCCTAAGTAAGTCATTTAACCTCTTTGAGCCTCTATTTCCATATCTTTAAAGTGGGAACAACAAGAGTACCTGTTCTTGTGGTTGTTATGGATGTGAAATGAGATGAGTCACTTAGAAGTACATGGAGCAAAGTAAGCAACAGACATTACTCTCAGTACTATTGATAAAATGTTACAAAATTAAAAAACAAACAGCATCAACAGCAAAGATTCTTTGATAAACTCTCTGTTATCACAATGCCCCTTAAAATGGTAAAGAATTGGAAACTACGTAAATGCCCAAACTTAGGGGAACGTGTGAGACAAGGTATGCCAGGCACAGCATGGCCTCTCCTGTCTCCCCAGCCCATCTCCACAACCAGTGCTTCCCCCGGCCTGGCAGGACTGTTCCCCACTCCACCCCCACACTCCGCAGATAGACCCTTCTGCACTGGAACTGTTCTCCTTGATTGAGCAGAGCTTGCAGATCATTGCCTCTGTGGAGACTCCATGCCCATTGCCTCTGCTCTGGCTCCCCTGGGGCTTCGCACACACCTCCATCATCCCACACATCACACACGTCTCTATATTCCCGGAAGCTGGACCTGTGCCGGGAAGTAAGGCAGGGGCTGGGACAACATGGCAAGTACCATCAGCGCACTGTCACACTTGGGCCTTAGACTTAGAGAACTTGGCGGTTGGAGGAGGAGGAGAGTCCAGCCTGCCACATGCAATCTGCTTCTTATGGTGACTGATAAAAATGGAGGTTGCAGGTAAGCTGTGTGAAAGAAGGGATGTCCCCGGGATACCTGAGCGGGAAGTGTGGGTGACAATGCAGTTTCACCGACGTGGAATGTGATTGTCTCCACCTGGGAAGCCGTCCAGGAGGCCCCTCAGACAGCTGCTCACCGTGTGGGACACCTGGCTTGCTGTCCTTCCTTCCACCCTGAGTGAGCTCACCCTTACAGCAGCTAATTTCTCCTTGCCCCGCCCAATGCTCATCCACAGCCCCCATTCATCACACACAAGTCAGATATTTAGCTGGACACGGGTGCTGCTCCACCTGTGGTTATAACATTGACATACTTCCATACTGATGTCTCAGGTCACCCCAGCCCACCTGAGCTGCCAGCCACCCATCTCCCAAGATACAATAACTAAAGAAAATGAGGCTGCCTTGGCAGGGGGCTTCAAGGACTCTGCTCCATCACTGTGGTCACCATCCTTCTGAATGCTTAGCTCATTGTTAAATCTTTTGAATATCACTGTCACATGTTCTCACAATAAATTATCACAATATGAATACTTACCTAGCAAGTCTTGTTCTACCTGGCTGTTAGACAGTTTATATTATTTTAACTCTTGAGCTGCTGGTAGGTCTTCAAGCTCCAGCAAAAGCCTCCCAAAGCCTCTACTGGAGGCCAGGCTGAGGATGCACAGGTGCAAAGGCATTAATTGGTTCTAACCGAAGCATTGGAGGTGCAGTTCAATGGCAGTGCATTTGCCTGCAGGGTAACAGCGGCAGACCTTGGTGCCTGTCACCTGTCTTGTCCTGTTTTGCTCACTAAAGTAGGCACTGCCATTCTCGTTCCTCTCATGCTGGACCAGAAGCCCTCCACCCCACCACACTGCAGACCCAAGGACTCACCCCTCAGCCTGCCCATGTGCTGACACTGTGGTCCACATCCCACGTGGCCTTGGGTGAAACTGCACTTTCCACATGTGTAGCTCTTATTTCAATCCATCCAACGTTCATTCGTTGATTCAACAAATATTTATTGAGCATCTACAATGCACTGGGCACAGTTCCAGGTGCTGGGAATAGACAAAGTCTAAGACAGTTAATGTCCCTGCCCTTGTAGAGCTTATATTCTAGGGGAAGAGGTAGGTGATAAACAATTTAACAACAACCAAAATATAATATAAACTTATATTATACTAATATAAAGATACAATATAAACTTCAGGTTGTGACAAGGGCCAGATGGAAACACGAATTGGGTAAGCAGATAGGTGACTACAAGGGTAGAGGTACTATTTTAGATGGAGTCATTGGGGAAGCCTCTCACAAGCAGCATTTGAATAGAATTGAGTGAGTGGGCAAGACAGGAAAGGCTCTAGGGGATGAACGGTCCAAACAGATGGAACAGTAGAGGCTAAGACCCTGAAAAGGGAAAGAGCTTGAAGTGCTGTGAGAACAGAAAGAAGATCAATGTGGATGCAGCAGAACAAAGTGGGAAATGGCCGATGATGGGCTTGGAGAGATAGGTGAGCCACAAGCTCCTCGCTGGTAAATTTCTATTTCAATCTGTGTGATGAGAAGCCGTCGGAGCTTTGGAGCAGGAGAGGGACATGGTCGGAGCTCATTTCTAAAATATCACTCTGGCTGCTAGGGTGAGAATTGATTGGAAGGGAGAAGAGTGCAACCCAGGAAATCACACTGGAGATTGTTGGGGAACCGTGGAGCTGATGAGAGATGGTCGGGCACAGGAAGTACTTTGAAGGTAGAGCAGGGAAGAGTTACTGCTGGACTGGATGTGAAATGTGAGGGCAGAAGGCGAGTCAAGAACCAGGCCTAGGTTTTTAGCCTGAGCCCCCGGGTGGATGGTGGCTCCTTTGCTGGGCTAGAGTAGGATTAGGAAGGAGCAGATTTGGGTGAGGGTGGGAAATCAATAGTTCTATGATGGATGAATTAGATAGAGATTCCCATTAGATATCCAATGTCAGGTAGATATTCCAGTCTGCAGAGTAAGGAGTGGTCCAGGCTAGGAATGTAATCTGGGAGTCATCATCATGTAAACGGAATTTGAAGCCATGGAATTAGGAGTTAGACAGAGGCGACAAGAAAGCCCAGGACACCGCCCTGTGTGCACTAACATTTCAAGGCTGGTGAAAGAGGGGTGACAGCCAGTGGGGTGGGATGAATGTGAGTGCAGGCTCTGGAAAGCTTAGTCTTCACACGTTTGGAGGAGGGAGTGGTCATCCTTGCAAAAGTGTGAGAGGAGTAAAAGTAAAAAGTGAAAAGAGGAGAGAGAATTGGCCTCCCGCATTGGCAAGACATTGACCAAATATAGGTCACCGATGACCTCGATAAAGGCTGTTTCCACGGAGCAGGTACAATGAAAGCTGGATTGGAGTGGGATGTAAGGAAGTGGAGTCAGTGAGTACAGAGGATCCTTCTGAGCAGTTTTGCTGGGAAAGTGGAGCAGAGAAACTGGGCAGGAACTGCAGCGGTCATGGGATCAAGAGAGACATTTTTTTATTATTATTATTGATGTCTTAATAGTTTATAACATTGTGAAATTTTAGTTGTACATTATTGTTTGTCAGTCACCATATACATGCCTCCCTTCACCCCTTGTGCCCATTCCCCAACCCCCTTGCCCCTGGTAACCACCATACAGTTCTCTCTGTCCATGTGTTGGTTTATATTCCACATATGAGTGAAATCATGTGATGTTTGTCTTTCTCTAAGAGAGATTTTTTTTAAAGATGATGATATTAAGGCATGCTTGTATGCCTATGACCATAATCCCATAGAGAGGAAGAAAATGTTGATGCAGGAGACAGAAGACATAATCACAGTGGGGCCCTTGAGAAGGGAAGACAGGAATTTAACTTACAAGTGATAGATGAGAATGAAAACACTTCATAATAGAGGGGAAGACAGATTATATGAATACAGTCGGAGACTGGTTGTTTGGGATTGATGGAAGAAAGGTGAAGATGGTTCTCAACCGATAGCATCAATTTCTGAATAGTCAAGATATTCAACTACAATAGAAGGTAGGGAGGAATTGTTGCGGACTTGAGAAGAGCGCGGAAGAGTTGAAGCACCCGTCTCCGAAAGTGAGAAAGCAAGTGTATCATACAAGGCTATTGGACTTGCCTAGCTATGTTCAAGGCCGACACGCTATCCTGGTCACAGGTAAATCTCGTCAGCAGTTGTGTGATATGATTTTTCCCTGGCACTGTCTGGCTGCTCAGATGTGGGCGTGGACTAAGTGAATACCTGAGTCGTGATTTTGCCAGGTAGGTACAATACAGGGAGAGAGGGACAAACAGGTAAGAGGATTTGCAAGAGAGTGGTTGATGAGCTGGGCCATGGGATCTCAGCTGTGTGGGCAGGGAGGAGAGGACACAGGGGCGAGATGGGTAGTGAAAAGCAATACAGGCAATGAAAAGAGGACTTGACAAGGTCAGAGGATAGAAGGTCATGGTCAGATACTGTGTTTGAAATCAAGACCTCAAAGGCAGTAGTATTATTGATAATAATAGCAAGATGTGCATCTCAGATTCCTACTTTGTATGCCACAGTGCTTAGCTTAGGGCCACCTGCCACGCACTGGGCTATGAGCCCCTTGAGAACAGGGATCCTTAATTCTCTTATGAATGCTCAGCCCTGAGCCAGAATCTGGGACATAGTAAGTGTTTAATAGATATTTGTTGAATGAATGAATGAATGAATGAATGGGAAATAAATCCTATATGAACAGCTCTGCTAAGTGCCCCCACCTCCTCAAAGTGGGAAATGGGAAAGCTCATTTGAGTTTAGTGCAGAACAAAGGACGGAACTCAGGCCAGGTGGTTCAACCACAAGTGAAAAACTCCAGGTACCTCCTTAAAACTTCAATGTTTTTCTGCAAGCTTTTATTCCTCAGAGCCTGGTGCTGACAAATTAGACTATCTCCATGTGCCCGCCTCTCCCTGAGCTGCTTCAACAAGGGCCTCCTTCTCAGAACTGCACCTGGAGAAGCTTGGGGGTGGGGAGCCTTAGGGAGGAGGGAGAGATTGTGTAAGAGACCGTGGAGGTCAGCTAAGGAGAAGGAGGATGGGGTGAAGAGGTGCCAGTGGCTGGTTCACGCCTTTTATTGAAAGTCTACCATGTTCCCATCTGTTCCAGGTGCTGGGGACCCCCAGCTGATTAAGAATCCATCTTGGCACTCAAGGAGCTCATGGTCCACAGAACTGTCCCCACTGCAGATTATCTGCCAAGGGACAATGTGAGCATCATCCTGGTTTCAGGTCGCCAGGACTGGGCTCTGCATCCAAGGCTAAGAGCCCTTCTGGGCTTGAGCTTCATGTGCAGAGCAACAAAGAGAAATTATTTTCTCCTTAATGTCCTTGTCCACAGCATGAGGGAGGGGGTTGAGAATGTTGCGAGGGCTGTGGGACTAGACCTCCAGGAGAGTAGATTGTTGAGAAGGAGCAATGCTTAGCCCAGCTCATCACATCATTATCACAACAGTCTATTGTCTCATCCTCCTCCGACCCCAACATTGCAGGGCCAGACAAGGTTTGGTTTTGTTTCAAGTTCCAATCTGATCACTCCCTCAAGTGGACATCTCTCGAGTCTGTTTACCCAGCATCCATTTCTCCAGCTCCTGAAGAATCTCCCATTTCTCCTAACCTCTTCTCCCAAATACTTTCCCCTGACAGACGAACTCTAAGGTGGGTTCTATGAGTGAAAAAAATAAGGGGGCACCTGGAGTTGAACCAGGGACCTCTTGATCTGCAGTCAAATGCTCTACCACTGAGCTACACCCCCTCTCAAAAGCATGGTTCTACTAATATTATTTCACCCCTAGAATTTTGTTGTATTAACATTGGCAGTCAGTGGTAGAGATTAAATTTCAACTGATATAAAATTTAAGAAAGAATTTATTGGGTCCCAACAATGGGAATATTAGAGAAGCTGACTTCCAGGAACTCGAATGTTATCAGGACTCTCTCCCTCCAGCTTTTTTCTTTTGTTCTCTCTTATGTCAGCTTTAGTCTCCCAAACCAGTCTCTCCATGCAGCTGAGACCTCATCTCCAACATCTCCAGGCTCACATCCCTACGTCTTGGTTGCTAGAGAGAAAAAGGGTTAATTCTGGAAAATTCTAGAGAAGGACTCTGATTGGCCTGGCTTGTTCTGTGCCTATCCATGACCAACCACTGCGACCAGGGGTCAGGGTCCCTGAGTGGTATAACCATTTCAGGAGTGATGTCATGTAAGAATGTATCTGCTCCCACTCAGAATACATGTCTATAGTACAGGGAGGGAGGGAGGTCCTCTAAAAGAAGTCAGGGGTAGCCAAGACATGGCCTCAGGGAGCCATCACTGCAGTTCTGGGGCCTCCTCAGTTGAGTCTGCCATATCAAGGAAGACTAGCAACCTATCACTTCTGCTGCCCAGAGCTGTCTGAAGCCATACACAGCCATAGATTCCTTGATGGTTATCAGTCATTCATCTAACAAACGCTTAGTAGGTGCCTGTTGTGTGCCTGACCCTAACAACCACACAGCTCTTGGCCTCAGGAGATAACAGGCTGGTGGAAATGCCCGACATGGCAACAAGTGATAATAACATGGTATGAGCCAGGTGCTATGGGAACACAGAAGAGAGAGAATTAGAATCCTGACCAGAAGCTGGGGTAATGACACACTCCCTTTTTGAACTGGGTCATGCACTCTGAGGAGCTGACTTAATAAACGGGGGAGGTCGGGAAGGAATTCCAGGTGAAAACGGCATTAAGAGCAAAGGAATCAGGTGAAGCTCTTGACAAGGTTCACGGATGGCTGTTGCCCACAGTGTTGGGTGAGGGGTGGGATAGGGGCCTGGAGAGGAGGCACCAAGGCCCAAGGGTGGTTTGTAGCACAGCAGGACCCCCATGGGAATTAATAAGCCACGCGGGCACTGAGTGTAAGTCCAAGAGAGAAAAGGGATGAGACCTGCCAATGTGCTGCAGCTAGAGCTCAGGGCGTTTGACTGCAGGTCAAGAGGTCAGGCAGCTGCCTTCTCTCTATTCTGGCTTTCACACATGAATGTCCTCCTGTTTCACTCACATTATAGCCCACTGGGAGACAAGATCTGGTGCTGAGGTGGGCCCTTCACCGTGCGAGTCTGCCAAGAGGCAAGGTCCCTGTTATGGGTGGAATTGTGTCTCCCAAAAAGATATGTTGAAGTCCTAACCCCAGGACCTGGGAATGTGACCTTATTTGGAAATAGAGTCTTTGCAGATGTCATCAAGTTGAGGTCATTAGAGTGGGCCCAAGTCCAATATGACTGGTGTCTTATAAGAAAAGGAAAACTCCATGTGAAGACAGAGACACACGGGGAGAATGCCATGTGACAATGGAGGTAGAGATTGGAGTGAACCATCTACAAGCCAAGGAACACCAAGGATGGACAGGCATCACTAGAAGCTAGAAGAGGAAAGGAAGGATTCTACCCAAAGTCTCAGAGGACTCGTGGCCCTGCCAACACCTTGATTTCAAACTTCTACCCTCCAGAACTGTAAGACAGTAGACCTCTGTTGTTTAAGCCACCCAGTTTGTGGTACTCTGCTATGGCAGCCCTAGGGGCCTAATACAGCCTCCATGCAGGAGGCTGCCTAGGCCCCGAGTCCAGGGCGGGGACTTGGCCTGCAGGGGGAACAATGCAGTGGCTTCTTTTGGCCTGAGCACCTCCAGGCCATTTAGTACCAGCTTCTCCAGCTTTGCTGACCTGCTCTGACACAGGGGTCTCTGGAATGGCCGGGGCTGCAGCTTCTCTGGCCAGGAAATAGTTTTCCCTGGAGACCTTTGTCCCCCAAGGAAGGGGGAGGGCCGAGAAGAGAAGGGAAAGAGATATTCAACCCAGATCAGGAGAAAATCAATGGCAGCCGCAGAGTGGTGAAGTCAGAACTGCCGACACCCCTGTGGTCAGGAACGCTGCCTGTTTGCCCAGCACATACACCGCACAGACACAGCTCCTCACAATGATGCCGGGGGTGGGCAGGCCCTCTCCTGCAGGAGGAGGCCAGGTGAGGAGGAGACTGCAGGGAGCACGGGGAAGGGGGGCGCCTGGCCAGGGGAGGGCAGTGGAAAGGCCGGTGGGCAGTGGGGCACGGCTCCTCCTCTGCTCGGGCCGCCATGGTGCATCGGCTGAAGCAGCGAGTGTGGCCGCATCCTAAAATGCTTGAACTCAGATATTTTCTCTCTTTAACCTTTCTATGCCTGTTTCCTCATCTGTTAGATGGGAATTATAAAAGGCCCTACAACTGTGAGGATTAAATGGGATCCTTTAGATCAGGGATCCACAAAATATAGCCCACTGCGCGGGTATAGCCCCATGAGCAAAGAATGGTTTTGATATTTTTAAGTTGCTGGGGTGGGGGGAATGGTACAGAGTGAGTGCTCAATAAAATTAGCTGTTATTTTAAAAAATAATAATACTATATCATAGCACTTGAACAGTATATGAAATTTAAATGTTAGCATCCGTAAGTAAAGTTCAGTGGAGCACAGCTACTCCCACCCCCGAGGCTGCTGTCCTACTACACGGGTAGAGCTGAGTGCTTGCAACAGCCATCACACGGCCCGTGAAACCAAAACTATGTACTATCCATCCCTTTTCAGAAAAAATATGCTGCCTCCTGCTTAGAGTCCTTAGAGCGGGACCTGACACATAGCCAATGCTTAATAACAAGTCGCTGCAAGATTGCCATTACTATGATAGCGAGAGCAAGCCCAGTTTAATTGGAGAGTCTAGAGTCTCTGTTCCCCGTCAGTTTTCCCTTACTTTTGGGGTTTCATCAACAACAGCTCCAACTCCAGCTCCCCCTCCTTACCAGGCCTCCTTCTCCGAGAAGTCCAGGTACACTCCTTTAAGATGCTAGATAGCAGAGTCTGATGCCTCACTGAGGCGGCGCGAGCATGCAGGAACGGGCATGTTTCAGCATTGCTGGCAGGAGCACTCACCGATACACCTTCATGGCAGGAATCTGGCAATAACTCTCAAAATTACGAAAGCACATAACTTTGACCCAGAAATTTCACTTCTGGAAACCTAGAGATATAGGCACACATTTGTGGAATGATGTTTGTGCAAGGTTATTCCATTGCAACATTATTTGTAATTCCAAAACACTGGAAGCAACCCCAACGTCCCTCATCTGAGGACTGGTTAAATGAATCATGGAACATCCTACAATCAAATACTAATAAGTAGCCATAAAAAAATACACTGATATGGAAAGACTGCCAAGAAGAAACAAAAAGGCAAGCCGCAGACAGTGTGTATACACCATAGCATGCTACCATTAGCGGGGGGAAAAAGGGGGAGAAAATATATTCACTTATATAGGCATGAAAAATTTCCGGCAAGATACACAAGAAACTGGCAACACTAGTTGCCTGCAGGGAGGGGAAGGGGGTGGGCAGGGTGATAAGTGCTATCACTGCATACCCTTTTATACCGTTGGAATTCGGAACCATGCGAATATATTATTTATTTCAATATTTTATCACCTATCTAAAAAAGGAAGAAAGTGTAATAGAACAGAAACACAATGCAGCCTACACATCACCATTTCTGTGACACTCTCCCTCACCTCCACCCCCTCCCACTGGGCATCTATGTTGCGCATAAACATGTACTTTTTTTAGTACAAAAAATAAATATAAAAGTTATTAAAACATCCACAATATTTTAAAGATATTAGGAGTAATACAGTTCCCAAACCCAGTTGTTTGTGCAAATTATAATAAAATACAAGTGAAAAAGGATGCACACTTGCAGTTTGTAGGCACTCTAAATTAAATGTATGGAACACTGGCTCTAGTGCTAGTGGGATAACTTATTTATTTACAGGAGTCCCCCGCTAGACTGAGCTGCTGGAGAACAACCACTCTGCTTTATTTGCCTCTGTAGCCCCATCATCTAACACGGTGTCTGGCACATCACTCAGGTTCGGTGGATCTTTCTGGAATGACAAAGTTCTGACGGAACGCCTTCTCGGGCTCAGCAAGCAGAGGTGAGCACCTCCGGCACCTGCAGCATTCAGCAAACCCCGGTGGAGCGTCCACAGAGAGAAGAGGTCCAGGAGGCGTGCCTGCAGCCTCCCCCTGCCAGCCTCGGCTCATTCTGTCTGTCCTATTAGCTGTCCACCCTCTGCACAGCCATCAGCATTTACCTACTGTCTTCGTCTGCTGGGGCTGCCATTACAAAGTACCACAAGCTGGGCAGCTTAAACAGCAGAAGTTTGTTCTCACAGTTCTGGAGGCTGGAAGTCCAAGATCAAGGTGCTGGCAGGGTTGGTTTCTCTTGAGTCCTCTCTCCTTGGCTGCAGATGGCCGCCTTCTCCCTGTGTCCTCACATGGTCTTCCCTCTGTGCATGTGCATCCCTGGTGCCTCTTCCTCTTCTTATAAGGACACCAGTCCTTCCGGGTTAGGGCCCATCCAGATGGCCTCATTTAACCTTAATCACCTCTTTAAAGGCCTTCTCTCCGAATATGATACCTTCTGAGATACTGGGGGTTAGGACTTCAACATATGAATTTTGGAGAGACACAGTTCAGCCCATAACATCTACAAAATTAATTGCCTTCCAAAAACCTCTCTCGATCAATAAGATTCTATTGTTGTTGTTTTGTTTTTGTTTGTTATCTAGCACTAACATCCTAAGATGGCAAGGCTGGTGAAATGGGACCTCCTACATACTCAGTCCTCCCCAACTCTTTTGGAAAGCAATTTGGCAATACTGTATTTATAATATTGACTCAGTCATGCCACTTCTGAGAATTTAAAGAAATAAACACCCATGGAAAATAATGAACCTAGGAAGATCATCACTCTGCTGACTATAATTTAAAGTCAGAAAAACCCTAAATGCCCAGTAATAGAATAGTTAACAACATTCACTCAATTGAATGTAGCCATTTTGAGAGATCATTCAACTTTTATTAAGCACCTGCTGTATGCTAAACAGGCATCGTGCTAAACAGGACAGGTACAGAGAGGAGGAAAATGATGGGTGCTTTCAAAGAATTTACTTTTTAGTAGAAAGAGACACAAAACATTCGTTCAATCATTCAGATATTTAGTAAGCACCTACCATGTGGCAGGCATTGTTCTGGGCACTGGGCATACAGCTGGAACAAAATAGAATCCCAATCTCCAGGAGCTGACTTTCAGGGAGGGGCACTGTCATAACCAAATAATGACATGTCAGTGCTCTGAAGAAACACAGGCAGAGGAAGAAGAGAAAGGGCCAGGGGAGCGGGGAGCGGGTGTTATTTTATATCAAGTGAGTGACATCCGAAAAGAGATCTGAAGGGAGGAGGGAGCCAGCCATGTAGATGTTTGGGGAAGCGCTTTCAGATACAGAGACCAGCAAAAGCAAAGGCCCAGAGGCAGGAGCGTGGCTGGGTGTGGCCAGGTAAAGGGAGGAGAGGCACTTCATCTTGATGATGATGGAGGCCCAGGTGAGTCTCAGTCCCGGGTGAGTCTCAGCCCCAGGTGTGTCTCAGCCCCAGGTGAGCCTCAGCACTCAGGTGAGCCTCAGCACTCAGGTGAGCCTCAGCTCCAGCTGAGCCTCAGCTCCAGGTGAGCCTCAGCACCCAGGTGAGCCTCAGCACCCAGCTGAGCCTCAGCTCCAGGTGAGCCTCAGCACCCAGGTGAGCCTCAGCTCCAGGTGAGTCTCAGCACCCAGGTGAGCCTCAGCACCCAGGTGAGTCTCAGCTCCAGGTGAGCCTCAGCACCCAGGTGAGCCTCAGCTCCAGGTGAGCCTCAGCACCCAGGTGAGCCTCAGGTCCCAGGTGAGTCTGGGCCCCAGGTCATACTCAGCACCAGGTGGATGTGTGAGGCAAGGGTGGTCACATATGAGAGGGGAGAGGTTGGCAGTTGAGGACTTCTGACGCTATTCACACCTTGGGATTCCTTGAAAGTTCTAGCTGGGGAGTGACATGGCCCATTTCTGTTTTTAATCACTCACTCCAACAGGTATGTGAAGGAGGGATGTGCATGAGACAAGATTACTTAGCAACATGCAAAATGTTTTTTTTAAATGCAGAAGGTAGAACACTTAATCATTTATATTTTATATAAGTATGTGTAAAAGCATGAGACAGAAAAAAGATTGGAAGAAATGACATCAAAATTACAGTAGCAGGGACCAGTCTGGTGCATAGTGGTTAAGTTTGTGGGCCAGGGTTCGCTCATCAAGCCATGCTGTGGCAGTGATGCACATACAAAACAGAGGAAGATGGGCACAGATGTTAGCTCAGGACCAATCTTCCTCACCAAAAAAAAAAAAAATTACAGTAGTGACCGGTTTAGTTCTCTTCTCTAAAGATTTTCCATAACGTGTTTTGTTACATTTTTTGACTTTTTTAAGGCCTCTGTCAGCTCCCCACTGCCTCCACGACAACTTTGAATCTCCTAGGTCCGGCAAACAAGGCCTTTCACCTATAACATGGGAGACTGTGTCTGTCTTTTCCTCACATGCCCCCAGAACTCAGCACATTTTTGTTGATTTAACAAATCCAACTCCACCAACCTGTCCATGCTCGCGTCTTGATTCTGCCCTCATGTCCTCTAGCTCCAGGCACTCTGACTTCCTACTTCCTGAACACACAGTTCATGCTACACAGAATTCTACAGAGACCATTTCCTCCCCTGAGACACTCACTCTTTAAGATGGAGCCAGTGTTATCTCCCATGGGTGCATCCCGGACTCTCCCAAACACACAGTCTCTCCCCTAGGTTCCCACATCAGCGTATGTGCCTCTATTTCACTATGACCACTTTGTACCAGGTTTGAGCCCTTTATGTGTCTAACACACACATGCACACACATGTTCACACACACACACCCCTCAGCACGCACTCTTTCATAGCAGATACCACATTGCCATTACTTCCACACAGGCTGCCCCTAGCATGGGAGTAATTGAACACATAAATCCCAATCCCCCAACCGTATTGTCAGATCACAGTAAAAGGACAGGGACTCTGAGACCCCTGCTGTATTCAGCAGCAGCTGGAACAGGTGAGGCCATCACCCCTCAAGCTCTGCTTTACAACAGCCCTTCCCTGGGGGCCTGACTGCAGCACAGAGAAGCTTTGACCCCGCCAAGAAGTGCGCCTAGGAGACGCAGCTGGCACTCAAGGGGCACCAAGCACCCCTCCACGCTCAATGGCCCATTTAGGGGGCCCTCTAGGGGCTACCCCGCATTTTCTGTCTTCACACCAGAGAGACAGCTGTGCCGAAAGCCTCCCAGACCTTCCTGATCACCGCCACTCAGCTGCCTGCCCCCGGGGCGCCCCTTGTGGCCCTGCTCGGGTCTGGCGCCCTCAGATCCGAGTGCTGCAGAAGGGTCCCTGGGGGGCCTCGCCCACACTGCATCTCTGAGTAGACCCGCGAGTGGCTCATCGGTCAGGGAGCCCCTCTCGCAAGCTGCACAAGACGGGGAGGCCTGGCTGGCACGGCCGCCCTGGTGGTACACGAGCCAGGAGGGACAGGTGAAGCTTGCCACAGTGGCCACAGGGCTGGCGCCTCTCCTGCGAGTGGCCGCGCGGGTGCCGCAGGAAGCCGGGCTTCTGCGGGAAGAGCTTGCCGCACTGGACGCACGGAAGGCGCGCTCGCCCGGCAGCAGGTCAGGCGCACGGTCGGGCCGGCCAGGCGCGGGTGGCGCATCTCGCCCGCGGGCGAGGGCCGGCGCTGCCGCAGCGAGGAGGGGCGGCCGGAGCGCTTCTCGCCCTGGGCGCGCTGGTCGGGCTTCTCCGCGGTGTGCCTGCGGTAGCGGGCGGCGAGGGTCGGCTGGTGCACGAGGCTCCTGCCGCACTGGGCGCTGGCGTGGGCGCGCTCGGCTGTGCGCGCGCGGCGGGGGGCTGGCGAGGGCGGCCGGCTGTGCGAAGCTCTTGGGACACCGAGCACAGGCGAAGGGCCAGGGTCGTGGTGGGCGCGCCAGTGCTGCGCACAGAGCTCCTTCCCGGCAAAGCTCTGGCCACGCGGCTCCACGCCCCCAGAGGCTGGCACGGCCGGGCCCTGGAGCCTGGAAGGAGAGAGGCCTCCCCTCTCTCCGTAGGGGCAGAATTTCTGGGGGTCCCCTATGTGCAAGCAGATTCCCGCAGGTGCCCGCCCCCACCCCCCGCTCTGTTTGCCAGGTGCCCCTTCCACTGTCCACGCTGACTCTGGCCCCTCTGACTCTTCCTCTGGGTCTTCTCTTTGCTCACCAGCCAGTTCCCTGCTGGGAAAGGACATACAGGGGCACACCAAGTGAGTTGCCTCTGCCACTGGCTCTGGAGCCAGGCCACCCCGACCCTTTGCTCTCCTGGCATCTGAGGCTTGAGGCTTGGCATGTCCCTGTCACTAAAGGCCCTCGCTGTGGCCCCAGCCTACTGGATCTCCTATTTACATTCTGCCAGCCATCCACTTCATGCTGTTCTCCTTAATGCTCCCCAACCACCCTGTTCATCCCATCTCTGCCTCCGCTCATGGGGCCCCTCCACCTAGAAGGCCTCCCCTGCTTCTGCCTCTGCCTCTCCCCTATGCTTCAGGCCTCATTCAAGTCCCCCCTCCCCAGGGGAGCCTCCCAAGACGAGCATGGTGACAGTTCCCTCCTGACTGCACACGTGGCCAAGAGACATCCTTACACCACAGTGTAGCTACAGAACGCCTTCCATGGTCTCCACCTTGTAAGCCCAATGTGCCTTTTCTCAGGATACTGCCCGTAATTGTCAGCAGATCCTCAAAGGGCTCTCTGGCTCCAAAAATAGTTGTTTTCTCTTCTTATCTTACAGTTTGTCTGTGTTAGTCTTCTCCCTTGTCCTAACTGCAGACTCCTTGAGGCAGGAGGGGGACCTGCGCCTTATGCATCCAGTCTCTGCAGTGCCCAGACCACGCTGGCTACAGACATGTTCATAAAATGCAGTCAGGAAACAGTTTAAGGAATAAAAGGAGGCTAATACAGTGCAGCTGTATGGGAAGACAACACCCAGCAAACATCAAGACACAGGTAGGCTGATCGCTGCTGCCACCCCCACTTCACGACACTCCTGCAGAGGGCCCTGTGGGAGCCCGGGGGCCTCCTGTCTCCTAAGGCCCAGGGGTTCATCCTGCAGCCCTCTATGCCTTACTTGAGCACAGATGTGTGGTGCTCTTCTCCCGTGGGCCCTGCTGGTGCCTCCCACAAGCCCCTTACTCTTTCTTGATCCAGGGCAGAACTCACGGGGGAGATGCCAACTGGCCTGTTTCTGCAGGAAACAGGAGGAGGCCCTGAGGGCACCAGATGTCACCGGACTTCATTCTTCTCAAAGTCCCAGTCTGGGACCAGACACCACAAAGCACTCCCAACAGAACTACAGGTTCCAGTAAAGGTAGAGCAGATCCTGGGGATTTCTGAGAACACAGACATGTGATATGGTGGAAGGATCCCTGGGTGGGTTGTCAGGAGAGCTGGGGGAGCCTGGCCTGCAGATGACAGGCTGTGAGCTGGACAGAGGCTGTCAGGAGTCCTCCAACACCCCTGCCCTCCTTCAAGTCACCGAACACTTGGGGTTTTTTGCTGGGCACATGGCCACCTAGAATAAGGACCATGTTTCCAGTCCTGGTCTGCAGGTAGATGTGGCCGTGTGGCTGGTTCTGACTAAAGGGATGCAAGGGGCTCTCCCTCCTGTAGCTACGTGAAATTTGACAATTTAGCCTCTCCGTGCCTCGGTTTCTTTATAACATGAGGAAACTAAAGGCTGTAATGAGACTTCAATGGGTCAATATTGGAAAAGTACATGGTAAATACTAAATACGAGTTTATTAAATAAGAAGTAAATAATGTGTCATCCTTAAAGGGAAAGAGCCCCCTTCCCCTTCTTGCTTCCTTCTTAATGGCTATAGACACAGTAATGAGCTGTCTTGAACCATGGCAACAAGGCCACACCCTAGGAAAGGTGGAGCAACAGACTGGAAGGAACTTGGATCTGTGACACTGTGAGCCCTGTCAGGGGAGAGAAACCAATCACTATCTTGTTTAAGCTACTGTTTCATTATTTTGTTTCATTTTGTTTTGTCAGTCTCTGCTACAGCAGCCAATCATATACCGTACATAATACAGTGACCTTGGGTAAGCGTCCTTCAAGGGCTAAGTGACCTCACCAATTACGCCCATCTCTTAAGATCCTTCTTAAGAATAGAGAATACTTACTGCCCCTCCTTCCTGCCCCAGGCTTGACACATGGTAGACACAATTTTTGTTAAATAAATGAATGAATGGAGAACATTCCAGCCACCAATATCTAATGGCTATCCACATTGCACAACACTGAGCCAGATTTTGTCCCTAGGACTACAGGGGCACAGTTTGTCCCTTTCTGTGGTACACTGAGGCACCTGTGACACAGTCACACTAGGGAGACAGCCAGCTTGGCCACCTGCACGTGGCTGCCACCACCAGGCTGGCTCCACAATTAATCAGGGCCTTGGAAACCAAGTTCCCAGCATGCAGCCAGCCCAGGCTCTCAGAGTGAAGTCGATCAAAATGCGCCAACAGGAAAAGGTCCTTAAGACATATTGCTAAGTGAAAACAACAAGCTGCAGAATGATACACTTTTTTTTTTTTTTGGTGAGGAAGATTGGCCCTGAGCTAACATCTGTTGCCAAACTTCCTCTTTTTGCTTGAGGAAGATTGTAGCTGAGCTAACACCTGTGCCAATCTTCCTCTGTGGGATGCTACCACATCATGGCTTGATAAGTGGTGTGTAGGTCCGCACCTGGGATCAAAACCTGCGAACCCTGGGCTGTTGAAGCAGAGCATGTGAACTTAACCACTACGCCCTGTATGCGTGTCTTTTAAGCCCTTTGTCTTTCCTCAGTACCTACAGGTATGAAAATGCATGAGAAAGGAGCCTGAAAGGTCACACACCAGAAACAATAGTGGGGGCCCCGGGGAGGGGGCTGGGGTTGGGAGGGTGGCCAGCAGAGAGAGCCCTTCAGCGTCATCTGCACCCTTTGCATTTCTTGCTGAGAATGTATGCTTGTAAGGATCCATTTGCAGAGTCAAATACAAACACTTTCAAAGATTAGAGGCTAGTTAGTGTCTGCTCAGAGGGATCCCTGAGCCTTGGTTCTCAAACCTGGACCTGCATCAGAATCCCAAGGAACATGTTAGAAGTGCGATGCTTAGACCCCACCCAAATCCACTGAAGAAGAACCCCCGCCTACACCTTTCCTAGAATTCCGGTAGGAGGAGCCCACCCGCGGAAGCATCCAGTAGATAAAGCAGTCTCGCACCACACTGTCTGGGGGCCCCTTTACTCAGCTCTGCCCTCGGTTGTGCCCAGCCCTGCAGGAGCCTAAAAATACTACTTTTTAGCATCAGTCTACATGCCAGCCACTGAGTACCCCAGTCAATACCCGCCTTCTTCCCAGCCCTGAGCTCACCATGACTTACCTACTCCAAGAAGCTGCTTCAAAGGTGAGCCTTTCTCCCCAAATAAAATGTCTGAGTTTAGAAAGCAAGGAACAGGTATCTTGGCATGATCCTTTGTGTTCCAAGAGAACAGGGCTCCAGGGTTCCCGTCCCCTGCTTCAACCAGAGTGGTCCCACATTGCCCTGTGTTATATGTTTCCAGCTGTCATTTGAATCAAGGGTTCCTCCCCTAAAAAAAAAAAAAGAAAAAAGCTTTGAAAACTGCATATTGGATCCAGTGCTATTATTTGAAAGAGAAAACTGAGCTTCTATTTGGTTCATCATCTATTTAATGATCACTCATTGTTTATTATCCATGTATGTGCCAGGCACTGTTAGGTGCTGGGGACATTCCAGAGAGACTCAGTCCCTTCTCACAAGGAGACTGAAGCCTAGAAGACAGAAGGAAGCAGGAACTGGAGCACAGAGCGAGGAGGATTTGAGAGGGCAGGTGCTGAGGGACAGGGGACAGATCTGGACGAAGGATGGTCTCAGGGAGAGACCAACCTCCACCCCATGTCTGCCGTCAGGATTCCTCCCGCTCTACAGCGGCTTTCTCAATCTTGGGTTCCGGGTATCTGGTTTGCCCTCTGCCCTTCCCCTAAACTCCCTGAGTGGTCTCAGGCCATAGTGATGGCTCCAAAGGGACATGCGGTACGGGCAGTGGCACCAGAACACGTGTGCCTGGCCCTAACAGTCGGCTGTGTCACATCAAGCAGCTCACTCCACCCTCCTCTGCTGTTTCTCCAACTGGGGACTCCTGACACCACACTGCCCTTAGCAGACAAAGGTGGGAGGCTGGGCCCCCCCCTTCCTGAGGGGACAAGGCTCCAAGGGCTCTCGTCCTTGCTCCCTGCTGGGCAGGCTGTAACTGCCCTCCTCCACTCTCCACTAAAGTCTTCAGCTTTAGCTTGGTGGTGGCATAGTCTGTGAGGGAGGAAAAGGGGCCTGGTCTGCCATAAGGGCAGTGATGGGGCTCGCCTCTGCAGGCCTTGAAGGGAAAGGGTGCCTGCCAGGGGTTTGGAGCAGGATCTGCTCACCCTTCAAGACATGTGGGGAAAGCACAGAGTTCGGGGCAGAGCAGAGCCTCCCATGCTCCCCAGGCTGGCAGTGCGGTGATGAGGCCAGGAGGAAGGTTCCCGTCTTGCCTCCCTCACAGAAGAAGACATGGAATCCAAGAAAGACAGGAAGAACCCAAAGTCACCTAGTCCAGCCACCTCATTTGACAGATGGGGAAACTGAGGC
This sequence comes from Diceros bicornis minor, assembly GCF_020826845.1. Taxonomy (NCBI): domain Eukaryota; kingdom Metazoa; phylum Chordata; class Mammalia; order Perissodactyla; family Rhinocerotidae; genus Diceros; species Diceros bicornis. The sequence goes on along the minus strand of NC_080742.1, from coordinate 95,468,934 downwards.
CTAGGAGGGGGAAGTCAGCTCTCATTTTGGTGCACTGTCCTCTGCAGCACAGGCCTCCTGCTGCCCTCCCTTCTATGTGCTCCCCTGCCTTCCCTGAGGCCCAGCATCCTCCCTTGCCCCACTGCCTCACAGCACACTGGGACCCTCTTCTGGAAGAGGGACCTTTGTGGCCACGCAAAGGGAGGTAAGGCAGTTTGTTCCGGGCCTCGGCCTCTCAAGGAGGGGACAAAAAGCCAACTGCTTACCTGCTCAAAGCAGTGGGAGAATTCAGGTGTGCAAACTGGGACAGAATGAGAATGGGGCAGCTACAGAAATCTAGATCTCATCAAGTCTTACACAAGTACACATGCGCACCCACACTTGCTCATTTTTTTTTCTACTTTGTGTGTGTGTGTGTGTGTAAGATGGTCCCTGAGCTAGCATCTGCACCAATCTTCCTCTACTTTATATGTGGGATGCCACCACAGCATGGCTTGATGAGCAGTGTGTAGGTCCATGCCTGGATCCAAACCGCTGAACCCCAGGCCGCTGAAGTGGAGAACACAAACTGAACCGCTACGCCACCGGGCCAGCCCCACACTTACTCTTTATCCAGAACCTGAAGAACTTCACATTCTGAGACTGGACCTTATTTTCTGCACCTGGGGCCCACTTAAAAGTATGCCCGCTATAAATCATTCAGGAGGAGTTTCTTGAAAACCCACAGTGTACAGAGTACAGCTCAGTGAGTCCTAGGGGTGCAAATGTAAATTAGGGGAGGCCCCAGCTCAACAGAAATAAACAGGCTGGCAAGTGAGAGAAGCTGTGTATAAGAGCTGCCTCTGGTGCCATGTGAAGGGCAGTACAGTTAGGAGCAGATGCCAATTCATATTTAGTCTCCATGAGACCTTGGGCAAGTCATTTAACCTCTCTGCATTTCATTTCATAAAACCTAAAAATGGGAATTAAGGATACCTTCTACCTGCCTGAAGACAGAGGGCTGATCAAATTATCTCAAAGTACTTGCAGCTCTCAGATCCAAAAGGCTCATTTGATTCAATAAAGGAATAAAACCAAGGACTTCTTGGTTCCTGGGGCTTGAAAGCCCCCAGGGGCCAGGCTCTTACCCAAGAAGCCGTGTCTCAGGGTTCCTTTCATGACGTGCCTGCAAAGCTCCTCCCGCCAGTCTTCCTGGCTGCCCCATGCCTGCTCTGAGAAATACATGGCCACGTCTTCAGTAGTCACGGGCTCCTGGAAGGACAGGTCACCCATGCCAACGTGAGTTACAGCCACTCCAGAGAACAGCTAAAACCAGCTCATCTCTTCTCTCCCTGCTGCCAAACCAGAGAGCATCGCTGGCCAAACCACTGGGCAAGTGCAAACTCATCTCCATCACATCTGTTTCAGAGAAGGGCAGGCACATATGTGGTGTGGACACATATGTGTCTCTGTGTGTCTCTCCTATGTGGACACATATGTGTCTCTCCTATGTGGACACACATCTTCTCTGATTTCCCCTACCTGAGCCAGCCCTCACCCTCAGAGGCCATTCCGGAGTAGCAGGCAGAAGCACTGCGGCACAACCATACCCCTCCCAACCAACCCCACTCCACCTGCCACAGCAGACATCTCTGCTGTGTCACACTTTGCTTCCGACGTTTTTCAAGCCCTTTCAAGTCAACTGGTGACTGGCATTAGGAGCCAAGAGGTCAGGCTTCAGCAGCCACACGGCCTCCCTCCTATGAGTATAAGGACCCTGCTGAATCCAAGCAGGCCCCCTCCACCCACACCCAGTTCCTATACCTTGGGGGCCTCCCCCTTGTTGCCTGCGAACAGCTGCAGGACCCAGAAGTTCCTGTTTCTCAGCAGGTTCTCCATGTTCTCCAGCCACCTCTGCAGCAGCCCATACTCCCGCAGCAGGGTCCCTAGCACGGCCCACTTGCCCTCCAGCTGGTTCCCGAACTCCATGGCCGTCTTCTCACAGTTGGCCAGGTTCTTCTCAGCTGTCCCTGTCTTCCTCTCCAAGTTCTGAAATCAGACAGTCTGGGACTCCTTCTTCTTCTCCATGGCCTATATGGCAGCCAAGACGGCCAGAAGGAGATCTCTGCAGACTGGATCTGGGCCTCCCTTTGGAGGTCAGTTCCCATATGCCATTTCTGTCACTAGACACAAAGAGGTGAGTCAGCCACCTGCAGAGGGGCCCAGAGCCATTCCCAGCTACAGGAAGGTCAAGATCCTCTGGAGTAGAGGGAAACTTCTTCTAGGTGCCAGAAGGCCTCACTGGTCAGATCCCCAAACAGACCCCCTGCTACAGACTGTCAAAGACAGCAGACACTGGATCCCAGAGAGCCCCCATGGGAAGAATCTTGAACTAAGACCCAGGGGCAATGGAAAATGAAACAGCAAAGCATTACCATTATAAATGGACAGAGTGTAATGGATTTGAATCCCAGCTCTACCACATAATAGTGATATTAGCTTAGTCAATTACTTAACCAATCACTTCTTCATTCAGGAACACAGCCCAGCAGGAGACAGGAAATGAGTGAGAAACCCGGGTCCAGAAAACTTCCCAGGGGACCAGTGCATGCCCAGACTGCTATTTCAGTTTCTATTTTTCTAGAGCAATACCACCCCGATTACAGGGCTGAGGTGACTAAGACCCTGTTGTTCTGACCTTGGTGATATCTAAGGCCCTTCCACCCAGACATTCACTAGGGTGTGACCTCCTGACCTTCCTGAGATATTGGTCCCGGTGACGCAGGTACCTTCTCGACCAGCCCCAGGGTGGCATCCACACTAGAAGGCCAGGTCCTAGCTGCCAGGAAATGGAGCCAGAGAAAGTCAAAAGCCAGCACTTAAGAGTAGTCAGAACAAGGAAATATTTCAAAGAATATCCTGCCACAGGAGGTGGAAAATGTGTAATGTATTACTAGAAGTAATAAAACAAGAAATTCAAGAATGCCTCAGTAGGGAGAGCTGAGGTATAATGGAAACCCTCGCGGAAATGGAACTTTACTAGAACTTGACTCAGTACCTGTCCTGCCATTTGAATCCTGTGCACGTTCGAGTTGTGAGGATGAAATGCACTAAAGGTGTGGAAAAGCACTCAGGGTGTGTTACATTAGTACATAGTCTATTACTGAAACAAATATAAAGACTGTGGACCAATGATCAAGATGTGTTATGAACCAAAGATTGTGATTAACCCAACTCTGTGCAACTGAGGTACCCCTAACACCTCCTCCAAAAAAGCACTTAGAAAGTGTCCCACAGATACTAGGTACTGGTCATCAGGCCAGTGTCCCTTCCTTCCTTCTCTCACAGCATAACTGTTCCATCTCCAAGTTTGGCCTCTGACCAGTCCAAGGTGTAACCTGGAGGAAGCAGATCCAGTCTTCACAGATTAGGGACAAACATCTTCTCTCCCTGCAATGCCCTGTCACAAATCTGGCATCCAGGAATGTGCCTAAAACCATTTTGAAGCTATTTCTACCAGATGTCTCCCCTACCCTATGATATGACATAGAAAAATCTCATCTCAACAGTTCTTGTCAACCAGGCCAGGGATAGATTAGGTCAAACCCAAGCCTGAAACACTCCTGACCAAGAGACCTCTAAATGCAGATGCCCTCCAGCAGCAGTAGGAAGGGCTTCTGGGGAATTTCAGAAAAGAGTGAGCAGGCATCCAAATGCATCCTAATTGGAATCAGAGCGCAGATCCGGAAGAGCTTTACCGGATCCTCACAGCCAGAGGCAAGACTGCTCCACAGGAGGAAGCTGAGGGCCTAGACTGGAGTGGAAATAACCTCCCCAAACAAGAGCTCTGGTTGTACCTAGGAAAGGGGGATGGTCTCCCCAAGATGGTCAGTTCGGGGGGTGGGTGTGGGCTGAAGGACAGGACAGGAGGGGGAGCCCTGGAGTGTCTCTGGAGTGAGGACATTCACAGTCCATCCCCATACACCCCAACCCACACAGCTGGGTCCCCCGAACGTCAGCGCTGGCAGGAACCTGGGGGATCTTGTGGTTAAGTCCACAGACGAGCAAACCGAGGCCAAGAAAGAAAGGGCTTTATCGTGTGAACTCAGACAGCTCCCCTCGGGCCCGTCAGCCTCAAGCGTCCCCGTCCTCATCCGTCCACCCAGGCTGAGCCTCCCCTATTCCAGAAGGGGCAAGGGCGGGGGCAGGACGTCTTCCGTGAGGACCACCCGCACCGCAGCCGGGGCCATGGCCCTGCACAGTTCGGCCCGGCAGGGAGTCCCACCGCGCGGCCCCACCCAGGCCGGCCCCCGGCTTCTCCGCAGACTCTCTCCGGCTCTCGCGCGGCCGTCGAGGACGGAGCGGCCGAGCCAGGCCACGGCGTCGGAGCGGGGACACCACGGCGAGGTCGCTCGGGAAGGCGGTGCCCTGGCGGCAAGCTGGGCCCCGCCCTGTAGCCCGGAGCCGGCTCATTGGCCATCCCGGGAAGCCCCGCCCCCGCCGCGCGTGGCGCGGAACCGCCCCCCACGGGCCAGCCCGGGAGGCCCCACCCGCGCAGCGTGGCCCGACTGTGGGCCCCGGCAGGTGCCAGCACCGGCGCAGGGTCTGTCTTCGTGCCGGAACGCCGCCCCGGGCCCTGGGCTAGTGCCGAGCGGCCCAGCCGCGTAGCGGGCGGAGACTGCCCTGTATGGCCGCTGACTCCAGCAGATCAGGAACCAGGTCACGTGCACGCACTCATTGAGTCCAATATTTATTGAGCACCGATGGGGGCAAGGGACCGCCGCCGTCACAGTTCTTAAGGGCCTTTAACACCAGGACCCCACCTTTACTTTACAAATGAGGAAGCTGAGACCCAGGGCTGGGAGTGAGTCTAACGGCAAACCGGGCTCCAGCCTCCGAGGTCCAGACCACCGCTCTGCTCCTGCGCCACGCAGCCTCCGCGGACTCACTTCAGTGTAAAGAACGTTCTTTGAACACCCATTGAGTGCCAGGCAAACCCACAAGCCCTAGCCGGGGGCCTAGGCACATCGAATGCTTTGGAAGAAGAAAAGAGGGGCGCCAGTGCCTTGCGATTACTCGTGGTTTGCACTTCTATTAGGGTGCCTGTACTTACACAGGGCATCTAGCATTAGAAAAACAGGCCTAGGAACTCTTAGCCCAGAGGCATCCCCAGGAAACACCTGAGAGAAGCTCTTGCAGCTGAGGGTTAACCTCTGAGCAGCTACACTTGCACCATATCCTGTCTGAGCACTTGCCGACAGCCCAGCCCTGACTTGTGGGGCCCCTGGTGAGGGCTGGGGGTGCCAGGACAAACAAGCAGAACCCACAGCAGGGAAGGGTGGCACCTCTCCCTCCCTAGCCCAGGGGAGCTTGGCTGAGCTGTCACTGACTTGTACACTCCCTCTCCCCCCAGAGATGATGGCAGTGTTCCCATCTGCCCCCAACTCTGTTCATGACTTTGGGAGAGGTGTGAGGGTCACAGGAGCAACAGGAAGTGGCACAGCCAGGGACCCAGACACCTGGAAGCAGGCCTGAACGCTGTCCACTTCACACAGTGCCAGACAAATAAGACAACAATCAGAATAGCCGAGGACCCATCACTCCAGCTTCAAAATCACCCACACCGGGGACTGGTCTATAGGCAGCACCCACAGTGGTGTGATTTAAGAGGCACAAGGAGCTAGCTGCCATCCAGACTTCTCCATGAAGCCTGAAACTATTGCCTGAACTTACATGCTTTGAACCTCACTGCTTTGGTAAGAATTTGTTCCACTGAAATACAAAGGGCTCCTGGGGAATGTAGCCCAAAGGGAAAGTTACCTCACTCTGCACCTTCCACTCATTCTAGAAAATAAAGGTCCTTCCTGAGGGATTCTGACTGGGGGAGAAGGACTGGAGATCAGTGTGGAAGAGAAAGGGGTTCCTGAACTTGAAAGGAAGGACAAAACCAGGCTCCCTATTTGTCCAGTCGCCTCCAAATCTATCAGGACCCTGACAACCCTAAGGTGAGACACGAAACATTGGGGTCATTACCTCCTTTGACAGACAAGGAATGTGAGGCTGGAGGTGGTTAAAAGATTCACCCAGATCTCCTGGCCTAACTCTGCCACAGAGCCCCATGTTCTCGGAGACAGCCCCCGCCTTTACACAAATCAGGCCTGGCAGCCTCAGAGTCCAGGTTGGCTGACAAGCCTCACCCAGACCAGGATCTTCCTCTCGGGAGGAGCTTGCCAGGCTCGCTCTGCATCCTGCCTCGGGGTGTCATATGGGGAATGGGGTATGAGGTCGTCCATGGAACATGCACTCCAGTGAACACTGAGACCTTGGAGGAAGTGTCATCCACTCTGGGCTTCAGTTTCCCCCTCTCAACTGATAACCAGAGTCAATCATGGATGTGAATACCTGCTGAGGGTAGGACTAGGAATATTGGGAACCAGTCTGGACCTAGGAACACACACCTGGTTTCCAGGGCAGCAGCCAAGGCATCCCCATGCACACCCAGGCTGGTCTGGACAGCCCCTCTGCCATCGCCACACACAAGGAAGTGGCAGAATAATTCCTGCCCCTCAGCTCTTGGTCCACTTTGCAATCACATACAACACTTAAAACAAAAGCACTAGAAAAGCTCCATAAGGAGAAAAAAAAGTTTCAAAATAAAGTAGACAACTCAAATTTCCAGTGCCTATTCTTGAGGCTGTCCGTCCACCCTGCTCTTTCTCATGTTGACAGCAGGCACCTCTCTGTACAAAATCAAAACCTCAGGCCCTCAATGGCTCTATCGCTCCCTACTGGAAGAGGAACAGTCTCTGGTCCCCTCAACTGATTGTTCATGGTACCTGCCAAAGACCTCCACTAAAACTTGGCATCCCCTAAGCCTTAGGGACCCTTTATAAGTCAGGAATGTAGAAAAGGCAGCAAAGAGTGACAAATTTAGGAAAGAGGAAATTGAGGCATCTGGTCACATACACTCTGTCATCAAAAAGGCTGCTGCTTCCCATGTGAATGAAAAAAAAAATCTCTCCAAAGCCATCCCAGAAAGAGGAAGCAGTGTCAGGCACAAGGGGTAAGGCCCCGCAGGTGGAGAGGTGGTCCTGCCAGGGGGGCGCCCCGCAGGCTCCGGCCTAGTCAGCCCTCCTCGAAGTGGCTGGGCCGGCGCAGAGGTGGGCTCCCTGAGCGGCCAGAGGGAGCAGGAAAGTGAGGGCCCACCTGGCCTCGGGCGTGAGTCTGCATGTGGACAGCCAGGTGGTGGTTCCGGTTGAAGGCCCGGCCGCACTGCGGGCACTGGTAGGGCCGCTCGCCCGTGTGGATGCGCTGGTGACGGAAGAGGTCAGAGGGCCGGCGGAAGGCCTTGCCGCAGTAGGGACAGGCGGGCCAGCCCTGGCCGGTGCCCGTGTGCAGGCGCTGGTGCAGCAGCAGGCTCTTCCGCTGCGGGAAGAAGCGCAGGCACTCGCTGCAGTGGTACACCTTGGTGGCAGCTGGTCTCCGCCCCACGAAGGAACGCCCTGCTAGGGAGCGGTGGCCCTGGGGCTCCTCAGGCAGCCAGCGGATGACAGGGCCGGGCACCACCACCTCCCCCGGCTCCAGTGTGGAGTGGGCTTCGCCCCACCCGGTAGGCGAGCTGCCCCGGGCCTCCCTGTGCTCCTCCTCCACGTGGGTCCGCTGGTGAATGGTCAGGTTAATCTTCAAGCGGAAGCTCTGCCCACAGTCGGGACAGGGGAAGGTCCGCTCTCGGCGGCGAGGGAGGATGCGGGGCGGCTCTCCCATGGCTCCTGGTGACCGAGGGTCCCCTGTCCGCACCCGTGGCACTCCGCCCCCATGAAGCCGGCTGGGGCCCCCAGTCCTGCTCCTGGGCCCTCTGGGGAGTCTACACTGGGTCTGGCTCGGGGACTCCCCCAGAAAGAGCTGCTCGGGTAGCATCTCGTCCTCAGATTGTGCTTCTGTCTTGATGACCACACCACCACCTGGTGAAAGGAATCCCTGTTGATTTCAAGTGGGCTGCACCAGCCCCACTTGCGCCACCCAACCCAGCCCTGGCCTCCAGGTGCAGCTCTAGCCACATCGGCACGGCCCAGCCCGGCTCCTGCCTTCACTGAGTCCTTTCTCCTCCTGGTGCTCACAGCGTGGAGCAGGAGTCCTGCTGGCTCAGCCCCTCCAAGCGGGCACTGCCCTCTAACGTCAGCCAGTCTGTTGTCACGTGGCCTAGAGGCTCCGATGGCCCATTTCTGCCGGCTAAGCTAAGGACAGCAGGAGAGAGGAGACAAAGCTGCAAAACCGGGGGCCAGGGAGCTGGTGGTCAGGGGACAGACTCATGGGAGACAGATGGGTGGGAAAATGAAAGGGAGACTAAGAGAGAGGCAGAGCCCCTGGACCCTGAGATATACTGGCCGTGCAGGACCTCCAAGAGTTCTGATGACCTACAAGCCCTGTGGGCCCTGAGCGCCTCCAGACTAAGTAAGAGGCCTCAGGCCTGGAGGTGGTGGGTGACTTAGCCACACTCAGAGCTACTCAGCCACGTAACAAATCCACACTGAGTGTCCACCACCTGCTCAGCACCGTGCTCTCGAGTGACAGACAGGAGGCACGAGGACCTGAGCTTCCCAGCTGGGCCTCAGTGTGGGTCACACTTGACTCTGAGGTAGCAGTGAGACAGAGCAGTGGAAAGAAGGGGCTGACGCAGTGACCTGTGGTCTCATAGCAGCTCCCAGGGGTCCCTAACACTGGGAAGGCAGGTCCTGGCCACCACGCCCAGCCTGGAACACTGAGCTTTCTTCCAAGTCCTCCAACTGCTGTTCACCTCTGGTCTTCTCCGGAGCTAGCCCCAACCACACTCTCCTCTGACCTCCCCCAGCACCCGCGGCCTCAGCTGCTAGACCACACGGTCTGCCCAAAGGGTGACAGTGAACCTTGCCCTCTGCATATTAAGACGAAAACCTTCGGCCCTTTACGAGCAACTTCCAAGGTCTAGGACCAGAGTAATTTCTAATCTCGCTGAAGCTTGAACTTAAACCATGAGCTGGGAGGCTGCTGTGGAGGAGGAGAGCCCTTACCTGGTGAACCTCCAGGGCAGCACCTGATGGCAAGGCCTTGGAGTTCTCTGCTCACTGCAGCTTACCCAGGAACCCTCACAGATAACTCAGGACTGGACTTTAATTCTATGTTAGAAACGACCCACTGTTTTTAATTCAGTCCTTCAGCTCCAGGATCATTAAGAGTCTATAAGAATCACCTAAACTTTGGGGTAAAATGTTATTGTATGTAATGGGCCATGGTGGTATTCCTGAACTTAGGGATTAGTGAAGGTCTCAGGCCCTATTCTTCGTGATGGCCAAGGCTCCCAGATCTCTTCATTTGAAGCCCACATGCAGCTTGGTCCCCACCATGCCACAACCCCAGGGTGGACCCAAATCTCACCTCTGCCTCCCACCGAAGCAGGTGCCAGGATGGAACCAGGGAGAGCTGGATCCCTTTCTACTGGGACAGAAAACCTGCCCCAAGGCCAGAATGGGCAATAATGGCTTTCTTTTTTCCTGCTCACCAGGGTGTAAGCCCGGTTTACAGAAAGTGCACGGACTCTAAGCTGGGGATCTAAATTTGAATCGCAGGCCACCACACACAAACTGTAAGACATGAGACTTTGAGCCTGGGCCACTTTGCAGGGCTGCCATGAGGCCCTTCTGCCACCAGACCACAAACCTGGTGGTGTGCCACTTGTAAGCAGCACCTTTCCAGCCAGGCCAGACTGCAGTGGGGGAAGACCAGCACCATAGATGAGCCGGGTCCCTAAAGCCCCCAGGGAAATACTACCTGGGGGGTGAGGGAGGGACCCCTTAGGAGGAAACTCCTCACCAGGTCCCTCACGCCAACCCTTACCCCACTCCCAAAGGGCCCTTGAGCTCCTGAGGCTCTGCTGTGGCCACGAGGCCTCCTCCCTTCACTCACCTGGCCCCACGCCGGGCAGGATGTCCCTGGGAGGGGAGGTTGGTGACTCCCCGTCTGAAGATTCTTCCTCCTGTTTAACTGAGGACAAAATGCTGGTGCTGGCTGGGGGCCCTGTGAGAGAGAATCCCGTGAGGGCCTTTCCCAAAACCAGGCTCCTGCAGGGTGACACAGCCACCCACTGGCAGGCCCTGGATACGCTCAAGCGCCTGCCAGGAACAAGAAGAGGGGGCCCAGGCTTCTGTCCAGAGGACCGCAGGAGCCCACCCCGCAGCCTCCATTCAGAGGCGCAAGGAGAGCTGTGAAGTCCATGCTCCCAGTTCCCACGCAGGCCAGCGCTAACAACTCCTCCCTCGGCATCTGAGTGTCACGCTGATGGGCCTCAAAATGGCAGAGGGTTTGGGGAGGCGCCTGGGCACAGCGCCAGGTCTGTGACAGCAGGGATAGTGAGAAGGTCCTTCTTCTCCTTACAGACCCACTGGGAAGAGGGGTGTCACCTCCAACCACATTCAGCCCACAGAAATAACTGGAGAGAAAGCAACCCGGAGACTGCAAGTCAGGCCAGCAGGAAGGAGGAGGCATGGCGGGGGCCAGGCCCGCAAAGCGCAGTCTGGAGACAGAAAACAAGGCTCCAGACTATCTGCCAAATGCCCTGTGAATTATACTCCATTTCTGTGCAGGGAGGGACAGGAATCTCCTCTAAACAGAAGTAGACAGAGAACACTGGAAGGGCTGCCTGAAGCCTCAGAGCCCCTCACGGGCCTTCGGAAAGAGGACATTTACTGAGGCACACACGTGCAGCACCGCACTAGGCACATGACACATATCGCCCCATTAACGTAACTGTCATAAGAAGCCTGGGGAGGCCCAATGGCAGCCCTCAAGTGCCCCTCTCCTCACTGCAGCCAGGCCAGAGTGCCCAGCCCCCACCATGCCTGCGGGAGCCACAGCTGTGCTCAGGCTGTTTAATCCTGCTGAAAATGTCCCATGTTCCCAGCAAAATCTACCCTTCCTCTACGGCCTGTCTCAGGGGCCCCTTTTCCAGGAAGCCTGTCCAGCTCAGCCCAGCCCCACCCCGTCCCCAGCCATCTCTCCCACCCTTGAGGTGCAGCACTTATTCTCAGCACCGCTTGCCTGATACTGCTGCTGGGGCACCGGTCACACTGCTGCCCAGCTGCTCTCACTCACCAGTGCTTGTTCCAGGTGGAATTACTCTTGTTTCTGAGTCTCCTTGGTGGTCAGGGGCCCGCCCTTCTTTTTGCTCCTCCTGGGCACGGCTGATTGGACTGGGGATGTGCTCTGGATGTGGAGGGAGGCCTGGAGAATGCAAATCAGTGACACTGAGGACAGGAGCCTCTGGGGAATTGCTAAATGCAGTCACTGGGACCTGGGCATCAGGTCAAGCACAGAGTATGATAATAAGGCAGACTTCACTGATCATCTAGGGACTAGACCCTAGGCCAAAGCCACCATGCCTGAGAGAAGGAAACAGTACAGCACGGTAACTGATCTGACAGTACCAGACAGGTCATGACACAGCAGGGCCAAGGATCTGGCTTTTTAGGGACTCCTGGCTCAGAACACTACAACAGTGGCTCCCAATCCCAAGTCTTCCACCAGGCTGGTGTGTCAGAATCCCCTGGGGGGCACCCCCAAGATTCTCATCAGTAGTTCTGCTGGGCCTAGGAAGTATGCATTTTCAAAAAGCTTCCTAGGGCAAAAGAGATGAACAAATATTCACAGAATAAAAAATTAAAATGGGGGTTGGGCTGGTGACGTAGTGGTTAAGTTTGTGTACTCCGCTTTGGCGGCCCAGGGTTCACAGGTTTGGATCCCAGGTGTGGACATACGCACCGCTCATCAAGCCATGCTGTGGCAGGCATCCCACATATAAAGTCGAGGAAGACGGGCACGGATGTTAGCCCAGGGCTAATCTTCCTCAGCAAAAAGAGGAAGACTGGCAACAGATGTTAGCTCAGGACTAATCTTCCTCAAAAAAAAAAAAATTAAAATGGCCCATAAACAAATAAAAAGATACTCAAGCACACTCACAATAAGAGAGGTCTCATTAAAACTGTTACCAAAGCCAGACAGACACTACAAGAAAACTACAGACCAATATCCCTTATGAACATTGATGCAAAAATCCTCAATAAAATACTAGCAAACTGAATTCAGCAGCATATTAAAAGGATTAAACACCAAGACCAAATGGAGTTTATTCCTGGAATGCAAGGGTGGTTCACTATATGAAACTAGATCAACGGAATACACCACATTAACAGAATGGAGGAAAAAAACCCACACGATCATCTCAATTGATGCAGAAAAAGTATGTGACAAAATTCAACACCCTTTCATGATAAAACCACTCAACAAACTAAGAACAGTACGAAACTACCTCAATATAATAAAAGCCATATATGAAACACCCACAGTGAACATCATACTCAACAGTAAAAGACTGAAAGCTTTTCCTCTAAAATTAGGAATGAGGCAAGGATGTCTGCTTTTACCACTTCTAGTCAAAAAAGTACTGGAAGTTCTAGCCAGAGCAATTAGGCAAGAAAAAGAAACAAAAGGCATCCAAATTGGAAAGAAGTAAAATTATTTCTGTTCGTAGACATTATGATCATATATGTAGAAAACACTAAAGATTCTGCAAAAAACTGTTAGAACTAATAAATGAATTCAGCAAATTAGCAGGATAAAAGTCAACATAAAAAATCAGTTGGATTTCTATACACTAATGATGAACAATTTGAAAAGGAAATTACAAAAACAATTCCATTTACAATGGTATCAAAAAGAATAAAATAATTAGGAATAACTTAACCAAGGAGGTGAAAGACTTTCACAATGAAAACTATAAAACATTGCTGAAAGAAATTAAAGAAGACATAAATAAATGGAAACATATTCCACGTTCGTGGATTGGAAGACTTAATATTGGTAAGATGTCCATATTACCCAAAGCGATCTACAGAGTCAATGCAATCCCTATCAAAATCCCCTTGACATTTTTTAGAAATAGAAAAAAAACCCATCTTAAAATTCATATGGAATTTCAAGTGACTCTAAATAGCCAAAACAATCTTGAAAATAAAGAAGAAATTTGGAGGAATTCCTGATTTCAAAACTTACTACAAAACAAATTTCAAAACTTACTACAAAACAACAGTAATCAAAACAGTGTGGTACTGGCATAAATAGAATAGAGAAGCAAGAAATAAACCCTCACAAAAATGGTTAAATGGTATTTGGGAAGGGTGCCAAGACTACCCAATGGGGAAAGGACAGTCTTTTCAACAAATGTTGCTAGAAAAACTAGATATCCACATGCAAAAGAATGAAGTTGGACCTTATCTAACACCATATACAAAAATTAACTCAAAATGGATCAAAGACCTAAATCTAAGACCTAAAATATAAAACCCTTAGAAGAAAACATAGGACAAAAGCTTCACAACATTGGATTTGGCAATGAATTCATGGATATGTCACCAAAGGCACAGGCCACAAAAGAAAAAATAGACAAACTGAACTTAATAAAAAATTTTTAAATTTGTGCATCAAACAACACTATCAGCAGAGTTAAAAGGCAACCCACAGAATGGGAGAAATATTTGCAAATCATGTATCTGATAAGGGATTAATATCCAGAATATAGGGAAAACTCCTAACACTCAACAACTACAAAAAAACTTGATTAAAAAATGGGCAAAGGGGGGCCGGCCCGGTGGCGCAAGCGGTTAAGTGCGCGCGCTCCGCTGCGGCGGCCCGGGGTTCGCTGGTTCGGATCCCGGGCGCGCACCGACGCACTGCTTGGTAAGCCATGCTGTGGCGGCGTCCCATATAAAGTGGAGGAAGATGGGCACCGATGTTAGCCCAGGGCCGTCTTCCTCAGCAAAAAAAAGAGGAGGATTGGTGGATGTTAGCTCAGGGCTGATCTCCTCAGAAAAAAAAAAAAAAAAAAAAAAAAAAAAAAAAAATGGGCAAAGGATTTGAACAGACATTTCTCCAACGAAGACATACAAATGGCCAATAAGCACATGAAAAGATGCTCAACATCACTAATCATCAGGGAAATGCAAATCAAAACCACCAGGAGATACCAACCTCACAACTATTAGGACGACTACTATTAAAAAAAAAAACCCAGAAAATAACAAGTATTGACAGAGATGTGGAAAAACTGGAATCTATGCACTGATGGTAGGAATGAAAATGGTATAGTCACTGTGGAAAACAATATGGTGGTTCCTCAAAAAATTAGAAATGGAATTACCATACGATCCAGCAATTCCACTTACGGGTATATACCTAAAAAAATTGAAGGTAGAGTCTCGAAGAGATATTTGTACATCCATGATCACAGCAGCATTATTTGCAACAGCGAAAATACAGAAGCAATTCAAGTGTCCATCGACAAATGAATGGACAAGCAATATGTGGTATATACATACAATTGAATATTTTTCAGCCTTAAAAAGGAAGGAAATTCTGACATATGCTAGAACATAGATGAAATCTGAGGACATTACGCTAAATGAAATAAGCCAGCCACAAAAAGACCAATACCGCGGACCAGCCCCAGTGACCTAGTGATTAAGTTCAGTGCGCTCCGCTCTGGCAGCCCGGGTTCGGTTCCTGGGCATGGACCTACACCACTCGTCAGCAGCCATGCTGTGGCGGTGGCTCACATACAAGATAGAGGAAGATCGGTAACAGATGTCATCTCAGGGCAAATCTTTGTTAGCAAAAAACAACAACAGACGAATACTGTATGATTCCACTTAAATGAGGTACTTAGAATAGTCAAAATCATATAGAAAGAATTGTGGTTGCCAGGGGCCAGGGAAAGGAGCAGAATGGGGGGGGTTATTGTTTAATGGGTAGAGTTTCAGTCTTACAAGATGAAAAGAGTCATGGAGCTGGATGGTGGTGGCCGCATAATATTATGAATGTATTTAATACCACTGAAGTGTACACTGAAAAATGGTTAATTACGGTAAATTTTATGTTATGTGTATTTAACCACAATAAGAAAAAAAAAGAAAGAAATGAAGTGCTGATATACAGTACTACACGGATGAACCTTGAAAACATTATGCTAAGTGAACGAAGTCAGGCACAAAAGACCACATATTATATGATTCCACTGATATGAAATGTCCAGAATAGGCAAATCTACAGTCAGAAAGTATATTTGTTGTTGCTTAGGGTGGGGGAGCTGGGCAGGGGCTGGGGGTGAGCTGAAGTGTACAGGGCTTGCTTTTGAGGTGGTGAAAATGTTATAAAATTGACTATGGTATTGGTTGCACATATCTATGAATATGCTAGAAACCACTGAATTGTACACCTTAAATGAATGAATTGTATGATGTGTGAATTATATCTAATAAAGCTGTTATTAAAAAAAAAACCTATACTGAAATACATCTTCTTACTTATTAGGCAGACAAAAATCCTACAAGTCTGACCACATTCTCTGTGGCAAGGCCATGGGGAAAGAGGCCCTCTTTCACAATGCTGATGGGAATGCAAATGATACAATCCCTATGGAGGAGAATTTGGTGACAAATTCTTGAAAAATTACACATTTATTTACCTTTGACCCAGTAGTCCAGCTTCTAAGACTCTACCCGAAACATACACTGGCAAAAACATGAACTGACTTATGCACAAAGTATTCCCTACAGCGTTATTTTGTGTGTGTGTGTGTGTGAGGTAGATCAGCCCTGAGCTAACATCCACGCTAATCCTCCTCTTTTTGCTGAGGAAGACCGGCTCTGAGCTAACATCTATTGCCAATCCTCCTCCTTTTTTTTTCCCCCCAAAGCCCCAGTAGATACTTGTACGTCATAGTTGCACATCCTTCTAGTTGCTGTATGTGGGATGCGGCCTCAGCATGGCCAGAGAAGCGGTGCGTCGGTGCGCGCCCAGGATCCGAACCCAGGCCGCCAGTAGCGGAGCGCGCGCACTTAACCGCTAAGCCACCGGGCCGGCCCTACAGCATTATTTATATCAGCAAAATACTGAAAATACCCCAAATGTCCATCCATGGGGACCGGTTCAATAAGCTATTGTATATCACACCATGGAACATTCCACACCCATAAAAGAAATGAGGAAGATCCCCGCACACCGATACGAAGTGATCCCCAGGACAAACTACAGAATACAGGGATGGGAGAATACAAGGGTATCTATGTGTCATTGATATTTTCAAAAGGAAACATCAGAAATTAAGAAACTAATAAAAATGGTTATCTATAGGGAGAGGGAGGGGACAAGAATGGAAATAAGACTTCCCTGAATGTATCCTGTTAAATCATTTTGACTTTGCAAACATAACATGTCTTACATATTCAAAAACTTAAATCAAAAAGTGAAAAGAGCCATCTCTAAAAATCTAAAAATAAACAGAAACAAATAAACCTAACTGCATATCAAGTTGCTGACATAACCACATAAAGAAAATAATTATCTCAAGTGACTTTAAAAAGCATTATTTTGTCTATAAGTCCTGAATGGAACGCACTCAGAGCACAAAAGAGCTGCAAAGAAATCCCAGATTTCAATCAAAAGCATAATTGTTAGTAGTAATATTGGCTTCGTTAATTTGAAATTCACTATTTGAAATGGATAATGAAATACTAGGGTTTGAATATAAGATAACGCAAAAAATTATGCTAATATACTTAGGAATTTAAGATTTCCAAGTGACATACAAGTGTAAAATCAAAGTACACTAAATTGGAATTAGAAATATCACTATGAACTCATGATTTTCTTCTTTTCAAAAATACATATTGTCTGAAAAGGCCTAGAAGTAATGCCAAAAAATAGCAACTACTGGCACTTATATTGCGCTATCTAAACACTATTCCTCACTGAAAGGAATCGAAATTCCTTGGAGAAACTCTTACTCCAGGTCTTGGCCAGGAAACCCACAAGAGAACCCAGAACATCTTATGGTATTTGAACCCCACCGAAGTCACATCAAAATGAGCTATGGGCCAACTTGCAGGGGCTCCGACAAGCTAAAGATGGGACCATTTAAGCTTGAAAATAAAGGCTGCAAAGAACTGCAGGTATAGAATATTCAACAATCTATGAAGTCATAATAATAATCCAAAAAGAGAAAAGCCCAAGCAGTGGTCACCTCTGGAGGCTTCTAAGGCAGTAAATCTTCCTTCTGAAAACTGATGAGGGGAAGAATTAAGCATCTATCTTGCCTTTTCCGTACAAACTGTATTTCAGGGTAACTAAGAGCTGATTAGGGAAATTATTCTTTATAAAAGAATTTCAGCTATTAAGTGCAGAAGTAATAACAGAATTTCACCATTTTGCAACCTCTAATGAAATAACAAATCCAGGCAACAATCTTCAATGGCTATTAAAATCATTATGTGAAAAGTTGATGGGAAACTTTTTAATAGAAGGGTAAGGCTGATGATCACAAAAAGAAAGACAATCAGGTAAGATCTGAAACCATAAAACTCCTAGAAGAAAACACAGGAAAAAAGCTCATTGACATTGGTCTTGGTGATGATTTTTTGGATTTGACAAAAGCAAAGGGAACAAAAGAAAAAATAAGTGGGACTATATCAAACTAAAAAGCTTCTGCATGGCAAAGGAAACCATCAACAAAATGTAAAGGCAACCTATTGAATGGGAGAAAATATTTGCAAATCATATATTTGATATGGGTTAATATCCAAGATATACAAAGAAATCGTACAAATCAACAGCAAAAAAATAAACAATTCAATTAAAAAATGGGCACAAGATCTGAATAGACCTTTTTCCAAAGACATACAGATGGCCAACAGGTACATGAAAAGACGCTCCACATCACCAATCATCAGGGAAATGCAAGTCAAAACCATGAGATATCACTTCATGCCTGTCAGAATGGCTATTATCAAAAAGACAGGAAATAAGGGTTGGTGAGGATATGGAGAAAAGGGAACCCTTGTGTACTGCTGGTGGGAATGTAAACTGGTGCAGCCACTACGGAAAACAGTTTAGAGGTGCCCCTCAAAAAATAAAAACAGAAATACTATACGATCCAACAATTCCACTTCTGGGTATTTATCCTAAGAAAATGAAAACTAACTCGGAAAGATATACACACCCCCATGTTCACTGCAGCATTACGGGCTTACCTCGGGGACAGCGCGGGTTCGGTTCCAGACCACCGCAATGAAGCAAGTGTCACAAGAAAGTGAGTGTCGCAATAAAGCGAGGCACATAATTTTGGTTTCCCAGTGCATATAAGAGTTATGTTTACACTATACTGTAGTCTACTGAGTGTGCAATAGCATTACGTACAAAAAAATAATGTACATATCTTAATTAAAAAATACTTTATCGCTGGGGGCCAGCCTGGTGGCGTGGCGGTTGTGTTTGTGTACTCTGCTTCGGGGCCCAGGTGCAGACCGATGCACCGCTTGTCAAGCCATGCTGTGGCAACGACTCACATAAAAAGTAGAGGAGGATGGGCATGGATGTTAGCCCAGGGCCAGTCTTCCTCAGCAAAAAGAGGAGGATTGGCATCGGATGTTAGCTCAGGGCGAATCCTCCTCACAAAAAAACATACTTTACTGTTAAAAAATGCTAACCATCACCTGAGCCTTCAGCGAATCATAATCTTTTTGCTGATGGAGGGTCTTGCCTAGATGTTGATGGCTGCTTACTGATCAGGCTGGTGGTTGCTGAAGGCTGGGGAGTCTGTGGCAATTTCTTATTAAGACAGCAATGAAGTCTGCCACATTGATTGATTCTCCCTTTCATGAACGATTTCTCTGTGGCATGTGACGCTATTAGACAGCATTTTACCCACAGTAGAACTTCCTTCAGAATTGGAGTGAATCCTCTCACACCCTGCTGCTGCTTTATCAACTAAGTTTATGTAACACTCTAAATCCTTTGTTGTCATTTCAACAGTCTTCACAGCATCTTCACCAGGAGTAGATTCCATCTCAAGAAACCACTTTCTCTTCTCATCCATAAGAAGTAACTCCTCATTTGTTCAAGTTTTATCATGAGATTGCAGCAATTCAGTCATATCTTCAGGCTCCACTTGTAATTCTAGTTTTCTTGCTGTTTCCACCACATCTGCAGTTACTTCCTCCACTGAAGCCTTGAGCCCCTCAAAGTCATCCATAAGGGTTGGAATCAACTTCTTCCAAACTCCGGCTAATGTTGATCTTTTGACCTCTTTCCATGAATCACAAACGTTCTTAATGGCATCTGGAATGGTGAATCCTTTCCAGAAAGTTTTCAATTTACTTTGCCCAGATCCATCAGAGGAATCACTATCTATGGCAGCTATAGCCATAAGAAAAGTATTCCTTAAATAATAAGACTTGAAAGTAAAAATTACTTCTTGATTCGTAGCCTGCAGAATGGATGTTGTGTTAGCAGGCATGAAAACATTAATCTCGTTGTAAATCTCCATCAGAGCTCTTGGGTGACCAGGTGCATTGTCAATGAGCAGTAATATTTTGAAAGGAATCATTTTTTCTGAGCAGTAGCTCTCAACAGTGGGCTTAAAATACTCACTAAACCATGTTGTAAACTGATGTGGTCATCCAGGCTTTGTTGTTCCATTTATAGAGCACAGACAGAATAGATTTAGCATAATTCTTAACGGCCCTAGGATTTTCAGATTGGCTTCAATTTAAAATCACCAGCTGCAGTAGCCCCTAACAAGAAAGTCAGCCTGTACTTTGAAGCTTTGAAACCAGGCATTGACTTATCCTCTCTAGTCATGAAAGTCCTAGATGGCATCTTCTTCCAATATAAGGCTGTTTCATCTATACTGAAAATCTGTTGTTTAGTGTAGCCACCTTCATTAATTACCTTAGCGAGATCTTCTGGATAACTTGCTGTCGCTTCTACATCAGCATTTGCTGCTTCATCTTGCATTTTTATATTATGGAGAGGCTTTTTTCCTTAAATCTCATGAACCAAACTCTCCTTTCAAACTTTTCTTCTGCAGCTTCCTCACCTCTCTCAGCCTTCATAGAATTGAAGAGTTAGGGCCTTGCTCTGGATTAGGCTTTGGCTTAAGGGAATGTTGTGGCTGGTTTGATCTTCTATCCAGACACTAAACTTTCTCCACATCAGCAATAAGGCTGTTTCGCTTTCTTATCATTCGTGTGTTCACTGGAGTAGCTCTTTTAATTTCCTTCAAGAATTTTTCCTTTGCACTCACAACTTGACTAAGTGTTTGATGCAAGAGACCTAGCTTTCAGCCTCTCTCAGCTTTTCACATGCCTTCCTCACTAAGCTTATCATTTCTAGTTTTTGAATCAAAGTGAGAGACGTGTGACTCTTCCTTTCACTTGAACACTTAGAGGCCATTGTAAGGTTATTAATTGGCCTAATTTCAATATTGTTGTATCTCAGGGAATAGGGAGGTCAGAGGAGAGCGAGAGAGATGGGGGAACAGCTGGTCAGCGGAGCAGTCAGAACACACACAACAGTTATCAATTAAGTTCACCATCTTATATGGGCGCAGTTTGTGGCACCCCAAAACAATGACAATAGTAACATCATATATCACTGATCACAGATCCCCATAACAAATAAAATAATAATGAAAAATTTTGAAATATGGCAAGAATTACCAAAACGTGACACAGAGACACGAAATGAGCAAATGCTGTTGGAAAAATGATGCCAATAGACTTGCTCAATGCCAGGTTTCCACAAACTTTCAATTTGTAAAAAATGCAATATCTGTGAATAAAACGAGGTATGCCTGCATTTACAATAACAAAGATATGGAAACAATTTAAGTGTCCATTGATGGATGAATGGATAAAGATGTGGTGTACACATACAATGGAATATTATTCATCCATAAAAAAGAATAAAATCTTGCCCTTCGTGACAACATGGACGGATCTTGAAGGAATTATGCTAAGTGAAATAAGTCATACAGAGAAAGACAAATACCACATGATCTCACTTATATGTGCAATCTAAAAAAAAAAAAAACCAAGCTCACAGATACAGAGAACAGACTGGTGGTTGCCAGGCGGGCATGGGGGATGGGCAAAATGGATGAAGGGGGTCAAAAGGTACAAACGTCCAGTTATAAAATAAATAAGTCATGGGGATGGATGTAATGTACAGCATAGTAACTATAGTTAATAATACTATATTACATATTTGAAAGTGACTAAGAGAATAAATCTTAAAAGTCCTCATCACAAGAAAAAAGAATTCTGTAACTATATGTGGTGATGGATGTTAACTAGACTTACTGTGGTGATCATTTTGCAATATATACAAATATAAAATCATTATGTTGTACACCTGAAACTAATATAATGTTGTACGTCAATTATACCTCAATAATTAAAAGGAAAAAAGGCAACTAGACCCTCATGCCTCCTGATACAACGCAGCAGCAAGTACACAGCATCACCTCTAAAACAGTCTTGCCAATAAGATGGAATCTGATTCTAAATAAGCCTGTAGACCTACCTACCAGTTTACAGGAAACAGGAAACAGAGGAATATGTTAAAACGACACCAAATCCAGAACGTGGGAAATAATGGCATTTAAAAAGACATGAGATAAATGACATTAAAATGTCAACAAATAAACGACATTAAAAGGGGAAGATGGGAGGGGCCGGCCCCGTGGCTTAGCGGTTAAGTGCGCGCGCTCCGCTACTGGTGGCCCGGGTTCGGATCCCGGGTGCACACTGACGCACTGCTTGTCCGGCCATGCTGAGGCGGCGTCCCACATACAGCAACTAGAAGGATGTGCAACTATGACATGCAACTATCTACTGGAGCTTTGAGGGAAAAAAGAAGGAGGACTGGCAATAGATGTTAGCTCAGAGCCGGTCTTCCTCAGCAAAAAGAGGAGGATTAGCATGGATGTTAGCTCAGGGCTGATCTTCCTCACAAAAAAGAAAAAAAAAAAAAAAACAGGGGGGAGATGGGGATGGTCCATCAACTGACGAATGATAAACAAAATGTGGTATATCTATACAATGGAATGTTATTTAGCCATGAAAAGGAATGAAGTATGAATACATGCTACAACACGGATGAACCTTGAAAACATGCTCAGTGAAATAAGACAGATACAAAAGGTCACATACTGTATGATTCCATTTATATGAAATATCCAGAATAGGCAAATCCATAGAGACAAGAGAGATTAGTGGTTGCCTGAAGCTGGGGAGTAGGGACAGGGAAACAAGGAGTCACCCCTAACGGATATGAATTTCTTTTTGGTGGGATGAGAAAGTTCTAAAATTAGATGGTGGTGATGGTCACACAACTCTGTAAATATAGTGAAACACTGAATTGTATACTTTAACCCATGAATTGCATGGTATGTGAATTAAATCTCAATAAAGCTGTTAAAAAGGAGGGGGAATTTTACAAGCTTTTTGTAGACTTTTTATAATGCAAATGCAATATGTGGACTTTGGTGTATTAGAATTAGGATCCAAACACCTCTAGAAAACATTTTGGAGACAATCAGGGAAAACAACATGGACTAGGTATTAGATGATAATCTGTTGGGTGTGATAATGGTATCGTTATGTCTAGAAAAAGGAAAAAAAGAGATGGATGAAGCAAATGCCGCAAAATCTTGATGACTGTTGAATCTGGGTGATGATCATTTGGAGGTTCACTGGACTATTCTACTTTCATTTACTTTTTAAAAATTTTATTTAAAAAAAAAAAAAGCCCCCCAAAAGATTCTGATATGCAGTCAACTTTGGAACCACTGTCCTACAGCACACGAGCTGTGGGCATGAAGCCTTCCCTGGCCACTCCTCCAAGAGGGCTCATTTCCACAACGGGAATCCAGGATGTACATTACAGGCCTTACAGCTACAGTTCGAGTCAGGGAGCAGAGGTGGAGGGCCACCAGGAAGTCGTGGCAGTAATGCTGCTGCTGCAGGCATTACTGTTAGTAATAGGTCCCCACTTACTATAGAATGCTTAGCTTTACGTCTGCCGTCTCCCTGAGTCCTCAGACAGCCAAATGGGGCGAGTCCTGCTGGCCCCTCGCATAGACGTACAAACCATACGGCTCTACAGCAAAAGCCCTGCATGGCCCCTGACCAGGCAGGCCTCAGAGAGAGCGTGCCCCACTGTGGGTGAAGGGCATGTGCTCCCTTCCTGGCCTCACAGCACGTCTGCAAAGCCTGGAGAGCGGGCCATGGTTCAGTTTGTCCCAGCCACTCCCCCTTCATGCCCCTACTCACCAGCTCCCAACCTCTTTGGGCATGCTGCCTCTCTCTCATTCCCTTCCTCCTGGCCCCACGCGCCTTCAGGACAAGGCTCTTCTCCCCTCTCCATCCGGGTGAGGATGTCAGGTTTGGAGATGGCATAATCTGCATAGAGAATGAAGAGAGAGCTGGCTCAGGACTGGACACCTGCCACCTAGTTGCCCACAGAGATGCAGAGACACCAGAGGAACAGAAGCCAAAGCAAAGACACAGACTGCGGGAGGCCAATCTGTGGACAGAGGCGCAGATCCCTACCTAGGCAGCCTTACCCAGGGAGACCAGCATCTCGTAGTTGCCCCTCATCACATGCTTGTAGAGCTCCTTCTGCCAATCATCCAGCCTTCCCCACTCCGGCTCGGAAAAATATACAGCCACGTCATCAAACGTCACGGGCACCTGGAACCACAGTGTCACACATGCTCACCCACACACAGGCACAGCCCCTCAGGCTGTCCCACTCTGGGTACCCCACAGTTACCTTGGGGGCTTCCCCCTTGCTGCTGGGAGGCAGCCGCAGGATCCAGAAGTTCCTGTTTCTCAGCAGGTTCTCCATGTTCTCCAGCCGCCTCTGCAACAGCCCGTACTCCTGCAGCAGGGTCCCCAGGATGGCCCACTTGCCCTCCAGCTGGTTCCCGAACTCCACGGCCGTCTTCTCACAGTCGGCCAGCTTCTTCTCGGCTGTCCCTGTCCGTCCCTCCAGAGTCAGCAAGCGGGCCAGGCAGGAATCCACCTTCTTTTCCAAGGCCTGGATGGCGGCCACCACTGTCCACAGTGTGATCTCCGTGGAGTAGAGGTATGAGTTCTTCTCAGCAGTGGGCTGGGGTGACGGAGAAGGTGTCGAAGGCCTTTCATCTCCTGTTTGCCTGTCCCTCTCTGGAGCCTGGTATCAGAGGAGAAATGATATCAGAATTATACAAACAAAACGTGCACCTTAAAAAGAAACCTCAGAATGGCACCTGCCCAGGTAAAGCCTCATCCAGCATCCTGAAGGCCAGTCAGGTAGCCGTGGGACAGATGGGGAGGCAGGGACATCAGTTAGGAGTCCAGCCTCAGGGACAGGAGAGACTGCCTAGACCAAGGTGTTAGCATGTGGGAAACAGGAGGAAAAACACAGCCAGGGAGAGAAAGTGTCTGCAGTCTCAGGTGACTTCCCTTCCTGGTTCTCAGTCTCCTCTGAGAAGGAAGGGACAGGCTTTGAAACACAGAGGAACATGAGCTCTGCAGTCAGACGGCCTGGGTGCAACTAGCAACTCTGTCACTCACAAGCTGGCTGACTCTGGGCAAGGTTTTATAAACATCTTTCAACTTCACTTCCACATCTAGAAAATGGAGCTAATAACAGCACCTACATGATAGGACTGTGAGAATTGATGACACAATCTTTGTAAGAAGCACTTAACACACTGTCCAGCACGTGGTCAATACTCAATAAATGTGAGCTAAGATGACAACGAGGAGGATGTGATGATGGTGATGGTTCTGCTCATGGATGCAGGATGAAATGCTTCATAAGGCCTTTTTTCTCCACCTCTTTCATTACACTGTCCTTCAGCGCCTTGGAAAAGAGCTTCTGGAGTGCCTCAGCTCCTAGATGCCCGATGGACAAGCCATCTCTGAGCATGTGCCAAGGCCTCCGTCCCAGTTGCTCTTGCTAAAAGCCTTGTGGAAAGACGCACTGACATCTCACCCTCCATTTTGCTCACCCTCATGGTCAAATCACCAAGCCCCATCCATCTGACTTCTCAGAGTATCTCAAATCCGGCTTTTCTCCTTCCCAGGCCAAGCCCCAATTTCCTTCCGCCTGAGCCACTGCAATTCTGCCCCGCTGACTTCCCCGCGTCACCCTTCTCCCCCATCATACACTTCCCAGAGGGCGCTCAATACTCTTTTAAAGACACAGACTAGATCATTTTAGTCCCCTGCTTAAAACTCTTCACTAGCTTCCAAGTGTACCTGGAATAAAATCTAAACTTCTTTTCATATCCCAGCCTACCTCCCTGACCTTATATCCTCCCGGGTGTCTGCTCCACTCCAGCCACCCTGACCTGCCCGGATGTCTAGGATACACCCGGCTCTCCTCTATCTGTGCCTTAGCTCTTCCCACACCACTCCTGGCTCCCTCACATATAAGCCTCCAGCTTACACATCGCCTCCCGGAGACCTTCACTGACAGACACATCTAAATACGCTAATAATCTATGATCATTCTGTGTCTGCCTGTGTTACGGTCTGTTTCCCCACAAGAATATAAGCTCCATGAGGCTTTGTGTTATTGGCTGTTGTATTCCCAGCTTCTAAAAGAGTGTCTCACTCAGAGCAGACGCTCAGTAAACACCTGTTCAATGAATGAGTGACTAACCAATTAAACAACACATTCATTCAATAACAATTACTGAACACCTGTCTTAGGAAAGGTACAGAAGGGATGCAGAAAAAATTATGTGGTTCTTCCTTCTCCAGGAGAAAAATTCTGTACAAAAATAGTCATAATAAATAACAGTGTGATACCATGGGCTAACAAAAGTTGAGTGCAAATCTGTCCTGTATGGGGCGTTTCTTGGGATCTCAGGTGCCGCAAGAGGGCAGAGGAAAAGGAGCGGGTGGATAGGGATGGTGGGACAGTGCTGGGGGAGCGGTCCTGGGCTCCGTGGGAGCTGATGATGTCACCTGTACAGTCACAGACAGGCCTTCTGGGGGCTCCCCCCAGGGAACAGGTCCATAGACCCAAAGAACTCCCACCCCCTTTCCCTCCCTTGCACTCCGGCGACCCTAAAAAAGCACACACCAAACTCACTAATTAAAGGGAACAGAGAAGAAATTCCTCCTTAAAAAGCATCCAGAAAAATCAAGGTTTCAAAAACTCCATTGAGATGTATTAATAATAGCAGATACCATTTATTGAGCTCTTTACAAGTGTTTTTCTAGTGTGTCAAAAATGGCCCAAGGATGATTTTCTCCGACTGGAGAAACTGCACATTATCAGCCAATATTCTAAAATCTGCTAATCTTAAAAAATGGAAAAAAAAAAAAAACACCTACAACCCCTCTGGTAAACAGCATTCAACACCTTTCTCTTAAATAAAAGCAGAATATTGGGTCCCTTAAAGGGGGTGTGATTCCAAAGTCCTGGCTGGGGGTCAGGCTCTGGCCTGGGTAGGTGAGTGGCCTTGGGCCGGTCCCTTGTCTGAGCCCCAGACTTCAGTTGTCAGACCCGCATGGAGCTGGCGCCCCTGCCCTCCTCGCCTGCCTCTGGGGCCGCTGGACCTCCCAGGAGACAATGCACGGGGTTGGGGGAGGGGGGCAGCCACTCTGTTCAAATGCAAGGCCTGTCATCTCAAGCGTCACTAGAAAGCCCGGCCTGATCCCGACGTCGGGCCGCCCGCCGCGCCCGCAGCCCGGCCTGGCGTTTGGGCCGCCCGGGCAGTCGGCCTGAAAGCCGGCCCGGGCGCCGGACGAGGGCGGCCCGCGAGGGCCCGACGCGGCGGGCGCGGGCCGGAGCGCGGGCGGCGGGCGAGGAGGCCGCGCCAGGGGCCGCTCCACGGGGCCGGGCAGAGAGCTTGGCGGGCCCGCGCGGCGGCGGCGGCTCGGCCCGTCTGGGCGTCCGCGCCGGGGCGCTTACCGGGGCGGGCGCCGCTTCGGCCATGGCTGCCCGCGTCCCTCCCGGCTGCTCTCCTCGGGCCGGCCTGTCGGGCCTGGCGCGGCGCGCTGGCGGGGGCAGAGGCGGAGCGGAGCCGCCCAGCCTCGGAGCTCCTGCCGGGCGGCCGCGAGCTGCGTCCGAGCCACGTGCCCCGCCGGCCCTTTAAACAAGAGCTGCGCTCGCGGCCGGGCCCGAGGGCGCGCACAGCGCCCCCTGCAGCCCGAAGGACCGCACGCCCGCGGCCCGCGGCCCGCCACGCCCGCCCGCACGCCCTGGCGGCCGCGGGGTCCCCCGGGGGAGGCCGGCCGCCCACCCTCGCCTGGGCCGCGGGGGTCGACGCCGGCGGAGAACGCGCCGCGGGACCCTCCAGCCGGGCTCCCGTCGGGCGGAGGCGACCCTCGGGCGGGTGTCGGGCGGGGGCGGGCCACAAGCAGGGGCAGCTTGTGGGGCCCGGCCCAGGCCCCTAACCCCTCTCCAGGGTGCTGGGGCCGAGGGACCCCAGCGTCCCACACGCAGGAATCAGGCCAGGGAGCTAATGAAGGAAAGGCGCAGGAAATTTCGAAACTTTGTGGGAGTTTCCCCCTGTGTGGGGGAAGAAGGGCAGTCACTGCCGGGTAATCGCAAGTGTATTTAGATTTACCGTTTTAACACCTCTAATGGACCCAAAGTGACTGTTAGTTTGGGTATACATTACGCCCGGGAGAAGCCAAGGGGGCGGGGGAGGATAGATACAGGTTTTAAAACTCTTTTATCAGTTTTCCAGAACTAATAGAAAGACCTCAGGAAAAATGTATTTCATTTAAAAAAAAAAAAAAAAAGCCCTCCCTCTTCCAACGGCCTTTGGGATCCCGGGTCTCCTCCTCCTTCCCTGGGGGCTACCTCCCGAGCAGATACCCTGCTCAGGCATCCTTTGCAGAGCACTACGAAGCCCTCTTCACCACACACAGTCTTCACTTGCCCATCAGCCACCAACTGGGGATCCTCTGCAGCTTTGGCTCCAGGCTGCAGCAAGAGGAAACCCATCCCTGATTCAGGCCCTGAGGCATCTTCAGTAAACGACTCAATCTAGGACCCATTTTCCTGATCTGTAACCCAAGAGACTTACTCTGGAAAACCAGCGTTAATCACTGATTATAAAGTAAAATATACTGTATGCAGTTTAAGTTTTATTTTCTATCTTTTCTGCATTTCCCGTTCATCTTATAGTCTTTGTCCAATAAGCCCACAAACTCTTCCCACCAGAAATTACTTTGCAGTTTTGTTTCTTTGTGTGTATATTTTGTTTTTTTTTTTTTTAGTATTTTCTCTTTTGAGGGAGGAGGGGAGGAAATTATTTGCCCATATATTTGATCCAAGCAAGAAAGTGGTCAATTAACATAGTAAGAACATAAAGACACTAATACCTTCTCCAAGCATGGTGCACCCCTAGAATTTGCAGCTAGGTTAGGAAATGTTACTTTAAGGTAACAAGAAATCAAATCAATATATGGCATTGTTCCTTGTGGAAATTCTTGTTGAAGTAACCCAACCTAACAGACAATTTGCAAATGTTTGCTGAAGACATTAAGAGCATCCCTAGGATCTCATCAGGGGTAAGTCAGACCAATCTGTTAAGGATTATAAAATACTGGTAAATTATCATCTTATAAAATAAGAGTTAATGCCCAGTGCAAACAGAAAGAGTCTGGAAAATGGATTGGAGAGGAAAGAAATGTTAGTAGTTAACAAGTTCTGTTCAGGGACAAGTGCTCTAATTTTTAACAGCTGGTCTTAGTTTTTTAGAAAAAAGGGTCAGTAACTCCGTGGTACTCAAACCTTAGTGTGCATCATGCGCACCTGGAGTGCTTGTTGAACTACACATTGCTGGGCGCCAGTCTCCGAGTTTCTAGGTCTGAGGCTGAAAGGGGTGGGGTGACCAGAATTTGAATTTCTAACTAGTTCCCAGCTGATGCTGATTCTACCGGCCTGGTGATCACGCGGTGAGAACTAATGCCCTGTTTATCAGGCTCCCACAGCTGCCTCCCATTCCCATGCTCTGATTTTATAAATATATTGAAAAAAAACACAACTTTATGCCATAATGTGGTTTGCTGAGCAGACCAGCCTGCATATCAGGCCAGGTGTAGTTCTAATATAGATTAAAATTGCCTGCATCCTTAACAATTAATCTGTCTCTTGTGAGCTTGCTCTTTTTTGGGTCAGATCTCCAGGCCTGAAGATCTCTGGGTGAACTGACAACACTGGATTTCCAAAGCGGAGGCGCGGACCCTGGAGGAAGAGGGATGACTCCACCAAGTGCAGGTCACTCTGAAACAGCCAGTCAGCAGCCTCTGCAGCAGAAAGTGGGGTTGTCAGAGGTTGAGGGCCACTAAAAACACCTGGGGTCACTCAAAGTGGGGTCAAGATACTCAAGTGCTGGTGTCCCCACGACAACATCCTTAGCCAAGGAATAGGGGCAGCTCAGAGAAAGAATTCCTGTGTCTCCCCTTACTCTATCATCCAGGCATGTAATTTTAAATTAGATTAGGAAGTGGACCCACCCAGAATTATAAAGCATTAGGAGGGGAAGTATTAGTAGAGATAGAACAGAAGTATGACCAAGTCCCCCTTCCTCCACGAAGCCTTCCCTAGTTCAAACACCGAGCTTCCTATTCTGTGAATACCCATCATAGCTGTTCATTCAACAAATGTGTGGTGAGCACCTGTGCTGGGAGCTGTGGCGTCTGGATACAATTAAGGCACGGTCCCTCATCCTGTCGACTTTACCTTGGCAATCACGTCCATCTCTCTTTGTCCATTGCTCTCTTCCCGCTGCAGCCATTCAGTTCCTCATTGGCTCTTGCTGGTCTCACTCAAAAACCTTCTAACATATTCTCTCCACCTCCTCCACCCCCAAAAAAGCATGATATAACTCTTATTAGGTTAATATTCCCAAATCACAACTGCAATCAGGTCACCCTTTTGCTCAAAACTCTCAATTCCCCATTACTAACTCAATAAAATTCAAACTCCTTAGCCTGACCCCAACCTCTCTTTCCAGTTCATCCTCCACTACTCCCCTTCTCACACCCCACCCTCCAGCCAAATCGAATGAATTGGTGTTTGTACATGCCCCATAATGTCTATTTTGGTTACGTCACTCCATTTAGAATGTCCTTCTTCCCATCCTTAAAGGTCCAATTCAAAAGTCACCTCTCATAAACCCTTCCCCAAAGTCCCACAACTAAATGTAATTGTTCTCTGAATTCTCATGGCCCTTTAACTTCACCTAAGATAATTTTCCAACTTATATTAGATTCCCTTAATAGCCTGTAAGCCCAAGAGCAAGATCTCTGATTTAACCTTGTACCCCTCTGTAGACCTTACTCATGGAGGCTACTCAGACATTTGTGACTGAACAAACTCTAGCCGGAATGGAATATTGTGCTAGTCTAGGAAAGGGCTGTGCAAATGTGCAGTAAGGGAAGAAAACTGCTTTTGGTGTAACATAAACTCAACTAGAGCAAAGATCTCTATTTTGTACACTGACATATCTCAAGTACTAAAAACAGTGCCTAGATACAATAGATGTTAGCTCAGAGCTGGTCTTCCTCAGCAAAAAGAGGAGGATTAGCATGGATGTTAGCTCAGGGCTGATCTTCCTCACAAAAACATAAATAAATAAAAATAAAAAAACAGTGCCTAGATAACAGGTGCTCAATACATATTTGTTGAATGCAAGAAATGGATGAAGGAAGCTTTCACCGAAAGGTTATAAACTGAGCAGTGAAAAATAGATAGAATTTGGTTGACAGGGAAGGGCACTCCTGGGAGAGGGAAAACATGAGCTGAATGTGGAAGTGGGAGAGTACAGCTTATTCACTACACGGCAGGAAGCCCGAGGTGGCAGCAGCACAGATAATTTAGAAAGAGCGAGAGGTGAAGAAACTCGGAGTAGGTTAGGTTGTCGAAGTCTTGAGTTCTATACTAAAAGCTTGCTCTGATTTTATCAGTAGCCAGTTGAATGCGTTGCGAGGCTTTGAGGAAAGCCCATGTCCAATCTGTGTTCCAGGACAGTAACTCTGGTAGCAGAAAAGCTGTGATCAGGGGTAGGAGACCAGTTAGGTTATTGAGTAGTTCAGGTGGGTGACCTTACCTGTAGGAACAGGAAGGAGATAGGACAAATTAGAGTCACTAATGTTTGGCATTTCATTCTTCCTTAGGCATTGATTTAAATCTTTCTAACTTGATCATCCCTGTCCTTCACACAGTTCCATTTCCTATTTTCTTCTCAGTGCCTAGCAGAGCAGGCTTTCAATGGACAGGAGAAGCAGGCAAGAGGCTGATTTTGTGGTATCACTTAAGACAGTGCCTGTGTGTGCAGAGAATGACTGAGGTTTTGTTAAAATGCGGACTCTGATTCAGTGGGCCTCAGAGACTCCATTTCTTCCTAGCTCCCAGGGGATGCTCATGCTGCTGGTGGAGGGACCACACTTTGCTAGCAAGGACTTAGAATCCAGCTTGGACACGAGGTACTTAATTGTGGTAGCCCAGAAGCAACAGCACCCACGGTCAAGTGTGTGGGCTCTGAAGCAAAGACGGCCTAGGTTCACAGCCACCTCTGCCTGTCACTTCACTTCTCAAGTCTCTTCCCACATCTCATGTGTAAAGTGGGGTAATGATCGTACCCCCACAACGGGTCATGTGAGGATTAAGTTTGTTTTTCTGTAAAGAACGTAACACAGTGCCTTGCAGCGGTGTTTACAATGCAGGAGCTTGTGGGGAGGAGGAGACTGTGGCAGGGGTTTAGGAAAGCAGCAGCAGAGGGTTTCCTGCATATAGTGAAGTTGAGCACCTTGCATGGCGTCCGCTTGACAACTTCCCTCCATGTTCACTTTCTGTAACAAGACAATCCCACCCCTTACATCAACCTGAGTTTATTTTTATCTATTTCTTTATTTAATTTCTTCCTTTTTATCCCCATATCCCACTTACTCCTCCCATGGGCAACTATAATGCCTTTATTGTGTATCTTTTGGTTTCTATGTGTTCCTACAAAATGTTTTGTTTTGTGTACATGCATTTTTAATTTACATAAATGGTATTGTGTTATAGATCTCATTCAATTTCTTACATTTCCCACTCAGCTTTGTATGTTCAAGACTGACCCACGTGGCCACATGTATATCTCAGCCAATATTCCTAACTGCTACCCAGTTCTTCCTGGTGCATCCACCATATTTTACCGGCCCCCTCTACCTCCCACTTTCCAACAACCCACACCCAGACTGTCTGCAGCCCTTGACCACCGCAAATTGGGTCCCATGAATAATCCCACACATGCCCTCTCATCATCTGTCCTAGGCTTAAGTAAGAGTGCAGGTCAGGCTGTGCCATCAGGCCTCTGTCACTGCTCCAGACCAGGCACCTTCTCCATGTTGGCCCCAGCAGGGTATTCGTCACAAAATGGAGAAAAACCGACAGGAGCACTTTTTTTTTTGGCTAGTAGCAAGTTTTATTCCAGGCAACTGCAAATCAGCAAAGGGGACACTCACATAGGACTCAGAAGCCCACTTCCATCTTCCCAAACAAGAGTGGGGTAGGTATTCAACACTGAGAGACAAGCGTCTGTGTGCTTTTTCTCCATCATCTCCGGAATAGTCAGTCCCAGAACTAATTTGGCAAGTGTGTAATCTGAACAACCTCGAGAAACAACTGGTGCAATAGGAACAAACTCAAACAACCACTGGCATAAGCTGAACAACCTTAAGTAACAAAGTCGTCTTCTACCCTGGAGGCTGCAGAACCACAGCCATGACAGGGATGCAAGAGGAAGAGAGGGCGGTGGTGAGAAACCTGAACTCCCAGAAGCAGCACCATCCTCTTAGCTTCTTTACAGGACCCCCCATACTCAGCAAAGCCTTTGGGGTCTATCCTACTCTTCTCTTCCTCTCGGTCCTTCTGATTCAGTTAGCTCCATCTGAGCAGGCCAAGGACCCCACAAGAAGGAACCCAGCACTATGCCCCTGATCTCTGGCCTAACTAAGTGTGGGTGGGCTAAAAGAGCCCCATAAATGATTCCCTCCTAGAGGGTAGGCCCAGTCCCCATGTTAGGAACAACTTCTACAACTCTGGAAATTTAAAAAACAAGTGTCGGACTGTATTTTTTAAAGTCAGTTAAAAATCTAATTCCAAAAAAGATTCTTCAGAGCAGGATAAGCAATTCATTTAAATTATTTCTTCTACTTGTTATTAACAAAGAGAGTACAAAAGAAGAGAAACAGAGGGTTATGCTTCCCAGAACTCTTCCACACACCTGCTCATTCCTTTGGCCCAACTCAACCCCATGGGAAGACCTAAATGCTGGCTCAGGCCCTGGAACCAGCCACCAGTCCCTGTGGGGTCAGAGAGCCAACCCCAGCCCATGAGTACCAGCATGGATGGGAAAACCAGAGACGTGAAGGTGCCAAAGAGACAGCAAACTCAGCAGCAGGGTCAAGACGGCAGGGAGACGCTTGGCCCCAGACTCCTCTTCCACACGGTTTTCAAGACAGCTTTTGGGGTTGTCCCGGTGCTCGGTCAAGGGAAGGCAAATCAAAGTGACCCCTCTCAGGAAGAAGTCAGTCCCTGACTCTGCACAGTGTCTCTCTGGGGGGACCAATGCCAGGCCCCTCCGCCCCCCCGACGGGCGAGGGGCTGGCACCCTTAAAGCAGGCCATTGGGCCTTCCAGGCTCCGGGGCCAGCCCGCCCCGCTCCCGCTGGTGGATCTTCTGGTGCTGCAGGAGGTGCTGCTTCTGGACAAAGCTCTTCTCGCACTCGGTGCAGCTGTAGGGCCTCTCGCCTGTGTGGATGCGCTGGTGCCGCACCAGATCAGACGGGTGGCTGAAGCTCTTGCCACAGTAACCACAGATGAGGGAACTCCGGCTTTTCCTCCAAGGGATGTGGCCAGGCAGGGCAACCAGGCTGTTGGGCGAGAATCTCTCCTGGACACGATGGCCAGCACTGGGTGCCTCCTGCAAGTGGCAGCGCTGGTGGGTCACCAGGCTCACCCTGCAACTGAAGCTCCTCATGCACACGGCACACTGATGCAGCTTTGCCTTCCTGGACTGTGGCTTAAGCTGTGGCCTGGGCCTAAGGCTCTCCTCTGGCTCTGAGGCTGCATAAGACTCCCACTCCGAGTGCGTCCGCAGATGTGTTGCTAGGTGCTGCTTACAGCGGAAGCCAATCTCGCACTCAGAACATTCATAGGGGCCAGAAGTGTCCCTTTTCAGCTTCAGGCCCTGCCCACATTCCTGACCCAGCTGCACCTGCCCATTAGATTTCTGCTTTGGGGGGCAGCCCAGAGTTGTGCCACTGCTAGGGTCTCTACTGTCCCCAGTGGGCTCCTCTAAATTAGTGTTCCTGAGACCTGATTCCAAGAGGACATAACTGCCCTGACCATCCCAGAGCTCAGTCTGCTCTGGGCTCAGGAAAGCCTGCTCTTCAGCAATGCCCGAGAACTCTCCAGGAAGATCCGCAGAGCCTTCCTGTGTGTACTGTATCTCCTGCTTGATCATAACCCCTTCTGCTGGCAAGGGAAAGAAAACCAACAAAAAGATCACACTCCAGCACCACCAGTTTCTTCGGAGCTAAATAAACATCTGTGAATTTCAGAATGGCTCAAATCAAAGCACTCCGAGATCAAAGGAATTTGGACAATTAGGAGGGGGATGAGACTGACAGGACCTGAAAAACTAAACCTATACTCAGGTAGAAACATGTTGGTTGGAAATCTGAATATATTAATCTTATAGAACAATATTATAAATGATAGTTCTCCAAGCTTGTCCACATTTTGTATTCAATCCCTGTGAAAAATGGCAAAACATACTGTGACACTATACTAATTTAAGAGAGTATTCAAATAATAAATGTGAATGATTTAAAAAAAAAAAACTAAACCTATAGCTTAAAAATTCATGTATTGAGTTCTGTTCTTCCTGCCAGTTCTCCTCAAATCACCTGGCTTACAAATGCTTCTCCTGCCTCTCCCCAGTCAGCTTCACTCCTGAAGATCTGATGAACCCTATTCTTAATCTCCAGCAGGTTTGGACTATAGCTATTATGTACTCTACCCCATAGGGCATGAAGGAGTATGATATGGTCATGAGTCTGAAGGACTCCACATAGTGGCAAGCAGTTAGACACACATAAAATAGGTGAACTACCAATAACCATAAAGAAGTCTGGGATAAGTAAACGCCAGATGAGGTTGCTGATAGTCAGTGTTCGGCAGTTTAGCAGTGAGCAAGATTACTATATGCTGCAGGGGGCGGGGAGGGGTGGAATATTCTGGAGCCACTCACCTGGGTGGACACCACCTGGGCCTTCCTCCTCCAAGTTACCCAGCATCTCTGTCCCCAACTCTGCATCTCCTTCTGGCTGGCCAAGGACCTCTGGGTTGGAAACAGCACAGTATGAGCCCAGGAGAGAGCTCACTGCACACTGGCCAGTTGCCCATGAACAGGGTGACCAATGTCAGGGAGTTGATATGAAAACTTCAAATGATTCAAAGGCTACTTGTCACTTTCCCCTAGCAGTCTGGGACAATTAGAAAATTATGGCCAATTCAAATGATCTAGTCAGCAAGCTGCTGCCTTCAATGTCCCTTCATAAGTCACTTGTGGCTCAGGCGGTCAGGTTCCAGAGCCCACTATCCTTCTCCTCAACACCACCTCTTCCTCACATGTACATGGTTTCAAGTGTCGCTTCCTTGCACGGTATCCAATTTCATCTGTGCTAAAGCACTACAATAAGGTGCACCGTTAGCCCCGCTGTGGCAGAAAAGGAAATAGCCACTAGCAGAACACATGACCCAAGTGAGGTCACACAGTCACCGCTCTGACCCATTTGCTACTTCCCTCCCCCCTCCACTCTGCTGCAGCACACTGGTCTTCCTGACACAATCCCATGATCCTATGTTTTAACAGATTTTGTCTACCAAAAAAAATGCATTTATTATGTAATAGGTAATATTTTACATAAACATTACATATAAATATTTTACATATAAAAATAGCTAAGGGGCCGGCGTGGTGGCGCAAGCAGTTAAGTGCACAAGCTCCGCTGCGACAGCCCGGGGTTCGCCGGTTCGGATCCCGGCGCGCACAGATGCACTGCTTGGCAAGTCATGCTGTGGCGGCGTCCCATACAAAGTGGAGGAAGATGCGCACGGATGTTAGCCCAGGGCCAGTCTTCCTCAGCAAATAAAGAGGAGGATTGGCAGATGTTAGCACAGGGCTGATCTCCTCACCAAAAATTTAAAAAAAGTAAAAATAAAAAATAAAAATAAAAATAGCTAATATTTTACAAATATATTTTACATATAAAGCTAATATTTTACATCTTTATATGTAAAATATTAGCTGTGAAGCAGCACTTCTAATCAACACAAAATAAACACTGAGACAACGACTGGCTGTAATTCCAGCCAAATGCCAAGGAAAATTTTTTGGTTAGCCTGTGCTGCCTGCCTCATCCCAGGTAACAAAGGATTTCTTGTCAAATAGTCTTAAGTATGAAAAACAGCACGAGGAACCCCAGCCATATTACACCACAATGCATGTGATGGCATCCTATCTATTAGTCAGTATTATCAAGAACTAACTATGTGACCACAGAGAAGAAATACCAAATGCACAACATGGAAACCTCTCCAAAAGTTTCCAAAAGAAACTCCCGTTTCTCAGCCCAGCACAGGCCGACAGAGGATCCAAGGCCAAACAGAATCTCAGGTGCAGTCCGGCTCACAGCTCCTGGCAGGAACTGTAGGACGTCTGACAGAATTCTAGGGGAAACTGCTACTTACTCAGAGAGACCAGAGTCTCATAGTTGCTCTTCATCACATTCCTGTAAAGCTCCTTCTGCCAGTCCTCCAGATTCTCCCACTCCTGCTCTGAAAAAGAGACTCCATCATTTTCAAGTGACCTGGATGCCTGAAATCACAAATGTCACACAATGAGTGCCTCCAATCACAGCCATGAAGGAAAAGCCAGCAACTTAAAATCTTAGATAACAAAAGGCTGGGCTCCCTGTCTCATCTAACTCTTAATCCTCAAGGGGACTACCTTGGGGGCCTCCCCCTTGCTGCCCGGGGGCAGCCGCAGGACCCAGAAGTTCCTGTTTCTCAGCAGGTTCTCCATGTTCTCCAGCCGCCTCTGCAGCAGCCCGTACTCCTGCAGCAGGGTCCCCAGGATGGCCCACTTGCCCTCCAGCTGGTTCCCGAACTCCACGGCCATTTTCTCGCAGTCAGACAGCTTCTTCTCTGCTGTCCCCGTCCGTCCCTCCAGGCTCTGGAGCTGGGCAGCCTGGGACTCCATCTTCGTCTCCACGGCCTGAATAGCAGCCACCACTGTCCAGAGTGAGATCTCCGTGGTCTGCAAACAGGAGCTTTTCTCTGTTGCTTGTGGGGACAGTGTGGAAGAAGTCAAAGGTGTGGAGTGGTGCTTCCTCCTGTGCTGAAGAATCAGACATGGGGTCAGTCAGTCAGTGTCATTTCCAAACATCCAGTAAAGAAAACAATGCCCATGTGCGCGCAGGAGCACGTAGAGTACCTAGTTTCTACTTTTTTTTTAAAGCATGTTCTTTTGTTTCCTGATACTGCAAATTATACACGCACATTGTATTCAGAAAATACCGAAAAGCAGAAAAAAAAGTTATGTAAAATACCACCATCTAGAAATAAGCTGTTAGAATTTTGGTGTATTTCCTATAAGTTTTTTTCACCTTTTAACTTATTTCTTCTTCAACAAAATTGAAATCATATTGTACATAACGTTTTGTTACCTGCGTTTCACACTTAACATATTCTATAAGACTTTCCCATGTCGGTATTCATTTTCCAAACCTATTTCTTTCTAGTTGATATTTTGGACTATTTGTAATGTTTTGCTATGATAAATGATTTAATTTACACCCACTCTTGACTCCACATTCCTGCCAGACTTTATAGTTGATCATGTCACCCTCGCTGAAAACCTTTCAACGGCTTCCTACAACAAAGACAAGATTCCTTAGCAGGACCTACAAGACTTACCCATTCATCTCTGCACCCTAGCAGCTAGTACAGTGAATAAAATTTATTAAATCCTTAATAAGCATTTACTGAAATGATATGACTAAATCTACCGATATTTTCCTTATACTTCTCATTTTTATGGTCTGTCCCCAACAGTAGGAAGATTACTGTGGATGATGCTCAAAATTACTAAACCCAACCCTTGGGCAGTCTGCTCGAAGCTGCCCTCTTACCCTCATTGTCCCACTGCTTGTTCATGTCAGTCCTAAACCCCTCAAAGCTTCGTATTCTTTTATGTGGCACACACTTTATTCAAGGCCGTTTCTCTAACCACAATGAGGACACTGAGACCAAGACACTGAGAGGAAATGTCTCTGGAAGAACTGCTGGGCCGGGCTTGTGGTCTGGAGAAACAGGACAAAAGGAAACCGACCGGCACAGAACTGAACACTTAAGCTTAGCCATGACCTACTCTGGTTAACGAACCCACTCAGTTCATTATCAAACATATGGGTCAAAAGCTTAAATATCCCCCCTAAAAAAGATTTAAAGAAAAGTTTAATGTAAAAGATAAATACAAATGAAATAAAACAAAACATTAGATTATTAGATAAATTTATTTCATCACATGTTCTGCTTTTAACTTTAAGTCTCTAGCTTTTTGGAGTCTCCTCTTTCCTTTCTGTGGCCCAGCATTTTGTTGCTTGCTAACACTTTTTCCAAACAGGAAGGTGGGTCAGGGTCTGAGCAGAGGAATAACATCCTCCTCCACATAGTAAAAGGCTGAAAAGAGGAGTTAAAACCCAGTTTCTACTTCTCTTCTGTTTTGAATTATCTATCATGATGGAAACAATTCAAATGTCCATCACCTGGTAAACGGACAAACCAAGTGCCATCCTTCCATATATTACGGGCTGAATTATGTCTCCCCCCAAAAATAGGTTGAAGTTCTAACTCACAGTACCTCAGAATGTGATCTTATCTGAAGATAGTCTTTACAGAGCTAATCAAGTTAAAATGAGGTCATGAGGGTGGGCCTAATCCAATATGATTTGGGGTTCTATTAAAATAGGGGAAATTTGGACACAGAAACAGACACACAAAGAGGAAGGACCATGTGAAGACACACATAGTGAGAAGCCAACCACCATGTGAAGATGGAGGCAGAGGTTGGCGTTATGCTGCCACAAGCCAAAAAAATGCCTGGGGCCACCAGAAGCTATGAGAGAGGACTGGAACAGATTCTCCCCCATGGCCTTCATAAGGAACCAACCATGTGGACACCTTGATCTCAGACTTCTAGCCTCCAGAACTGAGACAATACATTTCTGTCTGTAAGCTACCCAGTTTGTGGTACTTTGTTACAGCTGCCCTAGAAAACTAATATACCATATAATAGAATACTACTCAGCAAGAAAAAGGAACAAACTATTAACACATGTAACAACATGGATGAATCTCAAAAGCATTATGCTAAATGAAAAGCCAGACCACAAAACGCTACACACTGTATTCCATTTACACATCATTCAGGAAAAGGCAAAACCATAAGGACAGAAAACAGACCTGTGATTGCCAGGTGCTGGGGGTGGGGAGGAGACTGATTACAAAAGGGCACTTTCTGAGATCTTGGTAAAATGATGGCTACACATTTGTCAAAACTCACTGAACTGTATGCCTAAAGAGTGAATTTTAGGGCCAGCCCCGTGGCTTAGCGGTTAAGCGCGTGCGCTCCACTACCGGTGGCCCGGGTTCGGATCCCGGGCGCGCACCGACGCACCACTTCTCCGGCCATGTTGAGGCCGCATCCCACATACAGCAACTAGAGGGATGTATAACTATGACATACAACTATCTACTGGGGCTTTCGGGAGGGGGGGGGGGGAGGAGGAGGATTGGCAATAGATGTTAGCTCAGAGCCGGTCTTCCTCAGAAAAAGAGGAGGATTAGCATGGATGTTACCTCAGGGCTGATCTTCCTCACAAAAAAAAAAAGAGTAAATTTTACTGTACGTAAACTGTATCTCAGTAAACAGGACTTAGAACGTCAAGGCAGGAAAAAATGTTAGCTGTCATAAAAATCACTAGAACAAACAGAGAGAGATATTTATAAACAGGATATGATACAGAAAGAAAAAATAACCCAAAAATAAAACTGCAGACTATAACTGTGAAAGTGGAAATGCAAGTGGTCAATAAGCAAATGAAAAGACAACCACGTTAGCAGTCAGGAATGCAAACACAACCAAGTGAAACCACTTTTCACCCACCAGATTCAGAAATATGAAAATGAGGGACAAGGAACAATAATCAGAGCTGACTATGATGAGGTAAAAGTGGCACTTTCATAACACTCCTGGAAGGAATGAAAAATACTACACACTTTTAGGGAAGAAAATCTCAAAAAAGTCATTAAAAATCCTCTCACCTAGTAATCCCACTTATGGGAACCTATCTTACAAAACTAAATGGCATTATTGTTCAAAGACATACATATGAAGATGATTACTGGTAACATTCTTTGGAATAGCCAAAACCTGGAAACAATCTAGATGTCTATTAATAAGGGAATGGCTAAATAAATTATGGCACAACCAAAGATGATGTCATACAACTGTTAAAAAGAATGAGTTAGAGCTATATGTACTGTTTGGAAGAGTGTTCATCATACAGTAGTAGTTTAAAAATCTAACTTTTAGGAAAATATATTTATTATGATACCGTTTTCCTAAAGAAGAGAAAATATATGTGTATATGTTTGTTTTAGCACACAGAAAGGTTTGGAAAGATATTCACCAAAGTATATTGTTAACATGAGCTATATTCAGGGGGATGAGAGGGAGGGATTTTAATCTTTGATTATAAACTATTGCTTGTTTGATTTTTTCAATAAACATGTATTCTTTCCTAATTTTTTTTCTTAAATTCCATATTTAAGCGTATTCCTAAAAGCAGTGAGAAATACAAAAAGGATACTTATATTGACCAGATTTCTGGATTTTCTGGGACAGTCCTGCTTGAATAGTGTATCATATTGTCAGATCATGTATCATATAGTGGGACTGCAGCTATGGTCTGAAACCCATGACCATTAAGTACAAGACACAATCCCTGTTGTTAAGGAACATACAATCTGCTTGTGTGAAACACAAAACAATTAAACAACATTCTAAAGTGATACTTGATTAAGTTGGACTAGATGATATTTAAGGTCACTTCCAACTCTGAGATAAGACGACTTTCTGAAGAGAAGATGACTTTTTAATATTGAATAGTTTATTCAAAAGGTATAAAGTAGTGACAACAAATCTCTACGTAACCACCACTCAGTTAAAAAAATAAATTAAAAAATATATAGGGCCAGCCCTGGTAGCCTAGTGATTAAGTTCAGTGCGCTCTGGTTCAGTGGCCCAGGTCAGTTCCTGGGCGCAGACCTTCACCACTCGTCAGTGGCCATGCTGTGGCAGCAACCCACATACGAAACAGAGGAAGACTGGCAACAGATGTTAGCTCAGGGTGAATCTTCCTCAAGCAAAAAGAGGAAGATTGGTGACAGATGTTAGCTCAGCGCAAATCTTCCTCAGCAAAAAAAAAAATATATATATATGTGTATCACATATGTATATACACACATATACACATACACATATGTGTATCACTTTTGCAGTCCTTTGTGCAACTCTCTGAAGTAACTACTATCCTGAATTTGGTTTTTTACTATTAATTGCCTTTTTTTATGTTTTACACCATATGTTTGTTTCCAAAACAATATGTTCTTTAGTTTTGCATGTTTTAGGATTTTATATAAGTGGAATCATTCTTCTACAACTCCTAGGAATAGCTTGTAATTGCAGGTGGCTGTAATTAATTCATTTTCACTGCTGTATAATATTCTATCATGTGACTATACCACAATTTATTTTTCCATTCCACTATCAATGTGTCCCCATCTTTGTCATTATAAACAGTGCTATGATGAACAGGATTGTACATGCCTCCTAGTAGACATGGGCAAGTTTCCCTAGGGTATAGTCCTAGGAAGGGAATTGTTGGCTCATAGGGTATACACACATCCTAAACTTAAGCAGATAATGCCAAATGTTTTCTAAAGTGATTGTACCAATTTCACTCCTTTCAGAAGTATATATGTATTCTGGCTGTTCCACGATTTCACCAACATTTGTTACTGTCAGACTAAAATTTTTATCCCTCTAGTAGACCTGAAATATACCTCATCATGGTTTTCATCTGCCTTTTCCTTGATTACTGACAAAGGATAAGCATCTTTTTTATGTTTATTGGCCATTCAGATTTCCCCTTCAGTGAACTACCTGCTGAAGTCTTTTATCCATTTATCTTTTGGGTTATCTGACTTTTCCTTATGGTCTCATAAGATTTCTCTGTAAATGCTAGATACTAATCTTTATCAGTTACATGTGTTACAAATATCTTATTTGTGCCTCCTTTTTTTTACTCTCTTTATTACCATTTGATAAAAAGTTCTTAACGTTAATGGAGTTGAGTTTTATCAGTGTTAATTCTTTTATGGTTTGAACTTTCATGTCAGGTGTAAAAAAAATATCTGTATCTCACAATACTGCCTTCTAAATACTTTAGTTTGACTTTCACATTTAAGTATTTACCTCAACTAGAATTGATATTTGTGTATGGTGCAAGGCTCAATTTTGATATGGGAAATCAACAGATCTAACTATCATGAAAAATCCATCATTTACCCACTGGTCTATAATGCTATCTCTGTCATAAATCAAGTTTTCATAACATTTCAATCTGTTTCTGGCACCTCTCTTCTGTTCCACTTTCTATTTTCTATTGCTTTACCAATATGACTGTTTTAATGACCACAGCTTTTTAATAATTATTGATATCTGGTAAGGCAAGTCCCACCTCCTTGTTTTACAGGAGTATCTTGACTATTTTTGGCCTGTTGATATTCTACAAACTTGAAAGTTTTCACAAAAATATCTTGAGAGATTCTGTCTGGAGCTGCATCTAATCCACAGATAAATTTGAGAAGTGACATCTTTAGGATAAAATGTTTCAATCCATACACATAGTAAACACTCCTTTTTAAGGTATTTTTAATATACTTTGATATTTAAACATATTCCCTAGGTACCTGTTCCAATCATCAATTGCTATATAATAAATAATCCCAAAATTTAGTGGCTTAAGACAACTATTTTGTTCATGAATCTGCAATTAAAGAAGGGTTTGGCAGGGACCGTTTGTCTCTGCTCCACTCTGTGTT
This sequence comes from Diceros bicornis minor, assembly GCF_020826845.1. Lineage (NCBI taxonomy): Eukaryota > Metazoa > Chordata > Mammalia > Perissodactyla > Rhinocerotidae > Diceros > Diceros bicornis. The sequence continues at coordinate 95,425,813 of NC_080742.1, read as the reverse complement.
AAGTGGAGCAAATCATAGGCAGGCAGGCGCTGAAATCACCCGAGGAACCCCAAGACACATGTAGAGGGCACATGGAGATTTCTGTCTGACAGTCCTACCTAAGGTCCCACTTTACAGTCAGTATCAACCACCAGACATGCATGAACACCCTTTCATTTCTAATAGGGATTTTTTTAACTTTCTTTTTTCTTCATTAATATCACTATACATTGAAATTATATATTGATAGATATATGGATAAAAGAATTAATCATATCCTCTATATCTGTACTGTCCAATATACAAAACATGGTTGTTTAAAATTAAATTGTAAATTCAGTTCCTCAGTCACACTAGGTACATTTCAAGTGCTCAATAGCCACATGTGACTTGTGGCTACTATACTGAACAGTACAGAGAGAATATTTGCATCATCTCAGAAAGTTCTATTGGATGCACTACAACCTTACTAATTTTTTTCTGCTTGATAAAATACTAAGATTGTATTAAAATCTTCAACTATGATAGTGAATTTTCCTTGCAGTTCTATCAATTTTTGTTTTATATATGTTGAGGCTATATAATTAGGTGCATATAACAAATGTCACATCAAGCTGGTAAATTGAGTCTTTTACCATTTTAAAAGTAGTAGTAGCCCTCTACCTCTAGCAATATTAATATAGTTAAGCCAATTTTCTTTTGATTAGAATTAACCTGGTAAATATTTTCATATCCTTTTAGATTCAACCATTTTTATAGCTTTATCTTTTACTTGTATCTCTTATAAACCATATAGTTGGATTTTTCCCCCATCCTGACAATCTTTGCCTTTTAACTAGAACATTTAGTCCCTTTACATTTATTGTAACTGTTGATCTATTTTTATTTACTTTTACGTTTTTTTGTGCTATTTATCCCATCTTTCATCTTCTTTCTTGCCTTCTTTTAGATTTTTTTCTTATCTTATTATTCCCTCTTTTAATTTCTAAGTTATACAGCCAATTTCTAGTCTTTTAGCGACTATCCTACAAATTACAGGAAGCATACTTACAAAGACCTTTAAACATTAGAATTCTGATCATCTCTTCCTTTTACAATGCTGCCGTGTATTTTAATTCTGCCTTTGTTTTTAACCGCATAAGAGATTATTACTATTTTAGTCAACATTTGTTTAGATTTACCCACTTGCATGGATCATCGTACTTGCTTACATTTTCAGACTTTCCATTTGGGGTAATTTCCTTTTTTTTCCTCCTGAGGAAGATTTGCCCTGAGCTAACATCTGTGCCAATCTTCTTCTATTTTGTATGTGAGTTGCCCCCACAGCATGGCTCACGAGTGGTGTAGGTCTGCACCCAGGATCCGAACCTGCGAACCTGGGCCACTAAAGCAGAGCACACCAAACTTTAACCACTATGCTACAGGGCTGGCCCTGGGGATAATTTTCCTTTTACCTGCAGTATATCCTTCAGAATTTCCTTTAATGAGAGTGTATTAGTAGCAAACTGTCAGTTTTAATTTGTCTGAAAGTATCTTTATTTTACCCTTGTTTTGAAAGATACTTTTGCTGAGTATAAAAATCTGGGATCACAGTTATTTTCTTTCAGCCTATTGATGATATCATTCTATGGTTGTCTGGCTTCCATTGTTGCTCTTGAGAAGCTGGACCCCATTAGTTAAAGTTCATTTGAAGGCAGTCAGTCTTTTTTCTTTGGCTGCTTTTCAGAATTCTCTCTGCCTTGTATCCTGTACTTTCACTATTATGTGTCTAGGTAGAGATTTCTTTTTATTTATCCCGATTAGGATCTACTGGGTTTCTATGTATTAGCATTTGCATCAGTTCTACCATATCCTCAGCCATTAGCTATTCATCCAATATGGCCTCCAGTGCAAACTGTGTGTATGTTTTCCTTCTGGAATTCTAATATGCTTTTCTTCTGGAATTTCAGTGTCTGAAATCATTGAAGGCCTAGTTTTATTGCCCATTATTTTTACTGGCTTCTCCTTGTAGCTTTTCATTGCTGGTTTGGTAATTTTTTATTGTGAATTCCTTTTTTTTGGACTTTTATCTATAAGAATTATTTGAAGTCTGAGTTAAATGTAGACTCCCACAGAAAAGATGTGTGTTCTTCTGTGATAGCTGGAGGCTATACTTTAAACTAAATTCTTGGCTTGAAGTTTCTTGGACCATCCAGGTCACATGAATTCAGGCAATAAACCCAATTGAGGGTCACCATGAATTCCCAAGGGGCACCTTGGACCCATCTCTCAGCACCAAGATTTGACATAATTTTCTTTGCAATCACCTGGGGGTAAGTGCTTACTTTCACCTCACACTGAATGCTGTCCTTTGAAGTCTCAGCTTTATGGGGCAGAGGTAGGAGACTTCTTGGACTCCCCACCTTAGGCCCTGAGTTTTGCCTTCTATTTTCTAGGCCCCTTGAGGTCATAAACACCACAGATGAATGCTCAGCAAATGCCCTCAAAGTTGGCTTCAGAACTCTGCTTACCTCTTAAGAGTTCCCTCCTTCACTTAGTTTTTGGGCTCCAGTATTCTTTACTGACATACATTTCAAATATGTTTGTGTTTTTTTCACCAGCATTTTTAGTTGTTTTCATCAGGCCATACTGTCATCTGAGAGGTACAGAATCCTCATCTGAAGAGAGAATGCCTGAGAACAGAAATATGCTCAAAGACAATTTAAATACATTCTACAATGACATAAGTTGCTTACAGCGTTTGGGATATGGGATTGTTTACAGTTTGGGATTTGGGAGGATCTTTAAGATTGCCTTTTAACAAGCTCTGTTGATGACATGTAAGTAACTATGCACTGACCAGTCAGGAAGAAGTACTCTGGAAGTCAGTAACTTGCCCTCCTGCTCCACTTTAGTACTAACTTGGTCTTGAGGAAAAGCCAAGTCTTTGACTGAATCACCTTAGCTTAAAGGAGTCAGATCAGGTAAATACTGTGAACATTTGTGTGTTGTTTTCACAATTCAACTGTAACTTCCCTGAAAGCAAACACTGTCTCTCTTTCAATCCTTTCCCTCTTAATTCTTACCCACTTCCTACAAGAATCAAATATATAGGGCATCCTCCTCATGGTAAAGTTTTCATCACAGGATCTCCTTAGCCCCCAATTCTCACCAAGATCTCACATTATTCTGAACATGTTTCTAGACCAAGAAATGTTGCACTAAAAACCAATTAAATTCCATCTGCCCCTTCCAGAGCAAAACCTCTTATATTATCAAACTAACCACTACTTTGGAATAATGTCAGAGCTGGCAGAAACCTTAGAGATCATCTAGCAACTAGTCCAACACTCTCAATTTACAGCTAAGGAAACGGAGCCCCAGAGTGAACACAGCTGCCTAAAATCACTAACCTGGACAGCTGAGAGCTGAGTTATGGCTGAAATACAGTTCACTGAGCCCATCCCTAGGATTTTCCTCACCCCAAGCTCCGTGTCTTGACATTCTCTGAATGCGGATGTTTGGGGGAGGGGCAGGGGGATGAGGAGAGGGAGAGCGATTAGACAACTTCACAAACAAAACCCAGTAACTACACCGTGAAGTAACACCTGTCCCTAAGGAGAAGAAGCCAGCCTGACTTCAGCCTGTGGCTGCGACCCCAAGACAGAAGTCTGTAGCAGGACAGCGTAACAGAAGGAACGATCGAAACATATTAGGCCATGAACGAGCTGGCGCGGAGAGGCAACAACTCCTGGGGTGCCGGAGCACCGGGCGAGCTCCCTGGCAGTGATGGGGACCTAGGGCTTCCAACCCGCGCCCCCTCTCCGGCCTGGAAACGGGCTCGCTTTTGGCACGACGGAGAAAACGCGTGGTGACGGTCACAAATCCAAGAACATGAAACAAGCCTCAGAGAAGTTTCTCGGCGAAGGCGCGTGGCGCTGGGACTCCGGCCCGACGCGGCGGGAACCGGAGAGGGGGCGGCAGAGCCCTGGGGTCGCGCGGGAGGTCGGTGTTCACCCGCGCCAGCCGCAGCCCGGGGACGCCAGCCCCGCCGGGTCCAGACTCGAAGCCCCGCCCCGGCCAGGGGCTCCGCCATCCCGACACGACCCGAGTCCGTGCCAGCAGGACTCTTACCCGAGCAGGCGCCGACTCCGCCATGGCTGCCAGCCGCCCCTCAACACCCAGGCCCCGCCTGATACCCCTCGGGCTGCGCGCGGTCCGCTACGCACCCCCGACCCCTCCTGGAAGCCGCCCGCGGCGCCGTATTGATACACGGTGCATTGTGGGAGTGCGACCCTCCGGGGCCAAGACGGGCTCCAGCCCCTCGTCCTCATCGAGCGGGATTCCCACTGCGCCCCCGTGCGGCAGGAGGGTGAACAGCACGAGGCGCCACGGGCCTGAGTGCGGGAGACCCTCCAAGTCCAGCGCAGGTTCAGAATTTGAGGCAAGCCCACCGGCCTTTGTGTGTCTTCTACATGCCCAACACTCTACTAGGTGCTTTGAGGGATTCAAGAATGTATAAAACTCAGACTTCGCTGAGGGAAGAACATGTAACCTAGTTGAGGAAAAGAGGTATGGTCCCAGATGGCAAGTGGTTTTATTCCAAAATTTCACCTGTTACTTCACTTTTTAGAAACTAGAGACATACTTCCCATATCAAAGTGTGGGATCAGGTGCCCAGGCCAACCCACTGGAGCCTATTAATTATGGTAATCACATTCCTTGGAAAATCCAAGATAGCCCTGATTTCAAATATTTAATCCAGCCAGCATGCTACTTGTTAGAGCGTTCAAAGTTTGATTTGGAAGGCATGGCTGCATTACTATTTCATCACACAATACACAGCACTCCTGCAGCCATACATGCCTACTTTGTGCCACATTGTCTATAGACAGGCAATGGACTTCCACTTCGAATGATAGGCAAGAAGCGCTGCCCCTGAGAACTAAACTCGTAAGATCAACAGAAAGTTCACATGACTGGTTCCTTCTTAGCATGCAGGGCTCAGTTCAGACTTTACCTCCTCAGAGAGACATTCCCTGTCCACGTTGTCTATAGCCCAACACCTCCTTCAGCCCAACGCTCAATCTAGTTGCCCTCCTTGAAATTTCTCATAGCATTTATCACTATCTGAAACAATCCTATTTTTCATTAGTTTACATGTTAATTACGTCTCTTTCACTAAAATGTCCCTCCACTGTATCCTCCATTTCTTGCACAGAGAAGTGCTCATAAGTATTTTTGAATGATTGAATGGTGAATCAGGGAGTAAGGATAGGAAACGTCAACTCCAAGAGAAGATATGATGTCCAGGGCAACCAGATCGACAGGGGATTGATTGAATCACTAATTCATCTAAAGAAAGAATGGGCCCAGCTGAGGGAACTAGTCAGCCACGGAGATACTGTCCAGGGTCTGACCTACTGTCTCAGGCCAACAAAAACTTACTGTCAGATACAGAAAAAAAATGTATCACGGTTGTGGAGACAGACATACCAGACCACAGGATACTGAGGTCATTAAGCAGTTCAGCTATAGAACTCACGCCCTCTATTCTGTTTCTATGCTCACCAAGCAACCTTCTGATGATGCAGGTTCCTGTGTGGCTACTGGGAGACAACATGCGAGTCAGGCTGATGCAAATGTCCGGTCGACTCATGGACATTATTAAACTGATTCTCTGGCTTATCCATGAATCTCCTGAGAGTCAGCATGACTGAGCATCCCTGACTCTGAGCCTGGAACTCTGGAAAAATATTTAGATCCAACTTCCAACCCGCAAGGGAGGCAGCACCAGGCACTGGTCTGCAGCCTCACGGGGTTGTGGAGATGGTGTAGCACAGTGATTCAGAAAGTGGGGCTGAGGAGTGAGACCATCTGGGGCCCTAGCCCAGTGCTGCCACTTACAGGATGTGGACCTTGGGCAAGTCATTAACTTCTCAACACCTCCGTTTCCTCATTATTAGTGGGAAATAGTAGTAGCACTTATCTCATAGAGTTGCTGTGCGGGTTAAATGAGTTACTTCAAGTCAAGTGCTTAGAACAGTGTCCATCACAGGTTAAGAGCTCAAGAAGCACTCCCATCGCTATTCTTCTTTGCGTCCCGGCTCCTTCACTTACTAAGTGAGGTGGCTTGTGCTCACTCTGCCTCAGTGTCTTCCCACGGAGAACATGAACACCACACCCTAAGGTGGTTGATGGAATTTAAAGAAATAACATGTAAGTAAAGTGCTTATGTAGCTGAACGCCGGGCATATAGCAAGCACTCAGGAACAGGCAGTTTCTCGTTTCTGGTTTGTTTTTGCTTTGGCAAGGTCCAAGCCTTGCACTGCAATGAATTCACCAAGATAAATGTCACCTTGTTGTGTCTCCTAGAAGCCACCCAGTTGTCCTTTCCCAATGACACTCAGATCTTGACACATGCCTTTAAATAAAGTTTTAAATGAGGTTTATAAATATTCTCACTGGTGGTAGTAGAGATTAGAGGAATCAAGAAAATATACTTAGTCCCTGTATCCTGTCATCTCTATAGCCGTAGAACATGAATGTAACACGCAGAGCTGAAAGTGACCTTAGACATTCACCCACACCCTCATTTTTCGTGACAGAAGAAAGTATTCTTTGAATCACAAGTAATATAAAGTTAAAAATAATGCTTTAAAAATACCTATCTTCTCCTTTAAATTTTCTATCATGTGTATGATTTACAGCATACATTTTAACATATATATGTACACATATGTATGCCCAAATGTTTTTTCACTCAAGAAAGTTTATAGACCACAGCTCTATTCCACTCAGTTGAGATTCTTTTTATTCTGTTCCCCTTGCTAGCCTGCAAGTCTCTAGATGGCAGGGAGCATGTCTTTTGTGCTCCTTCTCTCGCATAAATAACCCCCGGGGAGCATGCCCCCACTAGGCTTCCAGGTCAGTGAGAATCCTGGAATAAATACGCCTTGGATCTAGCTGCCCCCCTGCTGTATATATGTGCGTAGTGGACATCGGTTAACTTTGTCAGCCTTGCACTTCTCCCTTCCTCTGGGCATAAATGCACCTCCTTTCCTTTGGGGACGGCTCCTCCCTGGGCTCTGGCCACGTAATTTGAATGGGTGCTGCCATCGTTCTGTGACAATTCCAGTCCTGTCACAGTGACTGAAGGGCGGGCATCTGACTCCAGCCAGCCCAATCATAGCACCCTAGCCTCCTGTTCACAGTAATTGAGCCAGGGGTGGACATATGACCTAAGCTGGACCAATCAGAGCTTTTCTCTGGGATCTTTCCAACTGGAGCTGAGGGAACAAGTTAATTTCCTCTCTGGGGAAGCTACAAATAAATACAAGTCAGGAGCAGTCCTGTCTCCCTTTTTCTTTCGGAGTAACTTGATTTGAAAGAATGGTCCCAACACATGGAAAGGAGCAGAGATGAGAGACAACTTTTATCTCTGTCCAGGATTGGTTATTCAACAGTTCCTTTGAGTCTGTGAATGATTCTAAGTTCCTTCCAGAAACTTCCCTTTTCTTGGTTGGGCTGTCAGCTTCAGGTAGGGTAAGTGGATGAGTGGGTGACAAGATTTTTTATGGCACATCTTTTTATACATTTTGAATTTTGAATGTATTAATGTAAAAATCTATTCAAAACTTCATTAATTGTTTGATTAAAAACTGGTACAGAATTCCTCTTAGGGAGAGAACGGTGTTTTGTTTAGCAAGAGTTTTACTGGCCATTTTAATTATGGAAAAATAGGGCCCAGGGCAAGACTTTAAAGGCAGAAGGTGAGCAAAGATAGAACTAAATTGCTCTCCAAAGTAAATTAGGGTTTGGGGATTTCCCTGGGCATCCTGGGAGAGAGGGAGTGAGGGACTTCAGAAAGGGAGAGAGGAGCTACTCTTTGGAGAGGCAGGGAAAATACAAGATTGAGAAGGGGAGAGGCGAATTCCAAGAAATTCCTGATGGTGAGAATGGTTCAAGATCTTTTAAGAACAGAGACGGGGAATATTTTAGGTCTAATTTTGGATCGTTTCCTGCGCTAGGCTGAGATGAGACCCTCTCTGCAACCTCTGAAGGATAAGTCTACTACACATAAGCATCTTATCTGGGGAAGGCAAACAAAGGAAAGGTACAGAGCCCCACTGTCCGGCTTAACGCCGAGGAGAGAGACCAGCAGTGTGAAGGCAGATACACGTGAACCTGAGAATCCAGAAAGCATGAGTTACCAAAGAAAACAAACCTCTCCTCGCCCCCAAATCCTTGAGATGTGGGGCACAGGCTACTGGCTTTGACACTACATGTAGGATGAGGACTCAAGCCACTTTATGGTTAAAGGATATTGACCCCATAGGGATGGAAGGCATGGGAACAGCCAGGTCACAAACATTGGCTTACACTTCTAAGCCTGGATATAGGATCTCCCTTGAATCTTGAATGGAAGACAAACCAAAGGCAGTCTTCTTTTAGAACACAAGATAGTGAACCTACAGAGATGATTATGCTGACGGATGATATGGGTTTAAAATACGTCTCAAGAGGTTTGAACAGAGGGTCTCAACCTTTAGGACACAGTGCCAGCACCACATTAGAAGATTTTTATGGAAGGGGACCTACGGGAACCTCGCACAGTGGGGTAAGATTCTGACACACACCCAGGACCCCACTTCCTGAAAATGACTGCTTTAGAAATATCCTTCCTCACTGGCTCCCTAAGGAGTTAGTGGCAGATGGAACAACAGCCATGGCCTTCCCCAAACTGTCCCCGTGAGGGCCCTGGCCTGACAGGATGCTCTGTTACGTGCTCTTCTAACAATAACAATCAGATGGACCAATACTGTACAAGTTGGCACAGGCTGCTTCATCTTGGGCATGGTGTGAAGTTTCCTTTTCCCCCTTACTCTCTGGCAACACCCACAGTCCAGGAACTGGGTCTCAGAGCCAGTTATGGTACCCAAATCCTTGATCGTAAGATAACTTTACCCGTGGCTTTTCATTTTCAGTGGTGTCTAGCTTCAACTTGCCTTCTCAAGACTTCAGTTTTCATCCTCTCTGACCTTATTTTAGAGCTATGCACTCTGCTTCTACGGAGTTCTAAGGGGGCTCTCTGGGGGGCCTGTGGCACAGCGGATCCCAAGTTAATTGGCAGCCTGTCTATGGAACAGATTTGGCATTCAAGGCCCTCCATGGCCTGGCCGTGACTCACCTTGCAACTACCTCACCTACAACTTCTTCACACCTCTGGCTCTGGCCAGGCCAGTCTCCTGCCTTAGAATCCCAACTCCCGCCTCCCTGCCACATCGCATCCTCAGCCCACACTGCTTCCTCCCTTCCTTTCCCCTGCCCCAAGCAACTCATCCTTCAGGCCCTCACTTCCCCAGTTCTGGAAAAACATATAAGAAGCTCTTAACAGCAGATGCTTCTCAACAGGGAGTCAGGTAGGAAAGAGTTTTACTCTTCGTTGTCTTTTTTTTACCATTTGAATTTTTACTGCATGCATTTTTAATTAAAATAATTTTAATTAACACATTATCAGAAGGAAAATAAAAATCTACCCCAAAAGACCCCTGTCCTGCTCCAGTAAGTGGACTGCAGGGTCCACACTGAGGATCCTTGCTGCCTGGGAGAGGTCCGCACTGAGTGTCACCACCTCTGACCAGCTCCAGGGGTGCAGCTCACTCTAGGACCCTCCTAGGGCTGTGCTGAGGCTCGTGATGCAGCTGATGGGCACCTCATGTGGTGTCTCCACCACAGGAGGACGCAGGAAACCAGACACTGGTCTCGGCTCTCCCACTCTCTCAGTCACTAAAGCTCTTTGGGAATCAGCTCCTTGAGGGTAAAACAAAGGGATGGACTCAAGCTGTGTGCTCAAATATTTCAAACTCAAGTCTCAATAGTGATTTCTCCCTTCTTCGTACTCTCAACAGCCAAAAAAATTTTGTGGGTCTTATTTTCCATGATTTAGATTATGAAACTATCGATTTTCTGCATGTGCTTTTGAAAAGCAGAATACTGCCCCCTCCCAACCAAAACACTGGACTAGAGCGTCCCCTTCTGCTCTAACAAAACTCCATTGAACTCGTCTGTGTTTAATTTCTCATCTCAATTCAATTTCTTAAGATTTGCCTCCTTCAAAAAGCAGAATGAAGAAAAAAAGAAATTCCAGTTAGTTGGATTCCAGTTCCCATATGAAGCCACGCTGGAAAACCCTCTGGCCTTGTGAACATGCAGTCTGCAATCTGGACACCTTTTATTTCATTTCAAGAATTCCCTTTGCATGGCAAAAAGGGGTCTGAGGAAAGCAGAGCGGTGCAGAGGAGGGGAAGGGCAGAAGCAGAGCGCTCACAAACTTGGTGCCGGGTGCTGGCTGCCCACTGTGCTCCCTGGCTGGGAGAGAAGCAGGGTTGATGGGAGGAGCAGGAAAAGTCATTTTGACACAAACAAGGGTCCTGGGGCATGCCACCCCACCCCAGTGCCAGGCCATGCAAGATGCAGAAATGGAGACTATGGCCCCTCAGGACCACGGAGCAGATGCACCAACACAAAAGGGAGTCCTCTGGGCGCCTCCTGAGGCGCCTGCAGGGTCTGGAGCACGGCGGGCTCTGTGTCCATGTCCGTGAGCACGGTCAGTTAACAGATAGCACCGGTTGGGAGGCTCAAGGCAGGAGAGAGACTGAGGGCTCTCAGACTCTAGCACCCACTTGCCTGGCCCTCCTGGGAAGAGGCTCACTTCCTCGGTGGCTGCTCCTGCAGCACGAGCCTCTCCCTCACCCCTCTGCCCTGGGGAAACTGGAAAAAATCATCAGGCTGAGGTCTGACCCAGAGCACCAGCTGCCTCTGGAGGGCCAGGTCACTACTGTGCAGTGCAAAGATGCTGCTGCACCAGATTGAGGGACTGGAAGGGGGGGGGGACAGGCTGGGGGCGGGGGGGGGGGGGGGGGGGGGGCGCTACAGCCCAGGAGTGCCCACATAGGAAGAGTCTTTCAGAAGCACAACCTGGGGCATTTTGTAGCCAATCTGCTCCCCATTCCCCGTAACCCCATGAGTTGGCCCCCTGTTGCTTCTGATTATTTTTGGTGGACCAGGCGACAGAGAGAGGAGAAAGACCAGAAGAGGCCAGGCCAGAGAGGCTCTCAAACCACGGAGGTAGGCAGTGTGTGTGGTGGAGACACTGCGCTGGGGTCAGGAGCCTGGCCCAGTCCCGCCACTCTCTGTGTGACCTTGGGTAAACCTTCTCAGCTGCGTCTCCCTTTCCTCGGTTACCTACCGACCTCAGAGGGATAGGCTAAGGGTGCAATAGATAACGGATAGAAAACACGTTTAAAAAAGTATAAAGCGCTGTTCAAACGCGAGGCAGTGTCGTCATCAGAGATATCATCCCTTAGCACATCCCTCTTCTCACCTCACCTTCCGCTTCCGTCGTCAGCCTCTTAACTTTGGGACCTTACTTCCTTATCTCAGAAGGGCGCCGAGACTCCCTGGGTGCTTCCCCTGATCACAATCTGTCACCCCAAAGGCCAAACGGGCACACTAGGTGTCTGAGGGGGGTGCCCGAGGCCCCTCGCCTCGTCGCTGTTCCTCTGGCTTCCCCCACAGGGAAGCCGCTCAGACGGCCCCTTGGTCCACCCTATGAGATGAGCTGGGCTGTCCATTTAGGCCGGACAGGTCTGGGGGACCCCTGCCCAACCCTCGGGGGACCCTGTCTGGAGTGCAATTCCTGTTCCCGATTTCCAGCAGGTGGCGGGCAGAGGGAGGGGGGAGAACCACGGGCAGGATGGTGGATGCTCAGGACGTCCCCAGGCCCACCCCCACCCCTGCTCCTGCCGCCGGGCCCTCCCCTCCCCCAGCCCAGCCCTAGTCTCGCTCGGGCGGCGCCTGGGGGGGCCGCGGGGCGCCGAGGCCCGGGCCAGCGCTGTGCACGCGCAGGTGGTCCTTGAGAGACTCCTTGTAGCGGAAGCTCTTGCCGCACTCGCCGCACGTGTAGGGCCGCTCGCCCGTGTGGATGCGCTGGTGCTTGAGCAGGTTCTGCTTGCGGATGAAGCTCTTCCCGCAGAGCGCGCACTGGAAGGGCCGCTCGCCCGTGTGCAGCCGCTGGTGGTTCTGCAGGTGCTCCTTGCGGCTGTAGGTCTTCTCGCACTCGGAGCACTTGTAGGGCCGCTCGCCGCGGTGCGTCATCTGGTGGCGGATGAGGCCCGAGTGGCAGTTGAAGCTCTTCTCGCACTCGGCGCACTCGTACGGCCGCTCCTTGGTGTGGCTGCGGTGGTGGATGATGAGGCTCTTGCGCACGCCGAAGCTCTTGCCGCACTCGGGGCACGCGTAGGGCTTGCTGCGCGCGCCGTGCAGCAGGAGGCTCCGCCGCAGGCCGCCCGGGCAACAGCTGCCGCAGCCCCCGCCGCCGCCCGCGCCCCCGCCCCCCGGGCCGCCCCCAGCGCCCCCGCCCGCGCCCCCGCCGCCCTCCCCTCCCGGCGGCGCCCCGCCCGCGCCGCGCTCCCGGGCCAGCGCCGGGAAGCCGTCGTCCAGCAGCGCACCCGCGCCGCGGCTCGGGGGACCGCCCGGGTTGTCGGCCGCCGGGAGCGGGGGCAGGCTCTGCGGAGCAGGCTGGGGCTGCGGCGGGGCCGGGGGCGGGTTCTTCACCATCAGCAGGCTCTCACCTGGGGAGGAGGAGACACGAAGAAGTGACATGCTGACAGTTAATTTCAGAGGAAGTTAGTTAATTTCCTCTGTGGCTTCGTGCGAGTCACAGGCTATCTGGGCCTCAGTTTCTCTAAAAAATGAGGGGATTGGACAAGGCAGGCGGTCATGTCCTGTGTGGCTCTGGGGCTCCCTGACACTCTGACCTGCCCAAAGCCCCCGGCTGGAGAGCATGCAGTTAGGATAGGCAACCCCTCCAGAATGCTGGGGGCGGGCGGGGGTCGGGGGGGCCGGTGCTATGCGGAAGGCAGAATTCCCTGGAAATAAGACTTAACTGTTTTCTGATGTTTAAGGCTAATTTATCTAAGGAGAATCTCTTGACTGGAGGGAAAGAATTTGCAAGAACTTATCCAAGGAAAAAACCTGTCTGGAGGCCTAGAGGAATGGAATGCAGGGAGCTGGGACCATAACCACCCTTCCACTTGCACTCGGGTTCCCATAAACAAGTGGCCTTCAGACTGTACAGCAGCACCGTCAGCTGGGTTGGTGTGAGTCCCACCCTGGCGCCTGACCCCATCTGGACCCTGACCTCACGAGACTGGGGCTCTCCGTACCCCTGTGTGGAAGTGACTGCCCATCCAGCCTCCCCAGGAAGCAATGTTCTCGCTCCTGCAATGATGCTGTTTCATTGCACCCTCGAGTCTCCGGACGGAGTCCACAGTTCTCCACTACCTTGGAGGTCAGCGGGGCACAAAGTCCAGGCTCTGAGCATCACAGCAGTGATCTTAGGCCCAGGACTCGACTTCTGACTGAGGAACTATTCCGTTTCCTGACTATATTTAGGAGTCTTCTCGTTCCTTCACCTTCCATCACCTCCCCAATCCCCCATTCATAGTCCTTTCTCCCTGGAGGAGCCTGTCCCCTGTTTCGGGGCAGCTGTAGAACAGTGAAGAAAGTGACACTTGTGCTCTGTCCTCCACCTCTTGTCGGACCTGTCTGCTCCTAGAGGCCACTTCTCAGGCCACATATGCCACGCTTCCACCCAGCCCCCATGCCCGTGGGTGGCTGACTGAGGCCTATCCTCCTTACATGACATCCCTAAACAGACTGAGCCCAGCCGGCCCCACTCCATCCCCACAGAACTGACCTGGCAGAGAACCAGCTCCATAGGACAGTGGCCAGGGAGAGGCCAAAGTAACTCCCTGACCTCAATCCAGAATGCCATCCCTCCTGTCCTGCGGGACTGGCTCTGGCCTCTGTCGCAGCTGCACTGTGGGCATTGCTTCTCCCTCTACCCAGCCTGCTCCTCTCACTCCTTCACAGGCCTTATTCCCAAGAGGACTCCCAAAGAAACCACATGCACATCAACCTCCATCTCAGGGACTCCAGGAAACCCAACTCTAAACAATCCCAATCCTACTCTGATAATTCTGCAAACTTGGTCTGAGCATCAGTCCACTTTTGTCACCATCCCATCATGCCCCTTAACTTTGTTCTCCCTTCCTGACCAGCTCTGTGGTCAGCATCACGGTTGCTCGCTGTGCAATGCCCTTAACGCCTCTGCCCCATCTCTTCTGTTCTGCTTGCCTGGGGAACCCCAACACTGCAACTGCACTCAAGCAGCTGAGGACGGCTGGAGAAAATTGCACAGGTCTCAAACGGGCCCTCCACAGCTTGGCATCCCACCTCACTTCTCAGGGTGCCCCACTTTCCCACTCCCTGCGAGGATTACGTCACACCTTCTCCAGCCTCTCACTGGAGGACTTTTACTCTGGAGTTCCCTGGCCAGTAAGTGATTCAGATATGAGCATGTGACCATGTTCTGGCCGATGAGACATGAGGACGAGTTTGCCGGGAGCCTTCTGGGAAAGTTTCTTCACTCTTTAGAGAGAGCACAGGAAAAAGGATGGCCTTTCCTCTTCCTCTGGGTCTGCATGTGATTGCTTGGAACAGCTGCAGCTCCACCAAGGATGGCCGAGCAGTGAGTTGGAAAGAACCTAGGTCCTTGATAACATAACTCTGTCCTTGAATCAACTGAGGCTGCAGCTGAACAACCTACAGTTACGTAAGAGAACAAATGTCTTTATTCTTTCAGGCAGTTTGAATCAAAGTTCTAGAGCAGCTGAGAGCATCCTACCAGACAATGGTCCAGTATCTCCCAACTTAAAAGAACATTCTCCCTTGACCCCGTGACTCCCCCACTCCAGCTACCATCTCATCTCATTTCTATGTTCCGTCTCTCAGCAATATTCTTTAATTAACATTCACTTGCGTTTACCACTTCTTCACCTCCATTCTCTTTCAGACTACCACATTCAGGCATGTCCCAGCATGCTACTGAAACAACTTTTGTCAAGGTTACCAACAACTTCCAACATGCCAGATCCAAACGCCTCTTCCCTTAACCCCTCTCTCTCTCTTGAGAGAGTCTCTCCTCCTGGCCTCTGTGACTCTATACTCCTCTGGGTTTCCTCCAGGCTCACACTTGGGGTCTCTTTAATTCTTTGTCTACACTCTCCCTAGATCTCATACAGTCCCCAGCCTTAAAATAATCTATGTGTAACAATTTGGCTGGTCTTTGTCCCCGGTTCCTGGGAGGTAGCCTCTACATCCTTGGAATTTCCTGGGCAATAGGAGTGTCTTTGTTATTCACGGTAGGCCCTGATGGTTTGCACTAATGAGGTGACTCACGGTGGGCCCCTCGATAGTTTAACAAGAGGACTCAGATGGGAGCTGAACACGCCCGAGAGACCAACCACATGATTAGAGGGTTGGGGCTTTGAGCCCAATCTCCAGGGAGGGGACAGGGGCTGGAGAATGAGTTCAACCTCATGGTGGCCAATAATTCAATCAGCCATATATGTATGTTAAAAAGACCCAATAAATCCTTTGGACACAGAAGCTCGGGTGAACTTCTCTAGCAGGCAATACTCTGCTTGTTGTCACACATCACTGTGCTGGGAGGGTGACGCTCCAGACTCCAGGGGGAGTGGACAACAGAAGCTTTGTGTTTAGGACCCTCCCAGACCTGGTCCTATGGATTTCTCCTTTTGGCTGGTTCTGATTTGAATCCTTTTGCTCTAATAAAACTAATTGTAAGTATAGTGCTTTCCTGAGTTCTGTGAGTTTTTCACGTGAATTATTGAACCTGAAGGGTTAATGGGAACCCCTGAATTTGTGCCAGCTTGTCAGAAGGGAGGGTGGTCTGGGGACCCTCAAACTTGCAGCTGGTGTCTAAAGTGAGAGCAGTCTCGTGGAGGACAGGGCATTTTATCTGTGAAGTTTGACCTAATTCCAGGTAGTTGGTGTCAGAAGTCACTGCAACCCATAACTCCCAAATCAGTCTAGTCCCAAGCTCTCTCTTGAACTTCAGCCTCCCGTGTTTATCTGCTACTTGACATTGCTACCTGGATGTCATCTCAAACTTAACTGGTGCAAAGGAGAACACTTGATTTACATAGCTAAACTGATTCTTTTCAAGGGCTCACAATTTCAGCAAACAGCACCACCACTCACCCCATTCTTCAGGACCCAAACCTAGAAGTCACTCTTGACTCCTCATCCACCACATACAATCCATCAGTTATACTTCCAAAGTACATCCTGAATCCATCTCCATGTGTATTGCTACCATCCCAACTCTGACCAACGTCATCTCTCCACCTGGTCTGTACCAGCTTCCTAAATGGTTTCTGGCTCTTGTTCCCCAACCCACTCCAGTCCCTTCCTGAACTTCTCTTTGTAAAATGTAAGCCAGATCCTGTCACTACCATGTTTAAAAAGCTCTGTTAGGCTCCTTTCATATTAGAATAAAATCCAAACTCTAACTGGGCCTATAGGTCACAGGCAGTCAGGTTCCTTCCGGCCTATGGCTCCAACTTCATCCCCTGAAGCCTCATGGCCTTCGCCTCCACTCTTCCCTCTCTGGTCTTCTCTTCTCCAGCGGTCCCATGGTCAGCTTCTTCTCATTATCTGAACATGCTCCAGTATTTCTTCCCCAGCGAAGTCTCTCCTGCCGTAGCCCTGCTTCCCCTCCTCCCATCCTCCTGTTTTCCCTGAGTCATTCTCCTCAGATCATTTAGCAGCCCCTGACTTCATCCTGTTTGCTTGTTGGCTTGTTTATTCTCCATCACCGTCTCACAAAAGGAAAGGTCCCTGGTCCTTCTTTACTGCTTATTCCGAGTGCTTGTCATACTGCATAGCACAGAATAGGCACTAAGTAGATATTTGTTACATAATAGAAACTAAAAAAGGTTGGGACCACTGTTTTAACCCAAGGCAGTGAATAATGTGGGAATTTCGGAAGGGTGCAATCCCATCACATTCTGTGGGTGTTGGCATCCGGGTAGGGTGGTCCGGCTCCAGGCTCCTGACCGCCACTCACTCCAGAAGCACCTGGTAGCCACTGGACTCCAAAGGCCTACTCACCTTTCCTGCTTCACAGAGCCTCATGCACACTAACTCTGGGTGAACTAGATTTTTTTCCTCTTACACTAACTGTCAGAGGCAGAGACTAATACACACTCATTAACACATAAATTGAAGAATCCCTTTTACTAAAATGTAACGTCCAGTTAGGCTGAAGTGTGACTTTGAGTCAAACAGAACACCAGGTCTTTCTCTCGCATATCCCAGGGCCGGAGAAGGAGGCTTGCAGGGATAGGTATCACATATTTCTGTGTTTTACCCTCTCCCCTTTCAAACCCTCTCCAGAAGACTCTGCCACATGACACCATGTCTTACCAAAAGTCCATCCAGTTGTCCGTGGCAACCACAACACTAGGTGGGTCTTAAACCTCCAAGAAATCACAGGTGAGACACTAATTTCACACTCCAACACTAACAAGTGGAAGGCAGGCTCACATTAGGGGAAAGACAAGAGGCTCTGATAAGAGGCTTTAATGACTGGGCAGGCAGGAGAAGCATTTCCAGATACCCCCCTCTCCCACATTCTGGCCATTTCCTCCCAAATGCTAAGGTTCAAAGGCCTCCCAGAGATAAAACATCATAAGGCAAATTGCTCTATGACTCAGCATATCCAGACTGAAGACGTAAAATGGTCTGGTGATTTGCAAAGCCTTGCAGTTTCTGTACAGGCTTTCCCAGATCCATTCCCACAACCGCACAGGTCCCCAGGAAAAGGCTCCTCCAGGCCCACATACTCCCATCTGACTTGCAAAAATCAAAAGGTAGCACTGAGAGACAAAAGTTTGGGCAGAATTTCCTGGCATAATGTTTCACGAACTGGTACCTATGCCTTCAAGGCCAGAGCTATAAATGGTGGCCTGGGCGCTGTCAAGAATGAAGTGGAATTGACTGCTGTCACTTCTTCCTGTCCTCGTGGTCAGTATCCTGGCATACCTGCCTCATCCCACCTCACCAACAGGTTAGACAGAGGACCACTTTAAATTCTGTTTTAAACAAGGGTATACACTGTTCTTCTCCCGTCCCTACTCATTCCTCCAGCCCCACCCTGCTCTTCCAGACCAAACTAAGTTTGTCTCAGAGAGTGGGATCCTCTTACCTGAGTTTAAAATGGTCTTTCAGATCAGAAATAGCCTATATCCTCAACTCTTACATGGATTTTAAGCTCTTGTGAGGTGTCAGGAGTATGGACAAGGAACATGTGTTTAGCTGTCCCTTCAATACTCCGATCAACCAGAAGACACTAAGTCAGCCATCTTGAGGGCAAGATGATGGTACAGGGTCTGGCAAGGACCGCTAGCCTGATGCTAAGAGTGTTAAATAATCTGTGAACATATGACCTTAGGCTTCCTGTCCTTGTGGAGACTTGGAGCTTCAAAAAAGACCCAAGAGACCCAAGTCAGTGAGATGTTTGGTACCCATACGTGTCAGGGGAAAAAAAAATCCCCTCTCCCTATTTGAGCATCAGTATCTTCACCAGTTATTCTGAGATGTCAACTCAGGGCTGGCTTGGGTCCTCTGGCCAGTGTTTTCCAGTATGTGAGCCACCTGCTGTCATCAGCTCCTGCTCTGGCACCAGTGGCTCAGCTCTCTCCCAGCCCGCTCTCCTTTCCCTGCTGTTATGGGCTGAGTTATATCCCCCAAAAAAGATACCTCAAAATCCGAGCCCCCAGCACCTCAGAATGTGAACTTATTTGGAAATAGGCTCTTTCCAGACGTCATTAGTTAAAATGAGGTCATACTGGAGTAGGGTGGGCCCTGATCTAGTATGACTTATGTCCTTATAAGAAAATGACCAGGTGAAGACACAGACACACAGAGAGAACACCATGTGAAGACAGAGGATCGGGGTGATGCTTCTACAAGCCAAGGAATGCTAAAGATTACCAACAAACACCAGAAGCCAGGAAGAGGCAAGGAAGGAGTCCCCTACAGCTTTCAGAGAGGGCATGGCTCTGCTGACCCCTTGATTTCAGACTTCTGGCCTCCAGAACTATGAGACAACACATTTCTGTTGTTTTAAGCCACCTAGTTCGTGGAACTTGAAGAAAGCCTGAGGAAACGAACACACCTGTCATCCACCAAAAGGAAAGGAGACAATGCTTTGGTACAGACCACAGAAAGCCTCCCACGACAGAACAGCACTCCATCGGGGGCAGGCTGAGGTGAGCAACCAAGCCTATGGACAAAACACCCAGGAGTCCCAGGGGGTGTTACTCACCGGGGCCAGAATCTAATCCGAGCTCTCCTTCCATTGAGTCGCGTGGGCCCCACGGGTACGGCTGCTCCTCCTGCTTGATCCATGACAAAATGTCGTGTGCTGAGATCAGAGACTCTGTTCAGGGAAAGAAGGCAATCTTAGATTCTGTTCCTTTCTGCTGAGCATCCCATCACAGGTTTGAAAACCATCACATGCAAAGGCAGCTGCTCCGGCTCGCAGGGTGTGTGGGGGCTTTGGTGTCTGTGTTTCATTTACTGGCCATCCTCCCCGTCAAGCGCCTTCATAAATGGGATCTCACTGGTGCTCGCTATGTTTCGAGTTGGCCAGGGAG
The DNA here is from genome assembly GCF_020826845.1 of Diceros bicornis minor. NCBI lineage: Eukaryota > Metazoa > Chordata > Mammalia > Perissodactyla > Rhinocerotidae > Diceros > Diceros bicornis. The sequence continues at coordinate 95,406,263 of NC_080742.1, read as the reverse complement.
GACGAGCCTTGTCCCAAAGTCTGTGCAGCGGTGGAGTCAGGATTAGAACTCAGGTCTTCCGACTCTGTCCATCAGTCCCAGAGCAACCTGTGGGTCCAGGACAGGCCAGAGGGAAGCCTGGTTTCTGACGGCCCACAGGACCGAGGGATGAGTAGCAGGACTTAAAAATCAGCAGTGGCAGAAGCGGGAGCCAAGGTCATTATAAGAACCACAGTGGAGACTGTGGCTCTTTACCAGGAAGCTTTATCAGGCTTTCCCTTCTGCCCTGGACCCCTTGATTTCTCCACTGTAAAGTGGCAGAGCTGACAAACTACAAGGAATGCTAGATTTTACGTCTGGTCTTCTCTTCCTGGTATGCGGGGTGGGGTGAGATTTTGGGGTCATAACTAGCAAACGAGATGACACTGGACTTCTCCAGCTCTGTGAGCCTATGTGAACACACACACACAGACTCTCTCACACACACACTCTTTCTCGAACACGCGCACGCACGCACGCACACACATACACACACACACACACACACACACACACGGCCCCAGGCGGGTGGAGTGTCCCTACTGTTCTTTTATGCTTCCCTATACACCTGGCTCCTCCCCAGAAGTTTCTTGGAAGATATCTAACTAGTTAGTATTCAATCAAGAAAAATTCCAGAAAATGTAAATTACTTTCTTTCTGTCACAGAAATATACACAACTATTAAAAGCCTTTCTCGTTATATTTATTGTTCAAAAATCAGTGCTGAAATAATTTTAGTATCACTTACATTGACAATAAATTAGCAAGTTAATGATTCCTTTAGAAACATCCTCTCCGCTTTACTAACGGCTATATTCCAAAATCTGTAGACGTGGCTAACTGAGGAACACGTTGTATTGTATTCTCTGAGGCTCTCATTGACCTTTGACCAAAGGTGACTCAGGCAGCTTGATTTCCCAGCAGTTGCACAAGGCGGCCGAGGGGCTGCCTGTCTTTGATGTTCACTCCGGCATCTCGAGAGCTCACCTGAATTGGGGTCCGTTGGAATCTCCCTCTCTGCCAGATCCTGCTGATCCCACACGCACGGGTGCTCCTCCTGTTTAATCCGAGACAAGAGGTCCTGGGCAGAGGCTGGCGAGTCTGCTCGTGGGAACAAAGCAGCATGGGCGTTAGGGGACACGAAAATGCCAACAAGTCTTTGAGTAAATCTCACACTTCACACAATTATTTCTTTTCCTTAAAAATCAAGTATAATTAAATTACATGCTAATTAATTATAGGTTTAAGTCAGCTTGGCCCCAATTAATGGAACTTTTGCTGCAAATAAGTGAATACTATAGGGGAGAGACATAACAGTGACCTCAAGAGAGTCTTTCTGTGCTTCAGAAACTGACATCCTTAGAGTGAGGTTCATGCTCAAGTACTGAGCACCACCATGGAGAGAGGCACTCCTCATGAGGGGATTTTACAGGAAAATGACACCTTCCACAAAGCCTTGTATCTTAAACATTTTAACAGGATTTTTCTAAGATGTGTCCTACGTCTTCTTTCTTCTACGGTCTATTAAACCTCATTGGCTCTTTATTGCCTTCTTATCTCTTAAAGATCTCTTTGAAGATAGAAACAGCACGATGCTTTCCAGAAACATGCCTGATAAAAACGGCACAGGCTTTCCTCTGTTCAGACGCTGTTATCACTGACCTGTGGATGTGAGGCTTTGACTAAGGGGGGTAAGGTTTGTGGAGCTCTAACCTGTGGATAAGTAAAGAGCTATAGGATGTTAATTTATCTTGTGATGGTTAATTTTACACCTCCATGTGGCAAGCCACAGTAGCCCAATATTTAGCCGAACATTACTCTAGATGTTTCTGTGACGGCATTTTTTTAGATGAGATTAATATTTTTTTTTTTTTTTTTTTTTTTTTTTTTTTGTGAGGAGATCAGCCCTGAGCTAACATCCGCCAATCCTCCTCCTTTTTTGCTGAGGAAGACGGCCCTGGGCTAACATCGGTGCATATCTTCCTCCACTTTATATGGGACGCCGCCACAGCATGGCTTACCAAGCAGTGCGTCGGTGCGCGCCCGGGATCCGAACCAGCGAACCCCAGGCTGCCGCAGCGGAGCACGTGCACTTAACCGCTTGCGCAACCAGGCCGGCCCCAAGATTAATATTTAAATCAGTAGACTTTGAACAAAGCAGATTATCCTCCATATCATGGGTGGGCCTCATCCCACCAGTTGAAGGACTTAATAGAAAAAGGCTGACCTCCCCTGAGGAAGAGGGAATTCTGCCAGCAGACTGCCCGGGTCTCCAGCCTGCCAGCCCACCCTGCAGATTCTGGACATAACAGCCTCCACAACTGGAGAAGCCAATTCCTTAAAATCAATCAATCAATCAGTCTCTAACACACACACACGCCCACTACTGGTTCTCTGGAGAGCTCTGACTACTATACACCCGCTCTAACAGAGTTCTCACATAGAGTCCAGCTGGAACACCATCTAAGAGACACTATCTGGACCACCCCACAGGATTGCAGCCGCGCAGGGGCCCGGCACAGAGGCAGCAACCCGTAAATACCTGTTTAAAACAATGAAGGCTCTTCCCGGTCAGGAGCAGGTCTTACAGACCGATATCTTCCCCCACCCACAGAGCCTCATAAAGCGTCTTACACTCAGTACTTTTTCTGCTCTGATATTGCTTTTCAAGGAGGGGAAGGAATAGTTAAAAACTGATATTACAAAGAAAAGAGGAAACAGAACAAGCTAAGCCCAGATGTGCCAGCAAATCGTCAATGCCATGTGCCATGTCTGTGCCTGTGGGGACGTACGTCTCTCTGCCCGTCTGGGGTCCACAGCTCTTCCACTTCCAGCCCAGGCCTGCGGCCTGGCACACACAACAGACAACACCGGAGCCTGCAGACCATGCTGACCATTCCTCTCCCTCCCGGGCTTGGGAGGCTCCTTGGCTCACTCACCAGTGATGGACTCCGTGGGGATGGTTCTCTCCTCCAGGCCCCGCTGACCCCGGACACACAGGGTTTCCTCCCGCTTCACCTGAGAGGACGCGTCCTGTGCAGGCACCAGGGGCTCTGCTCCTGGGGACAGAGAACCACATCATCTGGTGTCTTTTTTCTGAATGTTTGTCACCCAGACGTTCTTGGGGTCAGGAATACAACTGATAGCACTTGCCAGGGAAGAGCACAGAGGTCTCGGGTTCTTGCAGGCGACTGCAGGGGACCCCGAGGAGCAGAAGGTCCTGGGAGCAGAGAAGTGATCCACATTCAGAACAAAGGGGTAGGCCAAGCAACAAAATGAGGTGAGATAAGGCTGGGAGAGAGTTCTGGAAACAGCTCCATGTTGGGTTGGGTGCTAATCAGGATGAAGCCGTTAAGTTTGACCTCTGTGAAGGAGTCACTTGTCCTTGTTTTTCACCCCAGTCAGAAAGATTTGGCCAGACACACACAAACCTCACACATGCGCACACACATGCAGTCACTCACACATTCATATATGATTAGCAAGAAGTTAGACTGGGCAAAGAGATGCAACCCAGACCCATTCTTAGATGAATAACGCACAGCATCCTTATCCATAAAAGACAATGACATATCCTCTATGTAGACCCCAAGACATGACAAACAGGGCATTTTCCTCTTACGTTGGTCTACATTACAATGTACTAGCCCTGGCAGGAGACAGGTCAGGCAGCAGGAAAGAGATTAGATGAGGAAGCGGAAGACATGGATCCTGGTTTCAACTCTACCCCCAGCCCAGTGGAGGAGTCACTTGACCACTCTGGCTCTTAGTATGCTCGTTCCATCCATAAAATGGGCAGAGTGGTGTCTGTTCCATCTCGCACACAGTGATGGATAATAACTCAGGGAAACCATTGAGGTTCCAGCACTTTAAGTGTGGGAGGTTGCCACGGCCACTGACCTCAAACATTTGCAGTGCTTCAGGACGGAGAAGGAGCCATTTAGACGAACTGTCCAGAACAGGCAAATCCACAGACACAGAGTCAATGAGTGGTTGCCAGGGGCTGGGGAGGAAGGGAAATGAGAGGGACTGCTAATGGGTACAGGGTCTCCTATTAGGAGGTTCTGGAATTAGATAGTGATGATGGTTGGACAATTCTGTGAACCACTGAATTATACACTTTAAAAAAGTGAATTTATGGTACGTGAATTATATCTCAACAAAAAGAACAGACTGGAAGGAAGGGGACTGCCCCACAGCTGACGTCTAAGGGATGTTTCAGTGAAAATGCTCTCCTCTTAGAAAGAAGAGGGACAGAGGGCACAGACAGGTGAAAGTTCATATGATAAGGCAGAGAATAGTCAGAGGACCAGATTTCACCTGGTCCAACTCTGTACAGGAGAACGGAGGCCCCGAGAAAAGAGCCCCAGGGCAGAGGTGGGAGTAGAACCCTAGCACCTTCTATCCCAAGCGTAAATGCTGAGCAGGTGTAATGCTCTCAGGAACTGGATTTCCTCAAGACGAATGATTCCTTCTTGAGTGAGGAGAAAGCCTTGAAGGGTAAGCCCGCCTGTGATGTGGGGGTCTGTGTGAGAATGGGGTGATGATATGGAGACAAGAGATAACCAAGAAGCAATGGGCCGTGGCAAACTCTGCATCTGTGCAGACTCCCTCCCACCCTCTCCGTCCCCCTGCCTGGGGCTCGGCCCGGGCTGCTCCCAGGCCTCGGGCCTCTCACTGCAGGCTACTGTCAGACCTGGGAGGCTGCAAGCCTGGCCTTCCTCTTCTCTCCACCCAGCTCACCTGGGCGTCCATAGCTGCATGGCTCTAACCCAAAAGACAAACATCCATGGTGTGCTTTTGGGCCCTGAAGTCTCTTCCTGGAAGTGACTGCTAAATTTCAATGGTAGCAGAACCACAAGTGACTCAAGAGAGGCCCCTCCTGAACTATGCAGGGCCGGCAGGGCTTCTATCCTGCCCTGCCCTGCACCCGGGGCCCTTTTCAGCTGCCATCACCTGTGTCCGGATCCATTAGGATTTCTCTCTCTTCTGGATCATGTTGCTCCCATACGCAAGGCTCTTCCCTGGGCTCAACCTGGGATGGAGCATCTGGCTTGGGCACTGGACTCTCTGAGTCTGGAATGAGTTGGAAGGGAAGGAAGGACTGAGTGAAGTTGACCAACGAGTCCTAATCAAGGACGATGGCAGAACTCTCCCCTCTCCCAACTCTCCCTGCTCACCGGAGTGCCCCTCTAGGTGGTAGCAGTTATGTGAGTGTGTCAGGTAATCTCATATGAGGAACCCTGAAAACAAGTCATCAGATTCTCCACTTTCTAGGGTAGAAATAGCTGGTCTCTGAAAGCCAACAGCACACCAACTGTGGCTTATCCAAGGCCGTTGGGATGTAGTGTGTAGTGAGGGGCAAATGATGCTATTTTGGCTATATTTCAAAATAAGTAGTAGCATAGCGTTCAATTCTATAGTGGTAGGCTCTATAATTGGATTTTTAATTTTCATCCTATTACAAATCATTCTACGTTCCTAGCAGTATAGGCAAATAGTTTCTTGAGTTTCCATTATGTATAAACATGAAACGCCTTGCCCAGGTGAACACTGGTTGATAAGCACGTCACTCCGCTCTCCAGAGATAGCTCTCCACAGAGGAGGGAAGGTGTTCTTACCCAGGGACATCAGGGTTTTGTAGTTCTCCTTAACAAGGTTGTTGTAAAGCTCCTTCTGCCATTCGTCCAAGTTCTTCCACTCGTCCTCAGAGAAGTAAACAGCAATGTCGACAAAAGTCACCGGCACCTGGGCCAACAAGAGTTTTAGTCTGGCCCCTCCTGCTTGCTTCTCCCATCACCTCCCTTCACAGGCTACGGGGCTCATTCCACCCTAGAGCCTGGCCTTGGCTCTCCACGGCTCCCCATCCTCCAAATCCCAGCCCAGTCCATTTCAATAGAGTCAGTCCACCCTGTTCCTGATCTTCTTGTGCTTCCAAAACAATGATGGTCAACACTGCCTTTTCTTTTTAAACATTTTACCATATCCTTTGTAATTTCACTTTTAGGTAAACTGGGGACCTGAGGGTAAAGCTGAAGTCAATGTGCAGCTTATGGTGCTCAGGGGGACAGGGGTGTGGTAGGATCTCAGAGTGGGTACCAGTCAGCCAAGTACATAAAACCCAGTTATAAAACCTGCATTTCTGGTCAGGTCACCTCTAGGTACACAGTTACATTTTTGTCACTAAAACATGTAAAATCTAAAGGCATGTGCTAAAGCTCCAGGATCTGGATCTGTTTCATTCACTGCTACAGCCCAAGCATCCAGAAGCACACAGTTTGGAGCCAATCAATATTTGCTGGATGTGTTGAATAGTGGTGCCAATACTAGGAAGTTTCACTGCAGCCTGAGTCATCCATCGTCTAATGTCAGTAGCTTGTTATTCCAGGTAGTCTCATCTGTTACATAAAGCTGTTACTTCAGTTTGACAAAGATCCTTGTCTGTATTCATTTCAGTCACTCACCAGAATGGCCTCACCTTGGACCAAGTCATTCAAAATGGTTTCACTTCCGTGACTTTAATAACTGAATTTCCCTTCTCCGACCACAGAGCCTTACCTCCCACCACTTTCACATCCCTACTAGACCAGGCCTTCACTCTCACTCTGAAATCCAATCCCTCAATTCTCCCCCAAGCCCTAATCCTAGTCCATCAGTCTTCATACCCCCATGTACAAGACTAAAGCTTGCTCGCCTATGTGGCACCTTGTGCGAATTAGAAAAAGGCCTCTGGGTGTCAGGCCCACTGGTGCACAGGTGGATAAGTGGGCAGCACCTATACATGAATTAGAAACGTCAGCCCTTGCATCAGGTGCCCATAACCTTAAGGGCGTCCTGTGTACACCTGTATGCCACCTACTGACTGGTAGCTCACCAGCCATCTTTAGAAACAGAACTAGAACTTCTAATTCCCTGGACTTTCCACCAGACTTGGCCATTCTCCAACCTGGGAAAACTGATACCACTCTCTTCATTCCCTACTGCTAGATAAAAATCACAAAATTCTTTACTGCCTCCTCTTCCTCCCCCAAGACCAAGGCTCCACTCTTGTCCTTCCCTGTTTCTTCACTGTTCCCTTGGCAATTCATTCTTTTCACAACTTCAACAGTTACCTCTTTGCAGACGACACTCTTCAACTTTCCTTGCTCCCTTCAAAGTTCACATTTCAACAGCCTTCTGAGTGGCTCCATTTAATCATCTTTTAACCACCTCAAACTAAATGTACCCCAAACCAAGTTCATTATCTTTTCTAGCATACCAACTGCTCTGCCTCATTTCACCATTTCTGTGGAGGGTCGAAACTGTGGAATCATATTCTTACAGTTGGAAATAGCCATCACTTTGTAAAAACCTCCCCGGGCCAGGATACAGCAGAAGTATGAGACATGGTCCGAGACTGCAGGGAGCCTACAGTTTAGCTGGATAGAAAAGACTATCCATGAATTATCTATGAACCAGTTAACAAACACAACAGGATCCAAAAGGCACAAAGGATCTCAGTGACATCAGCCTTCCTTGAATCTGACAAGGAGAATGCACCTAGCACGGCCACACAATGAATTATAACTATTGCTAGCAATATTCACTGAGATTCTTTATGGTTTATTTCCACAAATTCTTTGACAGTCCCTTCAAAAAGCAGGGACTAATTCTCCTCCCCTTGAGTGTGGGCAGAATTTAGTGACTTACTTCTAACAAATAAATAAAGAAGTGGTGGTGACAACTTCTGAGACTAGGTCATAAAAGACACTGCAGGGGCCGGCCCCGTGGCGTAGTGGTTAAGAGCACACTCTCCGCTGCTGGCGGCCCAGCTTCGGATCCCAGGTGCACACCGATGCACCATTTGGTAGCCCATGCTGTGGCAGCGTCCCATATAAAGTGGAGGAAGACAGGCATAGATGTTAGCTCAGGGCCAGTCTTCCTCAACAAAAAGAGGAGGATTGGCATGGATGTTAGCTCAGGGCTGATCTTCCTCATCAAAAAAAAAAAAGACACTGCAGCCTCTATCCTGGAGGATCACTCACTCTGGGGGAAGCCAGCTGCCGTGTCATGAGGATGCTCCAGCAGCTCTGTGGAGAGGTCCACACTGTGAGGAACTAAAGCTTCCTGCCCACAGCCAAGTGACTGAGCCGTACTGGAAGTGGATCCTCCAGCCCCAGTCAAGCCTTCAGATGACCGTAGTCCCAGTCAATAGCTTGACTATAACTTCATGAGACTCTGAGCCAAATCACCCAGCTAAGCTGCTCCCAAATTCCTCACACACAGAAACTGTAAAATGATAAATAATTATTTGTTTAGGCTGCTAAATTTTGGGGTAATTTGTTAAACAGCAAGAGATAAATAATACAATAATACAAATAATACAATGGGACAGTCCTGTCCCACCAACAAAATCAATTAATGCTCGCAACTCCATCAAGCAAGCACATTATCATCTTGATTTTACAGATGAGAACACTGAAATTCAGAGGGACCATCTGGGAATTATTTCTTCATACTTTACGTTTTTCAAAGGAGGAATAGAGGAGGCTCAGAGACAACAAAAAACATACCTGACCAGAGGTAAGAAAACCAGTGCATGGCAAAACCAAGATTCAAACCCTAGTCCTCTGATTCCGGACCCCATAACCATTCCATCATTCTGTGAGGGCACATGTCAACTCAAGACTCCTAACGCCTGATCCAACACACACAACACCCAACAATGTCAAGTAAGGACACAGCGCTGAGTTAAAACATGCAGCACAGACGAGAGAAAACGAGAGTGTGTAAGGAGATCTGATTGTGCCAGACAAGCAATACACGCCACACCATGCTGAAAATGAGGCCCCGTGGGCTGCAGGGGCAGGGAACGTCTCAGGGAGGAACCAAAGCCACTATTACAACTCAGTTCTGTGAAGCCACAATACATCACTGTCAAACGACTCCTCTGGCAAAGTCACTGGGTTGGTTGCCTCAGCAGATACAAAGACATAGAAGATCCAGTTCCTTACACGGAAGTGTGAGCTCTCCAGCTGGAAAGAGTTACTCGGCAAATATTTTTTGCGTACTGACTATAAGCCAGGCACCGTCACAGGCACAGAGATGTAGCAGTGAACCAAACGGAATTTACATTCTGGTTGAGGAAAATCAACCAAGAAGACAAAAAAGGAAGTAAATATTTAAGATGCCTGATGGCACAAGTGCTTTGGAGAAAATGAGAACAAGGGCAGGGAGGAGTGTGCTGGGGGTGGGGGGACATGATTCTTTTGTATTGGGTGGCCACAGAAGAGCACATTGATCAAGTGACAACCGAGCAGGTACCCAGGGAAGGAGTTTTTACAGTGGAGGAAAGTCCCTGAGTTGGGACCATGTGGTGTGCTGGTATAGCTGCAAGAGGCCAGTGTGTCAGAGAGGAGTGGGCGAGAGGGGGTGAAGATGATGCCAGAAAGGTGGGGCTGGAGAGACAGGGCCACTGACGGAACAGGGGCTTTTATGGTAAATACCATGGAAAGCCACTTGGGGGTTTTAAGCAGAGGTGTAATATGACTGATTTATATTTTAAAAGGATCACTCTGGCTGCTCTGCTGAGAACAGATTGTATGGGGTGGCGGACAAGGACAGAGACAAGGAGACCAGGCAGAAGGCCATGGCAATAATCAGATGAGACGTGATGGTGTCTCCAACCAGACGATAGTGGGCTTAGTGGAGGTGGGGCGGAGTAGTCAGACTGGATATATTTTGAAGAAAAATCAGACTGTTTATTAGAAGCATATTTTTTGGAAGTAGGGTGTGAGAAACAGAGGAGGCAAGTATGATTCCAAGGCTTCTGGCTTGAGCAATTGGAAGGAAGGCGTTGTCTTCAACGGAGATGAGAATGACTTTGTGTAGAACAGGTTTTCGGCAGAAGATGGGGAGTTCAGTTTGGTCGTGTTAAACGTTAAGATATTTACCGATGTCTTGACGGAGATGCAGAATTAGCAGGTAGGAATGTGAATCTGGCATTCAAGAAGGAAGTCCGAGCAAGATACAGAGAGAGAAGGAGAAGACAAGACTGCATTTGGGAGTTGGTGGCACACAGGCTGCACTTAAAACCCTGAGACTGGATGAAATCACGAGCGGGGGAGTGTAGACAACAAGCAAAACGTCAAGGCCAAGCCCCGGACCACTCTAAACATAAGAAGTCGGGAAAAGGAGGTGGAGCCAGCGAAGAAGACTGAGAAGCAGCAGCTAGTGAGGTAGGAAAAGAATCAAGAGAGGTGCCCTAGAGCCACATGAGAAGGTGTTTCAAGGTGGGACTGGTCACCTGCATGAAGTGCTGCTGACAGCCAGGGAGCATGAAGACTGAGAACCGACCACTGGCTTTAACACCACAGATGTCATTAGGGCTTTGAAAAGAACAAGGGGATGGAGAGGTGGTAGCAAAAGCCTGATTGGTGTGGATGCCAAAGAGAATGATCCAATGACCAATTTACTGAAATACCGAGAACAGAGGAACACATCAAATGAGACCATGGAGGATGCAGTCAGTGGAATCCAGACAGTGAGAAACTCAACAGGATGGATGACCTAGCTTCTTCCACAGATAAATTGCAAGGAGAAATGAAAGAGATGGAGGAGAAATCTATAGATTTAAAAAAGACTTAAGAGACATAGAAATCACAATTTATAGACTTCGTTTAAGCTGTCATTTGAACAAACTAATAGAAAAAAAATACAATATTTTTGGAAGAATTGAAAATTTGAACACCATCTAGATATTTGAGTAGGTTGAGGTTTTTGTTGTGGTGGCGATAATATTGAGATTATTATTTTTTAAAAAGAGTTTTTAACTTTTTGCTACATACTGAAATACAAATAAAATGATTGCTATCTGATATTTGCTTCAAAATAAAATGGAAGGGGAACATGGGTAGGAATTTAGATGAAACAAGATTGGTCAAGAGTTGATAACTAGTGAAGCTGGATGATGGGTTCATGAGGATTCATTACACTATTCTATCTACTTTTGCATATGTTTGAATTTTCTACAATAAAAAGGTTTAAAAAGGGTGGGAGAGAAAATGGGGAAGAAAGAACTGGAGAGGGCAAACATAGACTACTCATTTAAGGAATTCTGCTCTAAAGAGGAGCAGAGAAATGTGGCCCTAACTAGAGGGAGATGCAGGGTCTATGGAGGTTTACTCTTATAGAGACAGGCAATGTCACATGCTGGTGGGAAGTGACCAGTAGAGAGGGAAAAGTTGATGATGCAGAGGAGAAGGGTAGAAACGCCTGAGTGACATCCTGGAGTAAGTGTAGGGTGGATGACGAGCCCACAGTACCAGGGAGGGCAGGGGACATGAGGTGGGCAGATGGGAGAATATATGGTGGCTACACATGAAGTCCCTTTTGAGTGACTCCATTTTCTCAGTAGACTAGAAAGAAGAGTCATCAACTGAGAGTGCAGTGTAGATGAGCCGGGGGGAGAGTGGGAGAGCAAATGGAAGAGGAAATGGAGCATGAATTCTGACTGTGAAAACGGCCCACTGGAGGGTCCGGGTCACGACTTTCAAGAGATTCCAGACGGCGTGGCTTTAGGTCTATCTCCAACCACATTCAGATGAGCATATACAAAGCTAACCAATGACAAATGGTCATTTGTAGGTGCCAAGTGGAAAACCCAAGCATGAAGAGCTGCAGGAATTTGCAGACACTCAGCCACCTCAGGGAGGGCTGAAAACAGTGAGAGTAATGATTCAATGACAGAAACATGCAGACTCTGTGGGGCATGGTGGAGGCCAGCCTCACTGAAGTAGAACATTCCAGACTAGGTTGTTTAAGTGGAGACAGACTTTAAGACGACACTGAAATTAGACAACAGGGAGCAAGAGAAGTTTGAGAGAAGGACCGACAAGATGAAATCAAGAGTTCTGTTCACATGTGCTGGTCCTCACCTCCATCCCTGCCCCTAAGGACTGCCACATACCTTGGGGACCTCCCCCTTACTGCCTGGGGGCAGCCGCAGGACCCAGAAGTTCCTGTTTCTCAGCAGGTTCTCCATGTTCTCCAGCCGCCTCTGCAGCAGCCCATACTCCTGCAGCAGGGTCCCCAGCACAGCCCACTTGCTCTCCATGTGGTTCCCGAACTCCACAGCTGTCTTCTCGCAGTCAGCCAGCTTCTTCTCGGCTGTCCCCGTCCGTCCCTCCAGATTCAGCAGCTGGCTGGCCTGGGCATCCACCTTCCTCTCCACCGCCTGAATGGCGGCCACCACGGTCCAGAGTGAGATCTCTGCTGTGGGCAGCTGGGGCTCTCTCATCATGCGGTCAGGGAACACGGGGGCCCTATCTGGGAAGGGCGGGAACTGAAAAGGCATTGGCCGCCGGGCGTCCATGTCCCATTCTTGAGCCTGTGTGCAGAGGGAGAAAGTGACAGCCCAGGATGAGATCCTGTGTGAGGGGGAGGGTGGCCTGAGAACAAGGGACAACTAATCAAATGCCACAGATTCTCATTCTTCTGCCAAGCCCTGCCTCTTAGGCTATGGAGTTCATTAATGTCCCAGCAATAGCTTGAGCAGCCACCCACTCAACCTTCCCCTTTCCTGCCTGCAGGAGTCAGGCTGGTCACTGTTTACCCACCTCGACCCTTGGCAAGTCAAGGCTGTGGACCCTGGCCTAAAACATCACAAACCACTTTCTTTGACTAGAACAGCTACTTTCTTCAAGGCTAGACTTAGTGATGAACTCTTCAGAGTGCCTAGTGTTTTCTGTCTCAAAGTAAGAATTTTCATGGAAGTCGACTGACCCTAATCTTCCCAGAAATCTCTAAGCAGGTTAGGGCAAGAATGATTATCTCTGCTTTAGAGATGATGAAATGGAGGCACAGAGAAGTGGCTGGTCATTTGACAGCATCTTGCTTCACTGCCAACTGGAGCAGCCCTAGGAGCTGCAGGTAACAAAAAGCTGAGTTCAGGTACGTGTGCTGCCACTGCTTCCGGCAGGGCCACGCCAAGGGAGACACCAGAGAGCCCAAGCAAGAGGGCAGACAAGGAGCTTTTTTCCATATACAACTATTTACTCATACTGTCCAAAATGAAAATAGGTTTGCCAAAAAATGTCACTCACTGAGGAAGGGAGGAGGGGACATCTCCAAGAGGAAGAGAAGAACTCCCAGGCCCCTCCCTGCTTCCCAGGGGGAGGGGTACCCCATGGCCCAGGGCCTCCTCCCATCTCCCAGCTCCCTCATCCTGGAAGCCTAAGGTGCAGGTTGAGAGCTGAGCCCTATGACTGAGAGAGAGTGGTCACAGTTCACTGGTGACCTGGGCACTGGCCCCATACTGCACCAGTACCCAGGGCTCACTGGACGACAGCAAGGCTGATAACGGCCTCTCCTTGCCATGTGGGACAAGAGGTGGGGTCGTTTTCTGTTTTCCCTGTTGCTGCTGAAGAGGCCCTCAGGCTGGGCAAAGTGAAGGCCTGCTGCTTAGAGGTGACCTGGCCAGACTAGGGACAGGCATGCCAACTGCCCTCTATAACTTGAAGCAGCTGTGACAGCCACAGAGGAACATCCCACAGCTTCCAGGGAATCACTCTGTGACATGGGACAAAGGAAAGCAGGGCCCTGGGTCCCAGACCCTGCTAAGTCAGAGGGAACAGTATTTCCATCAAAGCCATGCACTCAGGCTAATTCAGGCTTCACTCCCACCTGGCCCACGAGGGAGTTCAGAAAGTCACTGGACCCAGTTTACTTTTCACAGATTTGGAGACCTAAAGCTGAAAAATGATCCGATACAACACTGCAACTCCTGGCTGACTTGTCGGAACCAGGCCACCAGCACTGGCCCAGCCCAGGGTCAGCTCTCACCTCTGCTCCTGGGAAAGCCACCCAGGCCTCTCTCCTCGTGTCTTACCCACCATCCTGGAGCACTGGCTCTCAAACTGGTCTGCACCCTGAGATCCTCAGGGAGCTTTAAGAAATGACTGGCGCCTGCTCTCAACCCCAGAGACGCTGATTTAACAGGTTTGGGACGAGGCTTGGACGTCAGGCGTCTTAAAAGCTGCTCAGGTGATTCTAATGTGCAGCCAAGTTTGCCAACCGCTGCAAGGAGGGCAAAGCCACCTCTCAATGGCCCCCTCCGTCACACCCGGTGCAAGGGAAAAGTGAATTACTCCTTATACTGGGTGAAAGATGGCAACACAACATTTAAAACACCTTGCCGTCAGAGCGGCTACAGTGTAAACCTGACGAGGTACTCTGCGCGCAGCCGTCCCCGCCCGGCCGAGAGCTGCCGCAAACCCTCCGCCGCCCGGCGCGAGGGCGAGCCCGGGCCGGCGGTGGTGACGCGGGCACGGCTCTGCCAGGTCCCGGGACCCGCGCGCTCCCGGCTTCCCGCCCCGCGGGGCCTCCTCCGGGCGCCGGCGCTGGGCCGGCCGGCACGCGGCCTCGGGGGCCTGCTGCTCGGCGGCGCGCGCGGGCCGGGCCTGCGAGGACGCGGGGCGCGGGACTGCGGCCGGGCCTGCCTCGGGGCCCACTGCGCCCGCCTGCCGCACGAGCCCGCCCGTGCCCGGCCCGCCGGGGCCTCCGTTCCCGCGCCGCAAGCCCAGGCCCTACGGCGCAGACGGCCGCCCCGCGCCCGGTGCCCGCAGCCCGCGCCCCGCCCCCACGGCCGGGCGGCGCGGCCATGGCCCTGGGCGGGGGCTGAACCCACCTGCATGGGCGGCATTCCCTCGGCCATTTCCCCGCGCAGTGCCGGCTCTTGGTGGCAGACCTCCTCCGGGGGCAGAGCCTGGGCCCAGCTCCAGCTCCCGCTGTCCAGCCCCAGGCCCTGGATGCCCAGCTGCTGAGGCTGCGGCCGTGTTGACACAAACTGCATCCTGGGAGTGCTGTTCCCCGCTCGGGCCGGCCAGGGAGAAGAAGAACGTTTTCCAGGCGCCTTCCCCCTCGCCGGGGCCGGACAGCTCCATCTACAGCCCGTAGGAGCAAACAGTCCCTTTGGCGGCGCTCCCCGCCCCTCCGCAGCCAGCGCGTCAGCCAATGGCCTCCGAGATCCTGCCCTCCTGCGGGGACCGCCGCGGCCACTCCGGGGCCTCCAAAGTGGCCCTAGCGGATATGCTCGTTAGAGCCCCTCAGTCTGGGATGGCCTGCCCTAAAGTCCCAAACAATGCAGGGTCGTGAACTGTGCGCTTGATTTCTGTTAATTCTGCAAATACGTATTGGGTATCCCAAGGGAAAACGGTGCCTGACCTTTTGAAAATTTTGCAAGAGTAATTGTCTCTCCAGACTCTTCTGGCCGGTTCCCTTCCCTCACTCCTTGGCAGTCTTCACCTCCCCACTCTCCCCCTTCCCAACCCAAATTTACCTGGACCAGTTCCAGGCCTTTGCATTGGTTTGGATGATAGAGAAGTGATATGGGCTAATGTGTCAGAAGAGGGCCAAACTGTTCCTCCCTGCAAAGGTGCGCTGCATTTTAAGAGCAGCCTCTTCCAAAACCCTTAAATGTAGGTCAATGTCACTTTGAAACATCAGGACAAGTCAGAGGAGGAACCAGGGAGAGGCCAGGGTAGGCTGATGGAGAAGATGGGGAGGGGGAAGTTCACGCATTCATTCCACGAATATTTACTGAACACCTGCTGTGTGCAGGTACCGCTCAGGCAGACGGTGGGCTTTGCAGTTGGATACACCTGAGCTTAAATTCCAAAATCCCCATTCACTAGCTGTGACTGTGAGCAATCTATTTAACTTCTCTGAGCTTCACTCTGTCTCTTCTAATGCATACTCCACAGCTGTAAAATCAAATGAGATGAGAACAGTGAGAACACCACATAGTAGGCACTCAACAAAGGTAGTTACCCAAAAAGGGTAAGTCCTTGTAATTATCCTCAAAATAATGTCTACTTTGTCTTCCTAAATGACTAGGCCCTATCTTAAGACAGAAATCTCCAAGGCTTATCACCCTGTGCAGAGACAGACCTGCCACAGAACCACCCTAGACTGGTACCCTTGTGTTCCAGTGCACTTGGTAATAAAGTGCATTATTGGCCCAAGACAGACATGTGCTTAGAGCGCCATATGCAGAAGGACAATCATCACATACCTTCTCTGTTAGGCACAGAAGGAGTATCTCACAGACTTAGTACTGTCCTCAGGGAGCTTACAGGCTAGTGAAGGTTATGTTCCCAAAAGTCAGGGCTCTCCTTCCCTCTGTTCTCTGGCCACAGGCTGCCCCGATTGTAAATACCATGTCCACATTATTAGGGGGACCAGGCAAGTAGAGCTTGACATATCCAGGTAAATTCATTCCCACCAGTGAGACACATCTCAGAGCACACCTTCTGACCTATAGATCATCAGCCATCTTCCCTCTTTCCTAGAGGTGGAAATGAGAGGCTAGTTTAATCCCAAGGGTTTGAGCCATCTTTTCAGTATAAAGCAGTTAAAACTAATTCCCTTCCTAAACATTACACTATTTATAATAACTACTTTCCTTTTTACACAGTAAGACACCACTGTAGCACATCCATTTCACGATTCCCCTTCACAGAGGGTGGATTTTCACATAGCTAGCCACACTTTCACCCCTTACAGCTAGCCACACTTTCACCCCTTACAGCCAGAGAGTGCCTGCCCAGGGCCAGGGGTTCAGTTCACTGTCGCAAAGCTACTCAACTCAGAGTTTAAATGCACAGGCTTCATTGTACTAACATTTTTATAATTGCCAAGCCTACAAATACAGGCCACAAAAACTGGTAGTGGATACAGCAGGAGGGAAGTCAATGGGGGGGATTAGAGGACACTTCCCAGAAAGAAAACAAGAAGAGCACAAGGACAAGGCTGCTGTAGCAGCACAGGCTGTGGACTCTCTTACGGGTACTCCAGTGGCCAGTAGGCTGATGGGGCTGAGAGATATGCTAGGGTGGGAGAGACCCTGCAACTACAAGAGGTTATCACCCTGTTATCTAACTTACTGGGGAACAGAATGAGCAACTGGATAAAGTGGATTATAAATGTCAAGTATCCTTGTTGATAAACATTTCTTGTAAAGGAAGGACCTAGGCTGGCCCCTCAGGCTCTCAGGTGGGAATTGACTGCTTTTCATCTCCTCACCTAGGAATTCTATAGCTACTGCTCTGGACAGGGTATTTGAAGTGATAGATGCTGAACTAAAGTATATAAGAGAGGCCAAAGGAGAGGGAATTCGTAAACGCCAGAATATTTATGTGTTATGATGGTTAATTTTATGCATCCACTTGACTGAGCCAAGGGATGCCCGATAGCTGGTAAAACATTATTTCTGGGTGTGTCTGTGAGGGTGTTTCCAGAAGAAGTTAGCATTTGAATCAGTAGACTAAGTAAAGAAGATGGCCCTCACCAATGTGGATGGGCATCATCCAATCTGTTGAGGGCCTGAATAGAACAAAAAGGCAGAGGAAGGACGAATTTGCTCTTTCCTTGAGCTGGGGCATCCATCTCCTCCTGCCCTTGGACATAGGCGCTCCTGGTTCTTGGGCCTTTGGACTTGGAATGCATTACACCACTGGCTTTCCTGGTTTTCCAGCTTGCAGATGGTGGAACATGGGACTTGTTGGCCTCCATAATTGCATGAGTGAATCCTATAATAAATCTCCTCGTGTATATATATATATATATCCTGATGGTTCTGTTTCTCTGGAGAACCCTAATACATGCATTTCTCATTTCCCAAGAATTCCTGGTGCTCCCTGTGCACTCCATGTCCTTTCAACAACTACAAGCTTTATTTGAGGAAGAAAACTTCTAGATTTACTCTTAGCTGAGTGAAGAGGGTAAGCAGATTTGCACTTCTATCTTGGTGTCTCCCCATGTCTAATTTAACAAGCAGGCTTAAGGACCACATGTTATTGATGGGAGAGGGAAAGAGGGCAGCCTCAGATCCTCAAGCCCCCCTCACCCACTGGCTTGTCCATGGTTACAACTTCCCATCTTCATTTTAGGACACTGTCCCTAGTTACGCCAACCTCAAAGGAAGGGTATCTCCTTAGGTTTCAAAGTCACTGACATCCTGAATGTGACTAAAAATCAGAGGGAGGGCTTTATGGAGGGGTGGGGGCTGGGGGTAAGGTGATAAAGCTCCAAGACTACTTAGAAGAGGCAGAAAGTGTTAATGTGGGGATCATAGTCAAATATTTTGTATTATACAGTTTTAAGGTTAATTTGCTCTTGCTAATGAGTTTTCAACATCGTTGCCTTTTTCAGATCCTCCTCTTGCCAATATTTTTATTCAAACTTAAATGCCCAAACACACACACACATTTTCCCTCTTTCCCTCTCCCTCTCTTTCTCACTAACTTCTGAAAATTGCTGCTTTATACCTATGTAAAGTTTGGAGAAAATCCTACTTTTTCCCTGTTGAGTTTATTCTCAGCCTACTTCCAATAGGCATTCCATCACCTTCTTTACAAGTCTTCACAGTAGATGAGTGAAGTTCACTGGCTTCTCTTCAGTTCTTAATGACTCTATGGTACTTGCCTCAGTCTTAATCAATACGTAATTGCTTGGGTGACTAGGTGAGTAAACTACTCAACAGTCCTAATGCAACAGGCACCCAGGGCTTAGAAACCCTTTATGCAGATGACATGTTTTCTGTTGGTAATAACTGCAGTATGTTCTCTTGAATCTTCTCAATGGGCAACCCTTCAACTTGAAGCATGGATTTGATTACTAAAAATGGTCAAAATTCCTTCACAATAAAATCTGTTGCTCATGCAGAATAATACTGGTTTTTATAAATGCAACAAATAAGGTATTAAAACCATGTATTATTGTGAAATACGAGCTGGTAATGATGTCACCAAGGTCCCTTTTTGTTCTTCAACAAACTGCTCTTACAAGAAGGTGCTAGGCTCAGAACTTTTCAACAACCGTTCCCATCGCTTTATTTCCTGCTGGGCCCTGCCTGTAGAATCGAATTATGATTTCCCATTGTGGATTCAAAGACTCTTTATTAATCTCCAAACCACAGCTCCCTGCTCCTGGAAAGCAGGCTGACTGGTGATTTCCAGTCCAATAATTCACTTTCTCTTTCCATGATCTTCTAAACTTGCAGGTGCATTAAAATCACTTGGGGAACTTTAAAAAGCAAAACATCCAGTCCCCATCCCAGACAAATTAAATCATGCCAGAGTGGGCCCTGGCATATATGTTTTTTAAGCTCCGTAGGTTATTCTAATGTTCAGCCAAGAACAAACCAGTGTGGCAAAGACTCCCTGCTGTTCCTCATATCCTCCTTTCATCCCCACAAGATCACTCTGGGCAAATGAACATCCTAAATTACTACTTATTGGCTAATAATAAAATGATTGATTTAATTGTTCTGGTTGTTTTTATCCTGCTGTTTATTCATTGAGATTGGCTTGTAGATATTGTTTTTCTTATATAATTTTTTTAAACTATAAACTCAAAGCCAAGAACTGACTTGATGTACATAGCTTTATGTATATCCTTAATTTTGAATTCTGCTTGTTTAACCCAACCTTTCTAGTAATGTGTCTGCCTTCCTAATTTGTTATAATTCCTCATATACATAAAACTGGTTATCTGGCAGAAGTTGCTGGTAGAAGTCAACACATTATATAGGTCAACCTGATATTTTCTGCATCAAACTTTGTTTTCAATCTCTGCCCACTCATACTTCTGTTCTCCCACTGCTCCCCAAATTGCAATCCCAGGCTAGCTTCTCCCCAGCACAGGCAAGCAAATTGGAGGTGAAGAAACAACCACTGCCCAGTCTTGAATGAAGAGAAGCACCAACAACATCCAGGAAGTTGTTTAACTGGTCAAAAAGTAATTCTCCTGCACCTACTATATCAACACTTTCTTCTTCGGCCTACAGTATGTTTCAAAGCACTTTTTAAGACCTTCCCTCATTTGAGCCTCACAAGACCTACGTAAACTTGGTAACCCGTGTATTATCCTCACACTACGAATCAGAAAACCAAAGCAAGATTAAAACTCTGGCCTCCTGACTTTCTTTCCAGGACCTTTTCCATTACAATAATCTTTATTCTTATAAAAGCATTAAAAATGCTATATAAAAAATGTTTTACATTACACAAAATTTACAGGGAAAAATAACCACTGAATGACCCCAGCACCCTAGAACAGCCATTGTTATTTGGTGTGTTTTACTATGCTTAAAAATGCAGTCAAATGTATACTGTGTATTTAAAACAAAATTTTATAGTTTTTCTAGAATTTTGTCAGTTTGTGTAGCTTTGAAGTAATTATAATATGGTTAGAATGAGATTCTTTACTCTGTAATAATGCATACCTCTCCAAGGTGTTTATTCTGCTGTGTCGAAGCAATCACTCAATAGGGCAGAATCTGGAGAGAAATCAGACAAGGAAAACAGGACCAAGAAGTAAAATCTTAAATTCTATGATTTTAGGGTTGGAAGGGACCTTATATTATCATCTTGTTCCATGTGCACATTAGAATTAGGAAAATAAGAGCTACTCAAATTAAGTGCTTACTCCATATGAAGTAGGTAGAGAATGTTAAGCTAGGACCAGAATCCAGTTTTTAACCCTACTCAGGTGGTCTTCCCACTGTACAATTATTCACTGAGCATCCATGTCCCTAACAGCATGTCGCATCATGAGGGATATAAAATAAGACATGGCCTCCATTCTCGGGTGGCTTAACTGTTAGACCAGTTTCAAGATTTTACAGTAAATACTGGCTTTGCTAATAAACAAACACAAAGCCACATAGCCCAATGAGGTTTTATCAAATATTTTATTTGAAACATAACCTGGCGATTTTTACAGCATTGCAGCACACTGCTTTTGAGGCTTCTCTGATTGGACTGTATTTATCCGCATTCATTAGTGGGTGGATGGTCTTAAAGCCCTTAACCCACAGGGCTCTTTCTTCTGTGGTCTTAAAGGTATGAAATAATTTTTTGTTTTGAAGAGGCAATTTGACCAAGTTGACAAGTCATTGTGTATGTGTGTGTGTACATATAATTACGGCCAGAGTTACACATTTAAAAAGAAACTGGAGCAGGGCCAGAAAGGGAGGAATAACACTCTAGAAAGGGACAAATTACTCCTTTTGCAGGATACACAGACAGCACCTTCCAGGTCCTTTATGCAAGGGACAATAAGCTCTGGTCTATGTTAGTGCTAGCGAAGCAGAAGTCTTTTATGGAACCCTGATACAGGTGAAACAGATTCTCTCCTATCCCGACAGTACTAGAAATGCCATACTGTGCTGTTTGCCCATTTCCAAGTGAAACTACCAGGCCCACAGATCCTGGTACAGGGACCATAGGACCTTCCCTCCTGACTACAGCTAAGTGAACCAAGATGAGCATGTATCCCAAGGGCAGCCAATCCAAGGGCTGTCTGGAAACTTCTGAGGCTTGTTATAGAAAGAGGAACTGGGCCAGATGCCACACCTTAGAATCTGAACTAAGAAAAACGAAGAGAATCAGAGCCACATGGTGTCATGGCACACCGAAACTTGCGGGAGCCAGGAGGTACAGAAAAGATAGTAAAAGAATAGGCTAAACAGAAGCAAAAGATGGTAGGAAAAAGCTGACACCAAGCAATCACGTGCTTCTGTAGAGCAGCCTCAGTTCTTGACTTTCCACCTCAAGCTCAGCCTGCTTTATGACCCTCTCTCTGGTTGGTCCCGTACACCTTTCCTGATGGCTGCCATTCCGACACCTATGTGTCAGGCTCTGTGCTAAGCACATTCACAGGTTCCCCCTAAGCCCTGATACCTCAGAGACATAGGTCTCATTTTCCGTTTTACAGATAAGGAAACTAGGCTCATGGTGGTTAAATAATATGTTACTTCTGATGATGCCAGGACTTGAATCTAGGTCTGACTCAGAGTCCATGCTCTAAACCATGAAACTGTACTAACCCACATGATGTGTCCTTATGTTAAGGCCCTGTGCTCTCCCCATCCCTAACGCCCCAATTTGACCTAACTTGAATATCTTTTGCTTATAAGAGCCTGACACTTCCCTAGTCAAAGAATGTCCTCTGTGTACAAACCCTGACTGCATCCTTCACTATAGATGAAGCAGAGTCAAAGGGATCCACCAAGCACACAGAAAAGACACATACCTGATGATAACCGAGTCTCTGGTCTATAAGAACCTTTGGGGGAAAGACTTGTTTTACTCATTGCTACTGAGCAGCCCTCACGCAGCTGTTGAGGATGCTTTTGTCGTCTAAGAAGCTATGATGGGGGGGAGGGACGGGGTTCCCACCCCTCCTCAAGAGGAAATCTGAGCAGAAATTTGGGCTCTCCATCCCATTTGGAATGAACAGATAAAAAAAAAAAAAAAAGGACCCGCGTTCCTTTATCAACAAGGCTTTTGTGGACTGAGACAGTGAACATTTGTTATTTCCCAGCAAGCCATAGGGTCTTGTCCTGGTTGAGATACGCATGGACACTCAAATCTCTCAAAAATGCTCCAGAAAGCAGCTCAGAAGAGTCCTCCAATGGAAACTCTGCAGACGATTATTAATGATGAGGGAAGTGATGTAAAGCCCTGCTCTAGCTAGAGCCCAGCTATGGTGTCACCAATATCAAATATCCAGCAGAAAGGAGCAGAGTCATCTTCTTTCACTTTCTGGACAAGCAATCAACTTCCATTTATTTTCACATCTGTGGCTGAATCAGAGGTTCATCTAATGGTGATGATGAAAAACTTAGTCAGCAAAGTGTGGATCTGGTTATAGTCAACATCTGGATCCACTCTGAGGAGATAGGGCCCATTCACGTGAGAGAGTAGACTTCTTGCCCAGAGGGCAGACTGATGAAGAGCACGGTTCTGGGTTTTCCTCTTTCGTATCTTGTCTGGTCATGACAACCAATCCTCAGGTACTTCAACTGCAGAGTTAACTGCATGGTTTCTCTCAGGAGCCTTTGATGGGCCAAGAGTTTCTCCTCTACACACCTAAACCTTGCTGTTGGACTTTATCTTTTCCACTGATCCATTTTACTTCTCTACCCTTGAATCTTAAGGAAACAAACTCTAACTTAGAGCTGGCCTGGAGTTCTACCTGATGGAGGATTGGTGGAGGCAAAGGAGACCAGAACGTACAATAGTTGAACCCCCTAGTTTGTATGAGGCCTGAGGGTTAGGATAACACCTACTTCCATCTTTCTAGCACAGCCCTGCCCATCCCCTTTCATTCAGCTTCTCGCCTCATTGGTATTTCAACTGTGTTCACTTCTTGCCAAAGTTTGGCCACAGTTCCTTGCAGAAGGGACTGTAGGATCTATTTGCAGCATCCTAACCCACAGGGCTCTCTCATTAATAAGCTCTGTGTCCTCAGTAAATCTTTAAGTAAAAAAGGATTTTCCATGTTATCTAGTCCAACATCACACCTAGTGTAGGAACGCCTTCTCCAGCACACTGTGGCAAATGCTTAAACCCGTTCAGAAAAGGGAGCTCACCACCTAAAGT
This sequence comes from Diceros bicornis minor, assembly GCF_020826845.1. Classification (NCBI taxonomy): domain Eukaryota; kingdom Metazoa; phylum Chordata; class Mammalia; order Perissodactyla; family Rhinocerotidae; genus Diceros; species Diceros bicornis. Next base: position 95,382,819 of record NC_080742.1, on the reverse strand, counting down.
GAGCACTTTGACTCTTCGCCCTTTTCATTAGAGAGATCAAGGTGCAAACCAGAGCTGGATCTCACCCTCAAATTCCTAGTGGGTTCACTCTAGTGAAACTGGAACCCTGGCTTTGGGATTCCCAGAACATCCAAATTTTCCCATAGTATGGGTCCAGATTCTAGCTAAAAAACTCTTAATCGCAATATGCCAGGGTTCTGCTCATCATCTGACTTGGTTTGTTTCATACCCTTGGGTTTTTTCATCTCCTTCAGACTAAGTTATGACAGCAGACTAGGTCTCACACACATTTCTTAGGTCTCCCATGATCCCCGGTTATTGTGAAAGTCACAGAGCATATGTTTTATGAATGTTATGATCCTACAGTGCAGCATGTTCAGACAGAGCCTTCCCGGAGCAAAGCTAGCCAGGGTAACCACACTTTTTCCTAGTGTGGTTACCCATAACTAGGTAGGATGAAGGTTGGGCTAAGTGATAAGGAAAAAATGAGTCCTTCCCTTATCACTTCATTAAGAAAGTGTCCTGTCTAAATACTCGCAGACCTTGTTCCAGCCATCTTAGGAAGATTCAGGGGAAATGAGAGAGTGCAGGAATAAACAGCTTTTCTGCCCAAGACTTATGGCTTCTGCATTTTTTCTGTTTTCTACCTCAGGCTCCAAGCAAGAGTAAAACAACAAATCAAATTGATTTCAGTCAAGTTTCAGCAAGAATGTCTCTGCTTTGATTTTGCTGTCTTATTTGCCTGTGCCTGGATAGAAGCCAGACTAGAGATAGGATTTTGGCAGGAGAAGGAATGCATCACAAGAATTTTTTTTTTTTTTTAATTTCTTGGGGCTCACTTTTTCCCTTTCATCAGCCTCATTCTGCAGATGAAAATTTGATATCTGTAAAGGGCAAGGGACTTATGCTGAAGTGCAAAGCCACTCAGGAGTGGGACCAGGCTCAGATGCTTCCAGGTGATTGAAAGACCCCAACAAAAGAACACATGGTAGCCATGGTCCCTACAAGCGAAACAAGCAGGAAGAGGCTGTCCTTGTCTGTGCGTGGTGCTCTCATTGAGCTAGGAAGTCCCTTAGCCTGTCCACTGCCAATGGGGTGGAGCCAGACGGAGCACACACATACTCTGGCGGCTCAAGAAAGCTACGTCATAACACTATTATCTCACTACTGAGGAGATGAAAGCTGAGAGTCCACTGCACTTTCTGAAACTCCGTAATGCTTCCAGAAAGTGCTGTGATCTTTTCTGCTGATGACTGTCAAGAATATCAGACCAGGAATGGAAAATCCAGCTTATTGGTTTGGAAACAGTAAGAATTTGACATAAATGACTCCAAGAAACATGGTTCAGGCACAAATTTTAGGCTGTTCTGTCATTTCTCTGGGATCTCTAGCTTTTAAAGCTGGGATTTAACCAGGACCTTGGCAAAGGTTTCTAGCAGTTTAAATGCCACTACGAGCATGATTGCTTCAAATCAAGCTGGTGAAAGTTAAGAACTGTTCTCCTTAAGAAGCTTTTAAAGTCAGATTTCTTGCTCACCCAATATTAAATAAAATGTATTAGAAGAATGAATCTAGGAAACCTGGGAAGGCCATCTTGGTTATTTGGGAGAGGCAGCACATGAGCCTCTGAGCAGACTGGAGCTGGTGTCAGGGAGGAACAGGAACATGGACTCAGGCTTTGGCACTTGCTTCTAACCATCAAGGAATTCATGTAAGTTAAACATTCCCGTGCCTCACCATGGGCTTCAAGCTTTGGAGGCTCTTCCCATACACCTGTCTCTACCTAGAGCTACAATTATTATCAACCTACTACCCTGTGACAGATTACTGGAGGCCAAATCTTGCTTTCCAACCTCTCCGCAACATTCTTATAACTTCTGCTTAGGTAATATTTTTGAAAAGATGGGGATACTGGGCTTCTTTCCAGATCTTTCTGGGTTTCAAAATGTGGTGCTCTTGTAATGTTAAGTTCCAAAACTCAAGCACGTCTCTAGTCAAGCGTATAGGACCCCAAATTCATCAACGTGCCAGATGGTAATTACCGCGGGGCTAGAGGGGCTCTGGGCTCTTCTCTCGCCCAGCTGCGAGCATGGATAACTAGGAAAGGCGGGAGATTTACAAAACTCCCCCTCCACTCCCTTCTCCATACCACTGACTGGCCTCTAGAGCTTCAGTGTTAACGCCTAGGCCAGAGGTTTCGAGCCCAGTTAGGAGGGGACCTGGGGGGTCAGGCGGCTGTCCAGACGGGTCAGTAACGCCCCCACAGCCGCCACTGTGGCCAGAGCGCAGGTGGTCCTTGAGCGTCTGTTTGTAGCGGAAGCTCCGGCCACAGTAGGCGCAGGGGTAGGGGCGCTCGCCCGTGTGGATGCGCTGGTGCTTCATGAGGTGGTGCTTGCGGATGAAGCTCTTGCCGCAGTGCGCGCAGCTGAAGGGCCGCTCGCCCGTGTGCAACCGCCGGTGGTTCAGCAGGTGTTCCTTGCGCATAAAGCTCTTACTGCAGTCAGTGCACGGGTAAGGACGCTCGCCTGTGTGGATCATCTGGTGGCGAATGAGGGCCGAGTGGCCGTTGAAGTCAATGCCACACTGCGGGCAGGAGAAAGGCCGCTCCTGCGCGTGCCCCCGCTGGTGGAGCAGCAGGCTGATCTTCAGGCTGAAGCTCCTGCCGCACTGCGCGCAGCGGAAGGGCCTCTCGCTGGCGTGGGCTCGGCGGTGGCTGGTGAGGCGGGCCTGGTCGGCGAAGCGCTTCGGGCAGTCGGGACAGGGGAAAGGGCGCTCAGTGCTGTTATGGACCCGGAGGTGGTAGGTGAGTCTTGACGGGTGAGTGAAAGTCCTGGCACAGTGAGGGCAGGTTGGGGGTGTCTCACCGGTTTGGGCCTGGGAGTTGCTGCTGAGGTCGGCCTGCTGAGGAAAGTGCTTCGGGCACTGGGCACAGGGTAAGGGGTGCTCACCAGTGTGGCTACATTGGTGGGTCAGCAACATGTCTTGGCTGAGGCTCTTGCCACAGCGGTGGCATGAGAACACCTGCTCCCCCGCTGGAGGCGGGAGGGGGTAGCTTCCCAACTGAGTAAAAGTCACCTGTCCCTCGGAGGCTTCGGCCAGGTCTGGGGCTGCACGTCCAAAAGTTGTCACGGATGCAGACTGCTGGCTTTTGAAAGCCACATCCGAAAAAGTATCCTTTGCTGCTGCTGGTGAAGAGAAGGTGACTGGAACCTCGGGGCACAGGGAGGCTCTAGCTAGGCCTTCAGCTTTGATGACCAGCTCTTCATCTGAAAGAAAGGGCTCAGAGTCATACCTGTCAACTCCCGTCTCACAGCAACTCCTGGTATTCCCGCCCTGCTCCAACAGACTGCCCTGAGCCCTTAACTGTCTCGGATAAGAAACTCAGTGGAGGCTGAGCGAATCATCAAGGCATCTGTAGACCCTGTGGCAAATCATCACAGAATTTACTACTGCACCTCTTCAGTGCTCCAGTTTGGAAAAGGAAAAACCTGGGCATTAGTCTTCCCAGCATTACTTTCATTACATTTCTCCTCTTCTCACGACCTTTGAAAGACTCTCTGTTGCCTATTGTGACAAGGCCTAAAATCACATATTTATCTATTCCTATTCCTCTTCATTCTGCCAGGTAACTCCCTCACTGTAGTCAGCTGTCTCTTTACTTTCCCTGAAAATAAAGTACACCTTTCTGCTTTGACATCTTTGCTCATTCTGTACTCCCATTGTGGAATGCATCCCCTCTCTTCCTGTCTTCCCAAATCATACCCAACCATATCACGCCAGTCTTCTAAGGCCCAATTCTGGCTTAACATTCTTCTTTAGGCCTTATCTCAATATCCAAACTAAAACTGATGTACGTTCTCCAAACTTCTCATTTCTTTTTCATAAGTCATCCATCCCACTCACCCTTGACCTTGAACAACAGGCATGCCTAGCATTGGTACATGTGTCCCCAATATAAATTTCTTGAAGAACAGAAACTCTTCTTTTTAATTTTTATTTCCTAGAATCTAAAAGAACACAGGGCATAGAAGATATTAAAAAACAGGTTGCATTAAGTTATAGAAACGATTGGGTCCCTTCAGACCTTGAGATTCTCTTCTATAATTCAAATGGCAAAATACAGCTGGTCCTAAATATCTTAGAAGGAAGATATTTGTTTCTTTTCTCATCATTGTTTTTCTTGAGGGAGAGCTCTTCATTAACATTCCCATTTGCGCCTCTCCAATGACATTTTTGTCTCCATTGCTTGTGTCACCCCCCCCCCCATTTTGTTCTATCCTTTCTACAGGATCTTCAAATATTCTTCTGTGTTTCCCCATCTTCATACTTTTGGTCCATCTGTATGCACTTATTTTTCTTCCTCTAACAACTCTAATTTGTCTTTACACTTAAGAGTGTTTTCTCACTTAAAATTTATCTTAGGGGCGGGCCCGGTGGCACAAGCAGTTAAGTGCACGAGCTCCACTGCGGCGGCCCAGGGTTTGCCGGTTCAGATCCCGGGGGTGCACCGACGCACTGCTTGTCAAGCCATGCTGTGGCGGCGTCCCATATAAAGTGGAGGAAGATGGGCACAGATGTTAGCCCAGGGCCAGTCTTCCTCAGCAAAAAAAGAGGAGGATTGGCAGATGTTAGCACAGGGCTGATCTCCTCACACACACAAAAAAATTTATCTTAGTTTCATTTCTAACTTACTTGAGTGTTTCCCCCCTCCTTCCCCATTCTTCTCCCACTTCGGGCTCCACACCCCATTTGATCTGCTGTTTCCTCAGTCAGTCCTGGCATAAGCTGGATCTGGGCTTGGATGTCTCTTCCATTACTCACCAGCATAGGTGCCTTTGTATACGTCACTCTCCTTGGACGCCTGTGGGGCCCCAGCCTGGGGCTCTTCCTCTTGTTTAATCCAAGACAGAATATCTGATGTTGAAATGCCAGGCTCTATTTGTGGGGGAAAAAAGAGAATGGCCTTCAGGGGCTTGACTCAGAAAGCGACATAATCATGTGAGTTTGTTGAACACTATTTTGTCCAAATATTTATCTCTAACTAACCATAACAACAAAACTGAACCAGCCTTTAAAAAATGCATACAACATCTGGAAAACCAGGTCAAAATGAAACCAAATTTATGTATTTTTACATGATATACTCAGCCTGATTCACTATTTTCAGTGAGCCCATTTCAAAACAAATCAATTTTTATTTTGGAGATGATACTCTGAAATAATCTAGAATCAATACTACCTTTCATTTCATTAACACACTTATTTTCAAAATGTTTTCACTTTTTTCTCTCATAGCTTTTTTATGAAATAATGAAGCAGGGAATATTTTCTTCATTTAAGTAGAGGGGGTCCAGGGGCCGGCCCTGTGGCCGAGTGGTTAAAGTTCCACACACTCTGCTTCAGCTGGCCAAGGTTCGCGGGTTCAGATCCCCTGCACGGACCTACTCTGCTCATGATCCCACATACAAAATAGAGGAAGATTAGCACAGATGTTAGCTCAGGGCCAATCTTCCTCAAGCAAAAAAACAGCAGGACTGGCAACAATGTTAGCTCAGGGCGAATCTCCCTCACCAAAAAAAAAATTTAAATAAATAAAAAAAATAAAATAAGTAGAGGGGGCCGATAAGGAAGTACTTACAGTGAAACGCCATATTATCAAAGGCCTGCTTTAAAATACAGCAGGAAAAAAAGCAAAAAAAACAAGACTGACAAAAAAAGTCTTTCTTAAATATTAATTAAAAAAACAACTACATTTCCAGAATTACAAAGTTAGCTCAGTTTAAACACAGATCTGACTGCTCAGAAACATACTTTTCAGGTTCCCAATTCTGGGCTCTTTCTAAGAGATCATACCACCTTTGCCTATTAAATGATAGAGGTCATTGTCTCCTAAACCCTGGGGCAGGGAAGAATAGTATTTGCAAGTCCCTCAGGCCTTGGGGATTCTTTTCAAAAGAAAAAAAGAACAGCCTCTAAGGCTCTGGACGTAACATGCCTCCTGTTTTGACTTTTTTTTTTTGACTTTTTTTCAGCACAGGAACAGCTGTGCTTGCTATTCCAGCCGAGGCCTGTAGAGCCTCGTTTGGCCTAAAAGGACAAGCTGGCAAGCTGACAAGGTCCAGAGAGTAAATTGAAGCTCTCTCTATTATTTTTCAAAAAAGCCTTGTGGGCAGGTTATGGTGTTATTCCTAGCAAATGAACAGAACCCACTGTTTTGCCCAATGCCTTTCCAATCAGTTAGAGACCACTGAAATCTAAAGGTGCCCAAAGCAGAAATAAGAGGTTGGACAAGACTAAGGCCCCAAAGACTGTCTCGCCCTGCAGGTTGCCTCTCCAGCTTCCCACTCTCAGCCACAAGGCGGAAGTGTATTAAACGTAGTCCCACCTTATCTTTTCTCCCAGATTTTATACACACATATATATAAAGAAAAAAGCAGGCAGGGGAGTCGGGGTATAAGGAAGAGGATCTTTTAACAGACATCCAGAGGATGAACTTTCTATTCATCAAAAATATGAGACTTTTAAAATGCTTAACTGCTTCCTTCATCCATTTTCTGAATAATGAGTTAGTACCCTGGAAACCTACAAATGTGATTCAAGTGGTTTTGACTTTTTTTTTTTGGTTTATCATTATGAACTCACAGAATGTTATTTGATGAGTTTCAGTCCACTGCAGTCATTATTCTTTTAAATGCTCAAATTATCCCTTCTTTGGCCAGTGGGAGCCCCTTCAGATCAGCTCTATGTCTTTTCATGTCATCGAACATCTAGTTTCCTTCATTTCTGGTATGACAGACTATCCCAGGTTCATCTGGTACATTTCTGCTCCAGGGACACAACCAACCATCTCTCCAAGAAATGGAATTTAGAGACCAAGGATGCTAATGCTAATGGGTTGTTGTTGCTTCTAAGTCTTTTCAATGGACAGAGCTAGAAAATACACACCTTTTAGAAAAAGAAAAGTGTCATAAGAGCTTATATTAATATTTATGATTCACATTTAAGATTACAAGGTTTTAATTAAATCCTTTGATTTTATATTTGTATATTTCTCTCTTATCCTGAAAATCTTGGTTCCTAATGATATTAACATAATCTTTGCTTTATCTGAATATGTTTCAAAATAATACCAATATTATTAACAAAAAAATGAACTCAATTTAAGATTTTTTTTTTTGTGGTTCTTCTAGTCTTTAGGATATATCCCTCTAGGGATATATAGTTATGTTTTAAAGTCATTTGAAAGAAATCTACTTTATATATTTATGTCACCAACATGATAAATGGTTTAGTTATTTCACCATGTATTTGATTTTTTAAAGTTAATTTTGTTTTTTAATTATGTAAAATATTTACAAGGCTCTAGCTTCCATCTTTAATCTCTCTCTCCCTGTATAGGTAGCCATTCTTATTGGTTTTTGTTTTAAACTTTCATTGTTTGTGAAAATATAAGCAAATATGTATACATCTTCGTATTTCCCCTCTTTATGTGGCATACTACACTGTTCCGTACTTGGATTTTTTTACTTAACAATATATTCTGGACATCCGTCTACAGCAGTCTACAGAGAATTTTCTCATTCCTTTTTGTAGCTGTACCACTGTTTATTCAAGAGTCCTCTATTGATGGGCATTTGGATTCTTTCCAATCTTTTGTTACGATATTAGTCAGCAGCCAACCATAAAAACTATGGAGGGCTAAAAAAAACAAGCCAGTTCTCTAGAAGTGTAAGTGGCTATTGTTATTACCGCCCACTAGCTGAGTATGTCTTCATTTAACTTGGGAAGCCACAGGAAGCTAACTGCTCTTTTTGAATGATGATGCTGAAAGCTCCTCTGGCCAATTAACCAACTAGATCAGTACTACTAACTAAGTATTTATTTTACTAAATAATTGGTCCTCAGTACTACTGTCATAGAATGCATAGAATACGGCAGTGTCTGCTACAGTCTGGTGGGAGTGGTAGGAATGTCTAACCTAAGGACCTTCTGGCAATGAAATAAAGGGAGCAGGAGCATTTGAACACTAAGACTGCCTGATACAGTCACCAGCGTGGTGACAGGATGGCAACTGCTGGCCAAGTCACCACAATGGCACTCAAAGCACATTCCTCACAGGCCTGAGGAATCCCAACAGTGGATACTTAAAGAGACACAAAATGAAAGTAAAATCATTGGTTCATGCAAGCAGCAGGCTTTGGAGAAAGCTAGGGAATGGAGAAAAACTGAAGACTGATCAGGTAAGAGGAAGTCGATAAATGCTGAGGTGTTAGGTTTAAGAGGTGGTTAAAAATAGAAAGGCCGGTAACAAGAAAATATAAAATTTTAATGTCTACACTGGTTGAATGTTATTTTAACTATGAGGAACTTGGATTTTGTGTGTGTATGTGTATCTTTTAAACAGACAAGGGTCTATGCTGTCTGAAAAGGAGCTGGAACCTTGAGGTTCTGGGATGTGTACGAAGGTGTTATAAACAGAGTGAGTTAAAACTGGTGCTGAGATCTGACTCCTTAAGCAGACAATAAAAAATACTTGACACATGAGACTATCGTTGGTAAAAAACTATCATTGGGTTTTTGTTTTTTTTTTTAACTTTTTGTGAAACAGGTAAAGGACTGTAACATAGACAGGTGAATGTGTTAAGTATTTGTGTAATAAGTTGAAACCCCTAAGTTTTCTCATTTCCAGGATGATTCTTGTTCTCAAATAGGTTAAACTAAAATAAAAGGATTATCATATTGGAATGTGCCTTGATCACTTATTTTGTTTAGGAAAAGATGGCCTTGCTGGACCAGAGTGAACAAGGATAAACATGAGATAATGATGATGTATCTGAAACAACAATGATCAAAGAAGTCTCCCCAGGGCTACAAGTTTCAGAAATTAATTTATTTTACTTTTGGGTCATTCTAAAATTTTGGCTTGAGTCCTTGGCTTCTGAACTAGAAGGTCTAGATAATAGACTTTCAGTAATTATTCCATCTGAACTTCCTGGGTAAAGTTTTTCTCCGAAAAATTCTAAAAAATTGGAGTTCGATATTAAAACTATCAGTGACCAAATAATGACCACACACACACACACCTAGTCTACAGTTTAGCCCTGGTAATAGAGTTAACGAGTTTTAGAAAATCTCAAGTTTATATTTTTCTGTATTCTCACATTCACTACTACTCTCTACTAATTGTTTACAATTTTATCTAAGATAGTACACATCAATGCCTGTTCCCTAAGAGGATATAATAATTTCTCTTTCCCTTCATTGGATTCAAATGATGGTGATGGAGACAGAGTATAAAATTAATTCCAAGACATTTGGACATAAAAAGGAAGGGATGCCACATGGAACCATTACTATCCCCAAATCTATTCTACCCATATATTTTTATTTAATTATAATGCATGGTTCTTAAAGTTCTAAAATGGGATACTATAATAAATTAGGGGTTTTATAAGAAATATGGATAAAATCCAAATGTATTTTAGAAAATTACGGTTTCTAAAACTACATCAATATTCTAACATAAACACACTGATCTAACAACAAATTACATGGCATATTAAAATTGGTTAACAGGGCCAGCCCCATGGCTTAGCGGTTAAGTGCGCGCGCTCCGCTACTGGCGGCCCGGGTTCGGATCCCGGGTGCGCACCGAGGCACCGCTTGTCCGGCCATGCTGAGGCCCGCCCGCGTCCCACATACAGCAACTAGAAGGATGTCCAACTATGACATACAACTATCTACTGGGGCTTTGCGGAAAAAAAATAATAATAAAAAATAAATAAAGGACAGAAGTTATTGAGATTACAAAAAAAAAAATAAAAACAATAAATAAAATTGGTTAACAAAGATAATGTTAGAGAAAAGAGAAGCTGCTTACTTACTCAAACATAAAAGTTTTGATTTGTTTTTTTTTCTATTAGAACAAGATGAAAAAAATGATTTAAATGGCTAGAGTTAAGTGGAGAATAATCTATCAAAAAGATATTTTATTAATTCTGTCACTAAAGTGGCTTAGCATTAGTATCCTCTGCCTAGTAGTCGTGTGGAACAATCTGTTATGAACCTCAGTGACCAGACAGTTGACTACTATTCTCCATTGAAAGGAACTAGGACATATTTAATGTGTTAGAAGGAAAATCTAAAATAGGCCTGTGTTAGCACAGCAGGCCTGAGACTGCTGAGACTTAGGAAAGCCTGCTTGCAAGGTTGGCCCTGGGCTGGCAAACAGTTCCCTGTGCTGATATAAAACTTTCCCTAAATGTTAAGAGTGCCTCACGGGCCTAAACTGTTTGTACAGTGTGGTTTATGCTGAACATCCGCCTTCCTTCTGGGATTCTGGAATTTGGGGATGTGCTAGGCAGAGGGTGCCATGACCAGCTCCCAGTGAAAACCCTGGGCACTGAGTCTCCAATGAGCTTCTCAGGAGACAACACTCTGCATGTGTTGTCACAGCTCCTTGCTGGAGGAGTTAAGTGTGTCCTGTGAGACTCTACTGAGCAAGGACTCTGGAAGCCTGCCCCTGGTTTCCTCCAGACTCCGCCCTGTGCGCCTTTCATCTTCACTGATTTTGTTTTGTATCCCTTCACTGTGATAAATCTAGCCATAAACATGACTATATGCTGAGTCTTGTGTGTCCTGCTAGCAAATTACCAAATCTGGGGGTGGTGTTGGGGATCCCCAACATAGCCTGGAACATATTTTTTTAAGAAAACAAGTACTAAGGCAGTACTGGAAGGACACAAGACTCAGTTTAAAAGTCTTCTCACTTGCCAAGTTGACAATTTGAGCAACCAAAAGAAAATAATTGAATTAAATGAATAAAATTCATGAATACATAATTAAATCTAAAAGGGGGAAAATTTAAAGGGTTCTGAAGGATAAATACATTTGAGGGTTTTTTTTAAATTCTATATATTGATCCATTCAAGTCATATGAATCCTATCTTTAAGTTCCGGTAAATATCTAGGTTGATAATCACCAAAGCAAGCTAAAACTGTAAAGAATCAAACCAGAGTATTAAGTAAATTCAATGCTTACACTGTTGTTAATTTTAAGTAAAAATGTATTAATGTATATAGGTTGACTACCCACAAATGGAATTGTAAAAACCAAGGTAAAAATAAATTGACAAGATGGCAGCTAAATGAAACTTTCATATATCATTACAAAACCAAATTACTTACATCTTTTCCATTTGTCCCCAAAAATAAAATGACACACTCATTTAAACTCACTGAGGACTATGTCAGGTAACTAATAAAGTAGACTATGGAGTTATTTCCAACAATGAATCTTTCTGTAATCAAGTCACCCATCTTTATTTAAGATTTTAGAATCATTATTTATATCCATGATGGAGATTAATCAAATTCGACCTGTTACAGTGCCTGAACACAATCACTCATACATTCTTAGAAATAATATAATGTGTGGCAGATATATGCATTCCTCAAAACTCAGAGAATGTTCACTTAAGATTTGAGCACTTCATTGTTTGTAAAATTTACCTCAAAAGGAAAAAAATACACAAATGTTGAACTCTAGCTTAATGATATTCATGCTGAACTATTTAGGGAGAAATGTATTGATGTCTCTATTGATTTTGAAATACACTGAAAATAAGATGGGTTGATAGATAGATAGAAGGATGCAGAGATAGATAAATACGTGATAAAATGTTAGTGGTAAAATCTAGGTAGTAGGTATCTAGGTGTTCACTGTAAATTATTTTAACTTTTCTGATTGTTTGAAAATTTTCATAATAAAATGTTAGAAAAAAATAACAGTGCATGGGACAGGAGGTGGGTTGTAAGAGAAGTTCATCTAATAGGGATGTCTAGAGGATGAACTTTCTGTGAGCTCTCTACAAGCAAAAACAAAAATTGTATGACATTTTTCTGATAGCAGAGGTGGGACTTGAGAGAAATAATACAACTGGACTTTGGCTAGCAGTCTTCCCCATACAATATCAAGCAGCTGCCAACCAAAAAAATTATGGAGAGTTAACAACAGCTGGCTCCCAAACCAGGCAAAATCCACTTTGCCCAGGTGGATGTCATTGGGGTCCGCTGGTTAAGTGCATCTCTGAGGGACTGTGCAGACTCCCAGTCCCTCCAGCACTTCTGAACTGCCAAGTGCACATTCCCTCAAGCCCTTCCCTTCAGATAAGGATGACTGCTTCCACTGCCATCTAAGGACTTTGTTTTTTACTAAATATTTAGGTCTCAGAACCTGTATCATAACCCTCACATGTGTGGTATTGATGGGTGAAGGTACTGGACAAGGTGATCTCTAAGCTCTCCCTCCTGTTTAAATGCCTGATGATCCATTCACAGTCTAGTTGCTTCAGCATTGAGAGGCTCTAGAAGTCCAAGCCCTGCTAACTTAGTGCGGAGCCATCATCCCTGACCAGGAAAGAGAGATAAGGAGTAGATAATCTCTTCTCTCACTTACCTTCACTGGGGTCTGTGGGAATCTCACTTTCCTCTGGCCCTGCCTGGTCCTCTGTATTATGGTCTCCTTCTGGCTGAATCTGAGATAAGACATCAGGTTGATTCATGGCGTAATCTAGGAGAGGAAGAAGGGAAAGAGGGTATGACAAAGAGATCAATGAGGATGATACTAATTGCCATCAAGGCTGCATTGAAGGCTTTGAGGTCCACAGTCCCAGGAAATTACTTTTAGATTCTGTTCACTTTCCCCATCAATTCACGTCCAATATAGAAGAGATCTATCAGGAGAGCAGGTGAGAAGAGAGATAAGGTGTGGGAAAGGTCCATGTGCTACTTCAGCACCTGCCACCTGCTGCTTTCATTGGGTAAGAGTGACAGTGTGCCTGTCACTGGGGAAATCAAGGCCCTTTCAAAGTGAAGGATACCCATGGAAACCTCTGCAGCTGGCACACCCATAACCCTGAACTTCATTCTCTGTCCTGTGAACTGGCAAAGGAGAAATGACGATTTCCTATTTAGCAAGAGTGAATTAGAAGTCTTTGGCTTGGAACCAGAATCTGAAGGGTGTGAGGACCGAGTGAGAATGAGGACCACTGGAGGAAAAGGGACTGTTCTGAGCCCTCTTGGAGCTGCTGTCACCTCATTCAAAAGGTGCCACTTAGCCTCACCCATGGAGATGAGAGACTCGTAGTTGCCCTTCATGATATTCTTGTAAAGTTCCTTTTGCCATTCTTCTAATTTTTCCCACTCTGGAGTGGAAAAGTAGATGGAGATATCATCAAACGTCACAGGCACCTGAAATTACAATCACACTGGGGTTAGTCCCTCCCACTGCAATTTGGTCATTCAATAAATCTTTACTAAGTGCCTACTAGGTACAAAAAACTGCGAGATGCTAAAAGGATACAGGAAAAACTTGAGACAGATCCAACCTCCAGGGGTTGACAATGTTTTCAAGAAGAAAGGTGATAAACTTTAGGGCTATGAGTTTTGAGAGGGGGGAGGACATTACTGGTAAACTGTCACTCACAGACGTAGGTACAAATGCAAAGCAGTATTTAATTCACACAACACAACATATATATATATTTTTTGAGGAAGATTGGCCCTGAGCTAACATCTGTTGCCAATCTTCCTCCTTTTTTTCCGTTTTTCTCCCCAAAGCCCCAGTAGATGGTTGCATGTCATAGTTGTACATCCTTCTAGTTGCTCTATGTGGGACGCTGCCTCAGCATGGCTTGATGAGCAGTGTATAGGTCTGCGCCCAGGATCCGAACTCACAAACCCCGGGCCACCGAAGCGGAGCACGTGAACTTAACCACTACATCACTGGGCGGGCCCCACAATATATTCTTAATATCTACTAAGTACCAGGTTTATCCTAAGCACCAAGATTATAAAAATATGGTTTCTGCCCAAAAGGAGTGTATGACTGTATTCCAATTAATGACATGGACAGGAAATTTTCGAAATAGAGCTATAATGGGACTGAGATGAGTCCAGAAGAGATGGGACTTTGGCTGGTCCTAAAGGACAGGTAGGTTATAAACAGGCCTAATGGGAATGGGAAAAACATTTAAGCATGGAAAATTGGAGAGTGCATTCAGAGGACAATTATGAATTCTATCTAGTTGGAGTCACGGTTGCATGTAGAGAATGATCATATACAAAACAGAATCCCCCCACCTTCCATCATAGTTTCATCTAAAGCTAGGTGCTTATCCCGAGGCAAAAACTGGAAGGTTCTGTAAAGAAATACAAGAGTTGCCTGGGGAATTGAAGGTACCTAGTACTGACAATCTCACCTAGCATAAGCTTTCCTCATTCTGGTGTTTAGCTATTCATCATAATCATGGCTAGCTCTTCCTCCTCCTACCTGGCAGCTTTCTCCAGTTTTATTCTTAAATATGAGCTAACAACTAAGTATCAATAACCATTTAGAGAAAATATGCCCCATGAACAAGAAAGACTAAAATAAAAGGAGGGAAAAAATGTGGAAAAAACCAGAAATACTTAGGCAATAGAATTAAAAAAAAAAAACTAAAACCTAATGAGAATTCCCATAAAGATTTGAGAGATATTGCACCCATAAAATAAAAACAGGATGCTATGGGAAAGGGACAATCATAGAACAAGAAAGACTTGTGGTAACTAAGATATATATACATATATTTTTTTCTAAAATTAAGAGATTCAATAAAAATATACATACTTATCGTCACAAACTTAACATAGCCTTTAAGATTCAAAGATCTATACAATACTATTAGGCAACTGTATTTTTTTCTAACTGCTTCATTTGTGTCATCTTTTTCTCCCCAACTAGAAATTTTGTTCCCTAGGGGCTAGAACCATAGATTACTCATTTTTACATCCTGCTCAGGAACTAAAATCAGGCTGAGGGCAAGTGTAGATACTCAATAGAGAGTTTATTTTTATCTAACCTCACTACACAAAACATTTGTCATAGCTTACAGTAAAAACACATACGATAAAATGATGACAGCAATCAAGGAACGGTGGGCTTCTGGTTCAAGACTGTGAATAAGCACACGTGGCCTTCCCTTCCCTCCCAGACTCCACTGAAACGACAGTACATGAGATCAGGGGGGACTATATCTACAACGCTACCAAGAATGAGAAGGAAGGCCATCACTAGTCAGAGTTTCTGATCAGTGTCTCACGGAGACCCAGAGGATGGGCATGTGCTGGGGTCTAAGGTGTGCGAGGAAGCTGCATCTCCCTGATGCACAGGGAAGGACTGCAGTGGAGGAATCCAGAGAAGTCCAAGCTCAAGGCTGGCAGATACTCCGCACAGGAGTAAAAGTGGCTGTAAACTGCAGTTTGAAGGTCTATCTTTAGAAGCAGGGCCCCCTCTCTTGTCTTCCTCATCAGCCCTGGCAGAGCGAGCAATATTTACCCCAAAGCTGAAACCAAAGACCTCATCTCTACAGAAATTTCACAACCTGCCTGGAGACAGCACGGGATCCCAGTATGGGAACTGACAACTTAGAGTACTGCCTTACTCCTTCTGGCCTCTGGGTGGTCCCTGCACTGCCTATTTGCTCCTTGCCGAAGCACCTTAAAGTGAAGCCCACCTACATGGAGCAAGTATGGAGAGAGCCCTCTCCTACAAAGGAAAGATCCTGTGGTTAAACAGACTTAAGCGGTGGCAGAGAAAACATGTCAGCTTCCTATGATTAACATAAGTAATCAATCTAATCCTTCACTCATAAATATGAACAAACAACCAAGGATTACTCAATATTTTGAAAAAAACTAAGAGCACCAAGATGAACAAACACTATAAATGATCCTAAAGGGGAAAAAAATCAATAAGCTAAAATTCAAACAAACCTCTAACCCATATTGCCAAAGAAATTTAGTAGATATTGCATCCATTAAAAAAAATTCAGTGCGCTTTAAAGGAGCAGAAAATAAGTACTCTTGAAAATTAAATGTATAATTGTTAAAAATTAGAAAGCCTGGAAAGAAAGGTCAAGGAACTCTAGTTAAAAAGGTAAAAAATATGAAGGAAAAGTTAAAGAGACAAAGGCAATAATCCATCATCTGTCAAACCACAGTTCCAGAAAGAAAACAGAAAAAATGGATGTGTGTGTGAAATATTATAAAAATAGATTCATAGAAGAAAATTTCCCAGAGCTGAAAAGATACCATTCTTCTGATTGAAAGGTGACACCAAGGATCCAACACAAATTTAAAAACAGCTATACCCAGACATATCTTCAACAAATTTTAGAAAAACAAATAGAAGATAAAATCTTCCAGGGAGAAAAAATGGATTTCTTACAAACAAATGATAATCAGTTTGGTATTAAACTTTTCATCAATGGCATTTGGTGTTACGAGACAATGGACCAATACCTTTAAAATTCTGAGGAAAATGGAATATTATTCAGCCTGAAAAAGGAAGGAAATTCTGACATGCTACAACATGGATAAACCTGGAAGGTGTTATGCTAAGAGAAATAAGCCAGTCACAAAAGGACACAAATTGTGTGATGTCACTTATATGAGGTACCTGGAGTAGTTAAATTCACAGAGATGCAAAGCAGAATGGTGGTTGCCAAGGGCTGGGGTTAGGGGGAATGAGATGTTTAATGGGGACAGAGTTTTAGTTTGGGAAGTTCTAGGGATGGATAGTGGTGGTGGTTGCACAACAATGTGAATGTACTTAATGCCAATGAACTGTACACTTAAACACGGTTAAAATGGTAAATTTTGTTATGTATATTTACAATTTAAAAAATTAAAATTAAGAAAAAAAATCTGCAGGAAAATTATTTTGAACTTGGCATTCAAATGTAAGGGCAGATTGGGGCTGGCCCCTGGCGTAGCGGGTAAGTACGCGTGCTCCGCTGCTGGCTGCCGTGGTTCGGATCCCAGGCGCGCAGCAACGCACTGCTTGTCAGGCCATGCTGTGGCCGAGCCCCACATAAAGTGGAGGAAGATCATGGGATGTTAGCTCAGGGCCAGTCTTCCTCAGCAAAAAGAGGAGGACTGGCATGGATGTTAGCTCACAGCTGATCTTCCTCACAAAAATAGATGAAAAAATAATAAAGGTTATTAAAAAAAAAAAAGTAAGGGCCGATTAAGAGCATTTTCAACAAAGCAAGGACACAAAAATTTACTTCCCATATTTCAATCTAGTAACTCTTCAATATATTCTAATTTCATGAAGAAATCACAACATTACATGATTTTGGAGTTTAAGAAGGACAGGTTGAATGTTATCCATTTATCCAGGTAAAACAATAAGTAACTTTAACTTACCTTTTCTGCTATTCTTATGGCAAAAACTAAGTTTAAATTATCCCAAAGAACTTCTGGAGGGGCTCCAGATACACAAATAAACACACTAGGGCAGGTTGTCTGTCCAGTACTGCCTCTGATATCCCTTCCAGCTACCTCGTCTCTGCTCCCCTTCGCAAACCTTGCAAGAGCCCTTCACGGTCCTCCATTTTCTCTCTTCCCAATCTCTCCCCGCCCGCTCCGTTCAGTCTTCCATCCCCACTTCACCGCATTGAAACAACTCCTGCAGGGTCACCAGCGACGTCTGTGTTGCCAAATCATATTCACTATCTTCCTCTTTCTAGACCTCTCAGAGGACAACTCTCTCCTTGAAATGCTTTTCTCCTCGTCCCTATGACCCCACATACTGCCTGTCTTGTTTCTTTTCCGATCTCACTGGCCACTCCCCCTCAGTCTCCTCTGCTGGCTCCTCCTACCCCTGGAGCTGGTCCTGGGACGACTCCTGCTTCTCCACTTTCTTCCTGAGGTCATCACTTCCAGTGGCACGACTCACAACACCATCTGGAGGTCGACTCCCAAATATTTCTCACCTCTGAGCTTCTGAGACCACTTCACATCTCTCCTGAGTGTATCACAGGCATCTCCAACCTAACACTGCAAAGGAGAACGCCCAATTCCTTCCCGCCCCCAAGATATCCCCATCTCAGTAGATGCCAACACCATCCATCCGGTTCTTCAAGCCAAAAGCCTAAGAGTCAGTAAACCTAAGGTGGTTAAGAGCATGTGCCCTGGAGCCAACTGGGTTACAAGACAACTCTGTTATTTATATTTAGTAACTATATAAACCCAAGTTAGGGTTCTTAGGAAATAACAAAAGAACAGTAAAATTCAAAGTAAATTATCACACAGTAAATTTACAATTATTGTTCTTAATTCTTCCTTCCCTGATTCCCATCAGTAAGTCTTATTGTCAATTCTACCATCAAAACACCCTGAATTGGGGGGGCCAGCCCGGTGGTGTAGTGGTTAAGTTTGTGCACTCTGCTTCAGTGGCCCCGGGGTTTGCAGGTTCAGATCCAGGGCGCAGACATACTCACCGCTTATCAAGCCATGCTGAGGCAGCATCTCATATAAAGTAGGGGAAGATGGCCACGGATGTGAGCCCAGGGCCAGTCTTCCTCAGCAAAAAGAGGAGGATTGGCAACAGATGTTAGCTCAGAGCTAATCTCCCCCCGCGCCCCCGCCAAAAAAAAAACACCCTGAATCTGTCCACTCATCTCCATTACTGCTACTCTCATCCCTCCTATTATAGCTGCCTATTCTTTTTCTTCTTGCTTCTGTTCTTACCCCCACGATCCATTCTCCACAAAGCAGCCAAAGTGATTCTTTCAAAATACAAGCCAGTATAACTCCTCTGCTTAAAACCCTGCAATTTCTTCCCATTACACCTAAGATAAAATCCAAACCTCTGACCTCGGTCTCCAATGCCCTACCCAGTGGTTCATAACTCTAGCTGCATATTAGAATCAGCTGTGGAGCTTTAAGAATTATTACTGCTTCAGCCCCATCCTGGACCTATTAAATCAGAATCTCTAGGTGTGATGCCCATCAAAATTTTAAAAGCCCCCCACCCACCATGGTGATTCCCATGTACAGCCAGGGCTGAAAAACACTGCCCTAAACCATCTGCCTCCTCCTCACTTCTCCAGTCATGCCCCTTTACTCACTGTACACCAGCCTACTGGCCTTCTTCCTTTCCCTCAGTGTTCCTAGTTTCTTTGTGCCTTCGGGACTTTGCACTAGGTATTCTTTCTGCCTGGAAAGCTCTTCCTCAGATCTCACAGTTGGGTCCTTCCTGTTATTTAGTATCAACCTAAATATTAGCTCCTTTATGAGAACTTCTCTGATACCCAATCTAAAATAAATCACCAGATAGCACTTTTATTTTTTATCAAAGCACTTAAATGGACATAAGTTTTTCTTTGTTTATGTTATCTTTCTTTCCCCACTAAAATTTAAACTCCAGGGGAGCTTTAGTGTCTTGTTCACTGCTGTGCCTTCAGGATGTAGATATCAAGCAAATAGTAAGTGTTCAAGAAATATGTGTTGAATGAATGAATGAATAAGCAGGCATGCTTGGAAACTAGCTGGCTCAAGGCTGTCTTCCATCGTTTAGGAATGATGTATATTTCCTTTTGTTTTATGGGCTATTCACTCCAGAAAGGCTGGGCCCTAGCATTGCAGCACACTTCTGTGAAGGATGCTGAACGGCAGGATCTACATCAGTTCTAGACCTACAGATGGCCCTAAACCCTTATATTAACCATTTACTCTACATACATTCCCTTCTCCTCCCTCTAACTTTTCACCAGAATTGCCGACAAATTCAAATTGACTGATTTAAATGATATTTAATTTAGTTTCCACACCAAGATTGTGGCAGACAGGTTAACAAAGGGAAAAGTGACTCGGGGGTAATGGGCAGGAGAAAGCAAAAGAGACCTATCTGCCAGATAGCCAACTTGGGATTAAGAAGAGTTTTCCAACCTGAAGTTCAACACTTCAAATGGTCGCTAAATTGAACATGGCATGCTCCCCAGATAGATAAACACAAAACAACTTCATAGTTCCTTCGGCCTAACTGATTGACCAAGACTATCCTTTACTACTAGTGTAAGGACTAGTGGGACCACTTTCCATCTAGAAGTGAAGGTATTACCTTTGGGATATCCCCTTTAATACCCGGGGGCAGCCGCAGGATCCAGAAGTTCCTGTTTCTCAGCAGGTTCTCCAAGTTCTCCAGCCGCCTCTGCAGCAGCCCGTACTCCTGCAACAGGGTCCCCAGCACGGCCCACTTGCCCTCCAGCTGGTTCCCAAGATCGGCCACTGTCTTTTCACAGCTGGCTAGCTTCTTCTCTGCTGTCCCTGTCCGTCCTTCTAGATGCAGGAGTCGCCGGCTGTGGACTTCCACCTTTCTCTCTATAGCCTGCACGGCGGCCACCACTGTCCACAGGGAGATGGCTGCAGTCTGCAGGTGTGCCTCATTTGCTGCTGGGGGTGTGGGAAGAGGAAGGGGCTGCAGGGACGTAAGGCATTCAGAGTCCCATTCAGAAGTCTGTGTGCAGTGGAGAGATGAGACAAGACACTGAGTGTTAGAAGGAGCCCTAATCCAAACTAAAATCAGATAAGGACCGCTTAAACTGGCCGGCTGAGATTAATCTAAATATAGTTTTAGTACCACCTGCATAAGCCTCGTCTTTATAGAGCTCATTGGCATCAAAAGCCAAGAGAACTGCTTTGGTGGTTCAGGGATGGATTAGGTAAGGCAGTGAATGAGTAAAGCTGGATCAAGAACCAGCCTGACATATTCCCTGGGATGTAAGGCTCTAGAGCCAACTGTCCAGAGGCTCAAGTTGTTGCTGCATCCTCTCTCTCTGGAAAAGGCCTAAGTGCATCAGGATCTTTCCAGGTTTCACTGAGCTCAGTGCCCTCTGATAAACCCCTTATTGACTTATGCTGTGGCCCTGTCCACCACCCTGCTTACAAACCACAACCATACCATTCAGTAATACTTAAGCTGAGAATGTTGAGTCTGGAGAAAACATGACAGCTATTTTCAAACATTTGAGGCTTATAAACAGAAAGCAGAACAGGCTTGTTTAATCTTATATTGTGTTACTCCAGAGGGCAGAACTAGAACCAACACGGAATTTTCAGGCAGGCAAACCTTGGCCTATATAAATAATTTTAGAACTAGATCTTTCCAAGAAAATAACAGGCTGCCCTAACACTGAATGTACTTCAAAACAGAGTGCATTTAAAAAAAAGAAATTTCTACAAAAAACAGAAGGCTTGACAGGCATGACCTCCACAAAGCCCTTCGACTCTATGAATTTGATAACATGCTCTCTGGCCACCACCTCCCATCTCTCCAGCTCACCCACTACCTTTTTCTCATTTCACCTGCTCTCCAATCCCACTAAACCCTTGACCATTCCATTTGCTCCTGGTTTATCAGCCTGCTCCAGGCTTTCCTTTCTTCCTTGGTTGATCATTTCAGCCACCTTCAGCCCCTTCACTCATCTGTCTTTGTGCCTCACCTGCTCAACTAACCCCTAGCTTTGAATCAGTCCGATCGTTCTCATTCTCTGTTCCTGTTAGCAGGCTGGTAAGCCCTACTAAAGGAAGTCACAGAACCGGGTAAACTGGTGTCACCACAGACCAATGGTGTCTAAGCTCAGCAGGGACTCAACACTGCCTGGTGCCCCCATGCTTCTTTTCCCATTCCATCTAGTGGCCACCAGAACCCTTGTGCCCGCACTCTCCTTAAATTTTAGTACAGCACTTCTCAAACTAATGTGCATAAGAATCATCTGGAGATCTTGTTGAAATGCAGACTTTGATTCCGTAGGTCTGGGAGGAAAATTGAGATCCTGCAGTTTTAACAAGCTCCCAGGTGATTGTGATGCTGCTGGCTCAGGGAACATGCGTTGAGTAGTAAGATGCCTGTCCACTGCAGGGCCCCTCACTCTGAGGAGATGACATGGACTCCTACTTTGAGAAGAAAATTAGAGTAACTAGACCAAACTCTCTCAACTTTCTCTTCTTTTTCTTCACACTCCTTCCCACTTCAAACTCATCAGTAACTTAATCTTGCTTTCTTCTTTCCTTCCCACAGGAAAAAGGTTCATTCTATTTAAAATTGATCTCTCCACTTAAGCTCTGAATGCCAACTCTTTCCACATTTTTAGGTACATTCTTCTTCTTTTTTATGGTCAATATTTCAATCTCTCTTGATTCTTCTCCATAAGATGGACCTGCACTGTTCAATATGGTAGCCACATGTGGCTACTGAGTACTTGAAATATGGTTTTGATTGAGATGTGCTGTGAGTATAAAATACACTGGAGGGGCCAGCCGTGTGGCACAAGTGGTTAAGTGCGTGCGCTCTGCAGCGCCGGCCGGGGTTCTCCGGTTGGGGGCCCGGTGTGCATGACGCACCGCTTGTCAGGCCATGCTGTGGCGGTGTCCCATACAAAGTGGAGGAAGATGGGCACAGACGTTAGCCCAGGGCCAGGCTTCCTCAGCAAACAAGAGGAGGATTGGCAGATGTTAGCACAGGGCCGATCTTCCTCACACACGAAAAATAAAGTAAAATACACTGGAGATTTTGAAGGATTAGTATGGGGGAAAATGTAAAACTTCATTAATAATTTAATATTGATTCCACATTGAAATATTTTGTATGCATTGGGTTAAATATCATTAAAATTCATTTTATCTATTTCTTTTTACTTTTTAAACATGACTACTAGAAAATTTAAAGATCTATATGTGGCTTCCATTATATTTCCACTGGACAGGGCTAGCATAGACGCATGATCATCTCTACCATATTAAAAAAAAAAAAAGGTTGGAAAAGGAAAAACAGGTCCAAGGGCAGAGATGGTATTCCCCTCTACTCTATTCCCCACCCCACTGATGCGGCTCTCTTCTTCCTCCTCTTCCTCCTCCTCTCACTTTCCAGTCACTCCTCGGTAGCACAGCTTGACCACTAAAATGGCTCTCTTTGGGGTGACCAAAGGCTTCTCAGTTGGCAAATCCAGGGCATACTTTTCAGCCCTCTGTTACTCGCCTGGTCCCCGCTCATGCTACCCGCGTCGGGGGTGCAGGGACTGCCTCGGTCATCTCTGCAGCACCAGCAACTGGCGGGGGGCCTGGCCCACCGCGGCCTGCGGTCAGCGGCCTGCGGTCAACGTCGGCTGAATGAACAGACGCGCAGCAGGCGCGCCGCCCTCGGAACCCGGCCCGCGTTCCCGCAGCGTGCCGACCGAGGCCCTCCTGTGTGTCCGGCACTGGCATGTGCTGGGCAGTCCTTCAATACACCGAGTGTCACCGTCACCACCGCCTCCGTGGCTGAGCGAGGCTCAGGCGGACCGCGCTGCGGGAGATTCTGTGAGGACGGCTCCCAGAGCCGAGGCTGACGACCGCACAGCCCCCGCCTGCGTCTGGCGGGCTGTGGAGCGCGGACACCGAGCGGAGGCACCCCTCTTCACGCATCCTCTCTCAGGAGCGTCCCAGGCTCTCCCCGCTAGAAGCCTCTAGAAGGGCTGGGACGCCCTGGCCTCGCAGCCGGCGCGGGATCTCACGGAGGGAGGCGGCGAGCCCTCCCAGCCCCGCGGCGGCGGCGTCCCACCCGGCCACCGGGCCCTCCCCGGCCCTCCCCGCGGGACCCCGGGGCGCCCGTCTGCGCTCGGCCGCTCGGGCTGCGCCCCGCTCCGGGCCCCGCGCCTGACAGGCCGGCTTCCCGCCCTCCTCCCTCCCTCGGGTCCGACCCTCCCGGGCTCGCAGCGCTCGCGCGGGCCGCCTTACCGGAGCCGCCGCCGCCTCGGCCATGGCCCCGCGCTGTCCGGCCCGGCCGGAGTCGCCGCCGCCGCCGCCGCCGCGCGGCCCCACGCAGGCCGGCCCCCGGCCTCTCCGCAGGCGGCGCCCGCCCGGCCCTGCCTTCCCCGCCCGGGCTCGCGCGGCCGTCAGGCCCGGTACTCGGAGCGCGGGGTCGCGACGGGGGCGCGGGGCGGCCGGCCGGTGGAGCTCGGGGGCGGGCAGGCTCAGCCGCGCTCGGCCCGCAGCGGCCCCTCAGCTGGCGCTTTGTGGGCACCGAGCGCAGCCGGAACGGCTCCGGCCTAGACGAGCCGCAGCCCCGCGCAGCGCGCCCCCTGTCGGCCCCAGCGGCCACTTCCGCCCCGCGGCTGGGTCGGCTCGGCCGGGTGGCGGGGTCTGCTCCACGGAGCCGGTGCCTCTGTCTCCTCGCACGCCCCGAGAGCGCTCCCCAGATGCGAGCTTAGGGCCTCAAACCAGGGCTCGTCTGGGGAGGGGTCCTTCCTGGCGGCCACATTCGCAGACACCGCCTGAAGCAAGGCGGGAGGGCGGGAGGGCGGGAGGGCAGCCCACTCTAGAAAGGTGGAACCAGGCGGAGGGCGAAAGCCGAAGGGCAGGCAGGGCCCAAGTGAGCCTAGAGTGAGTGACCGAGAGGCAGACATCTGTGATGAAGATGTTCGTCATTTGCAGAAATTGCACATGTGGCTGCCGAGGTGAAGCGGTTCACGTCCCACGTGGCCCGTGTTAGAACCAAAACTCTCTAGTCGTCCTACGTCTCGGATGACTGAGGTTTCGGTTTGCTGGGTCTGTGCTAGTGGACAGGAGAGAACCAAGTGTTGTCTGTGGAGGTTGGCAGAGTGTATATTATAGCAAGACGGCCGCAATAACCCGGAGTTTCCAGCACAGTCCTCATTTCAAACATGTGAACATGAATCAAAGTCCTCCCAAACCTGTATTTCAACAAATGAACCAAGTCAATATCCATAACAAACTATCTATAAATCACAAAAGTATGAGAACCATCCTGTTGGGGCACCTGCTCTTGAGCATACCAGCTATTTTTAGACTGTAGCTACACCTGCAGTGTGTAATTTGAGATCTACCTGAATGTATATTTTGGTCAAATGGTGAATGTTTGATAGTTAAAAATTGCTATTCTCTGAATCAGAATGTCGCCATAACAGAATGAACTTCTGGAAAAAATCTGAATTTTCTTGGGAAGGAAATTCGTTTTTATAATTTTATTATTAAAAATGTAGTAGTTAAAATTTTACAGTTTGACCTTATAAGGTCAAGAACAGTAATTTCTCGGTCCTGTCAACTGTTGGTTGCTCCCAAGACCATTAAACAGGGACATTTGCGTTACTAAATAAGATACTTTCAACTGAGCTCCATGGAGAAGCAAGGCTAGCTCTGCCAGTATAATATGGTGATATTGCCACCAATTTATTAAACGTTCCTTTTTCTAATAGGAGCTTATTAAGGTAAAGACTTTTCTCCTTTTTAATTTTTAGCCTTGAAAACTTTTTGGATGGTTGATGGCATTTCATTGAAGCAATTTCAGTGACTGGAGTTTTGTGCACTGTTTCAAAAAGATGCATGATATTTTCAGAAGCAGATTTAAGATCGTTGCGCTTGTTTATATTTTTTATTTCTGATTTCTAATATTTTTTTCTGTTCTTGCCGCTCTACACAATCACTAGAGAAAATTTTGTCCTTAAAGTTTGGATCTAGAAATGTGAAAACGGAGCAATTTAATTGGTTTTCAAGTTAAGAAAATAATCGAAGTTTCCATCTGCATCTTAGCTTTCCTTGTATGCACACCAATTTCAGCATCCGCCCTGGAGTAGAATCAAAGGAAGATCTTTTCAGCAGGAGTCATGTAGGAAATACTTGCACTCTCAAGACACACCAATTTATTCAGCAAGTTCCGACAAACAACCTGTGTGCTCTGCAGGCAACCATTGGTTATTAGTAAGTCTTGCTACGTTGGTAATGTTCTCTGGAAAATACAAAATTAAGGCCTTCTTGATTCCATCAGCCTTTGAAGGATGTAATAGCTGCTATCCCATCTAGTTTAAATATCTTGTGTATGTACATGACAAGACAATTTCAAAATCCCTCGTGTATCATAATTTGTTATTGGCTGAAGAAGAATTGTGGAAGTGGTCTATAATCTTTCTGCTTGCAGCCAGTCATTTTCTGTTACATCTTTTTAAACTATAACCATTTTCTGAAAATAAAACTGAAGGGTGTAAACAAATTATATTATGCTTATGTTCATAGCCTTCACCATATTTGTTCCATGGTCTATGACAATTTCATGCATTTCTCTATACAGATTTTACATTCCATAAATATTTCTCAAAGTCAGATTCACTATGTGTGTGAAACCCAGGAATCCTTCATCAGGTAAGGAAAGTGGAAACATGGTTGAATAAATGATTAATTCTCTGTGTTGTTAAACCTAAAAAATTAGGGTTGATTCTTCATGTCCAAATGTCACATATACCATATACTGTGGCAGCATATGTAATAATCTCATTAACCTTTTTGCGCACAGCAAAATATAAATCAGGAAAAGTTTTTAGGAATTTTTTCTAAAAGAAATCAGTATTTAGAATTCATAGCTTGGGCAAATCTCAAAAATCCTTTCTCTTCAACTGCTGAAAATGGTTATCAGTCTATAGCAATTATTTCTACAAGCTTTAAAAAATATTAGTTTTCACAAATCCCAAACCATGAGGCATTGTCTTATTAAAAGCATAGAGTTTGTTGTTTACAGAGAACAAATATATTTTGGATGTCTCATTTAATCTAACTTTTCTCCTTTTTTCACGCTCTATATTTTTAATCGTGTCTCAAAGATGATTTATCATATATGTGTTATATGTGAGTTTTTTTTGTCCTCGTGAAATTTTGAGGGAGCCACATTGACATTCTACTTTTAATTTATCCTTCTAATACGTGAAAAATTACCAAATAGGGCTTTTGTTTTTTTAAGATTCACAGACTAAATGGAATTAAATAATTAAACATTAGTCTAAAGATTATTTTATGTAGTATTATGAATGCAATTGTACCAAATAATTCTAAAGTAATTAGAATTATGATATAATCTAATCTTTATTATTTTGACCTGTGGTAGTATTTATATTTTTATAAACATGTGTAGGCTCAAAAAGGATATAATGTTCTTTCTAAAGTTATCTAGATAACATTCTCTCAATATTCATATTAACTGTTAATGTATTTAAGTATTTGAAAGTTCTTGTTTATTAGATAGATTCAAAACCTTTCATAATCCTTGATAATTATGGTAGCATTTTACTTTTGCAATATTAATAATGCATTCATGTATAGTTCAACTGACTGTTAGCATTTCAATATATAAAGCACATCATCAAATTTTGTACTTCAAGTTACATCTAGAATATAGAATACTTAAATTTGAAAGTAGACTTTCAGGGGCCGGCCAGGTGGTGTAGCAGTTAAGTGTGTGCGCTCTGCTTCAGCGGCCTGAGGGTTCGCTGGTTTGGATCCTGGGCACGCACAGATGCACCGCTTGTAAAGCCGTGCTGTGGTAGCGTCCCATATAAAGCAGAGGAAGATGGGCACGGATGTTAGCCCAGGGCCAATCTTCCTCAGCAAAAAAAGGAGGATTGGCATCAGATGTTAGCTCAGGGCTGATCTTCCTCAAAAAGAAAGTAGATTTTCAGATATTAACAATAAATATGAATGACCTGCCATGTTTATGTTACTGAAGATTGATGCACTGATGGGATATGATGGAAATCTACGTAAATCACATGATCATTACTCATGTACAGGTCTAAGGATGCCAGAAATGACATTGAGTGAGCAGGCAGCTGTTCCACTTTGCAATTGCCAAGGCTGAAGCCGCAGCTGAACAGCAGAATTTGGCCAAACACTGAGCCAGAAGCCAAAGGTCAGTGCACTCCCACTACACGTGCATGTAGTTCTTGTCTAGACATATGTGAAAAACCTGACAATTGTGCAGTGACCAGATGACAGATTGTAGATGAAAATTTCCAAATGATTATTATCCATCTAGGCTGAAATTATGGATGTTATTTTTAAATTATTTAAATATTTTTATATTTATATGATGTAAATAGGTTGAAATTATTTTGTATTTTTACTACCAATGGCCACCAAAATTCTGAGATTGACACATTTACTTTTTCATTTTGCCTTTGTCCGTTCACATTTATTATTCTTTTTCTGTGCTTTGCAAAATATTTGAAATATACAGGGATGTATAAAGCTTACTCTTCTATAGCATTAAATATTCTTCTAAAACACAAATTTAATGTGTACATATTATTTTATTGGACAGATGTTTAATAATTTATTTATACATTTGGGTTCTGTTTTTTCACCACTACCTAAACTTAAGATGATTCTGCTTGTCCGTAAATCTTTATATGTTTCTTTGATTGTTTCATTAGACTCAGTTGCTGGGAGTGGGAGATTACTGGTCAAGGGTATGGTTATTATTTAGATTTTGAGGCATATGGCCAGATTGCTATCCAGAGAAGTTACACCAGTTTACATTCCCACCAGCAATATATAACTCCCACTTTCATTTTTTGTTGTGTCTTTCAATGTTCCAAAGTTTGTTTTTATGTAGTCAAATCTGTCAGTATTTTCCTTTATGCCTTCTAAGTTTTATGTTTTGCCTCCTTACTCCAAAATTATAAAAATATTCTTATATTTTCTTCTAGTTCTGGAAAAAAATATCTTAAAATCTTTTCCCATTGCGTGATCTGTTAATAGCAATAACCACTAACATTTATTGAGTACTGAATGCCAGGGACCATGCTATGCACTTTACATGTGTTGTATGATCTAATCTTCTCAACTATTGTATAATGAAGATAACATGCTTTAAAGGTTAAATAATTTGCCCAAGGTCAGAGGACTAAGAAGTGAACAAGTCAGGATTCAAATGCAAGTTCCTTTGACTTCACAGCCCAAGCTCTTCACCACTCTGCTGTACTACCTCCTTTGTGGCCTTTAAACCAAACATTAATGTGAAATTGTTAGCTGAATAAGATAAAACAAACAGCCTACAGATCAGAGATGGCTGAAGGTGCTTATAGATTTTTCATTGAGAAGATATTACAATTTGAAACATTCAATAATATGCAAAATTGTCTTTTCACTGTCAAGTGTAAATTGATTAACAACTTTGGGTTTTGGAAAAGTCATCAGTGATCACTGACACTATAACATTTAAGTTTAACAATCATTTCTGAGTGCCTACATGTGCCAGATATTGTACTGGGGATAAAGAGTGGAATAAGACAAAATTTCTTTCCTCATGGGGCTATGGCTTTATTTGGGGGTAGGAGATGGCAAGAAAGCAAATAATTTGAACTCAAAGCATAATGTGTACTTATGTGATGTTGTATTTGTTTCTTAGGGTTACCATAACAAAATACCACAAATTGGGTGGCTCAAACAACAGAAATTTATTCTCTCATGATTCTGGAGGCTAGAAGTCCAAAATCAAAGTGTCAGTAGGGCCATGCTCCCTCTGAGGCACTGGGGGAGGGTCCTTCCTTGCCCCATCCTAGCTTCTGGTGTTTGTTGGCAATCCTTGGCATTCCTTGGCTTGTAGACACATCACTCTAATCTCTGCCTCCGTCATCACATGGTGTCCTCCTGTGTCTTCATCTCTTCTCTTCTTCTTATAAGGAGACCAATCATATTGGATTAGGGACCCACCCTACTCCAGTATGACCTCATTTTAACTTACATCTTAATCACATCTGCAAAGACTTTATTTCCAAATATGGTCACATACGCAGACATCAGGGGTTAGGACTTCAACATATCTTTTTGGGGGGACATAATTCAACCCAGAACAGATATAAATATGAAAGTAGCCATAGTAAGTAGCATATACGAAACAAAATTTTTCTGTGACCTAGGAGTTTCAGGGAAGGCTTCCTGGAGAAGATGATATGGTAGCTGAGTCTTGAAGGAAAAATAGAAGTTATCAGATGTCCCAGGAATGGGAGGTAGTCATTCCAATCAGAGTGAACAGCAATGCAGAGTCCCAGAGGTGTGCTCAGCATGGGATATGCAGAAAAGTACATGTAGGGCAGTGCTGCTGGATCTGAAAATGCTGTAACGTGGGGGAATAGAGCTTAGATGCAGAAGAAGAGTAGAGAGATTGGCAAGCTAAATGAATTCTTAGAAGCTTGACAAAAGAGGCTTGAAAAAATTAAAAAACAGCAATTACCATATAGGTAAGGAAACTAACACTGAACTAGTGATTACTATTTTGGGGCTACTTTACCTAATCATCTAATTTGATCCTTACATCAACCGCATGAGGTAGATGTTGCCGTTTTTTTACTCCAGTTTATGTGAATTTTTGGTGGGCAATTCTCTGTGGTGTTTCTACATGTCTTGTGGCAGCTTTTATCCCCAACTAGCTTTTCAAGGACATTTGTATGGCAAACAACCTGGGAGGACAGAGGTAGTGTCTCCCTCTGGGGGAGAAAGCAGATTTGTTTCTTGACCAGGATAATAAAGATATTGTCTTCCTCTAGGTCAGAGGTTAGACAAGTCTGCTAGCATCCCCCTTATAAGACTGAGATAGGATTTCCAGGTGAAATATGGGATGCCTAGTTAAATTTGAATTTCAGATAAACAACAAGTAATTTTTAGCATGTGTACCCTATGCAATGCTTATACTAAAAACTATTTGTTATTTATCTGAAATTAAAATTTAATGGGACATCTGTATTTT
Organism: Diceros bicornis minor; assembly: GCF_020826845.1. Taxonomy (NCBI): domain Eukaryota; kingdom Metazoa; phylum Chordata; class Mammalia; order Perissodactyla; family Rhinocerotidae; genus Diceros; species Diceros bicornis. The sequence continues at coordinate 95,352,425 of NC_080742.1, read as the reverse complement.
TACTGCTAAATCTGGCAGCCCTAGGTTGGGGGTGTCCCAAGCTCGCTGTTCCCCAGCAGTGATACAGATTCACTGTGTCTGCAGCAGTCACCTGAGCCGTATTACATCACCCCCACGGCGAATTGATGGGAACATGAAGCTCATGCTTCCTGCTGATGTGTGAGTAATAAAGTCCTTTGTCTCTGACCCAGGCATCTCCTGTCTTCTCCAGTATCTATCGAAAGTATGGCAGGCTAACTTGTGAAGCTGCAATAAGGTGAAATGTCAGACCCTTCAGAGTTCCTTCCTCGATACTAATATCCTATTGAGGGACACTTAGATTATTTCTAATCTAATTAGATAATATTGCTTTTATAAGCGATATTGCAACAAATATCCTGGAACATTCTGCTCTGTGCATAGGTACAAAATCTGTTGGAAAAATTTCTAGAAATGGAATTGCTGGGTCAAAACATTTGTACACTTAAAATGTTGAAGTTATCAATAAATTGTTCTTCGTAGAGGTCATATCCGTAAACTCTCACCAATGATGTACGACAGTATCGGTTTCCTTCCACGCTTGTGGGCCAGTATATTATGAACTTTTTGATCTTTGCCAACTTGATAAGTAAAAAGTGGGATCTCGTTTAGTTTTGCTTTGTATTTCTCTTATTATGAGTAAAGTTGAATGTCTTAAGCTTAAAAGCCTTGTGAATTTCCTTTTCTGTGAACTGTTCATTTTTTAAAAATCATTTTTCTATTGAGTTGTTGATATTTTCTTGTTGCATTGCATGAAATCTTTATATACTACAGAAATCAGACACTTGTTTTTCATATGTGATATATATACTTTTCCTAGTTTGACGTCTGCCATTTGGCATCTTGGCAAACAGAAATCTTTAATTTTTATGTAATCAACATTTTCAGTCTTTTATGACTTTTGGGTTTGGTGCCTTCCATAGAAATGCCCTCCCCTCTCTGAGTTTTTTGGTATTTTTTTTTTTTATTCCCTCACATTTTTTGAAGAAGACTTCATGAAAGACACAGTGACTCAAAACTTTATCCTGGCTTTGCTATCACTTCTGGGATACTTTTGGTTCATTGACATTTTCACAGCATAAGGCACTTACCAAATTGGTACACTTGTGGGATATCTCAGCATTGGCACAGAGAGGCTGCTTTGAGATTTACCAGACTAAACTCTTCCCCATGTCTGGGCACTGCAACTCCCAAGGGAACTCTCTCTGTCACTTTCAAAGTGACGCTTTGACACTGTGGATTTCTCCAAGTTTCATTCCCAAAGAAATTGAAATTTTCACCACCACCAAAGCAAAGTATAACCGGAACCACAAAAGTCATTTAATTTTGACAAGACAATGAGGAAACAACGGGTTCCTAAGGCTTCCATATGACCAGTTCCTCCAAATCCACATTTTATAAATTCATATATGTCTCTGCAGGAGTTATTTCAGGAACTCTCTATCTGTATTACTGTTACATTTTCTCCAATTGTTACAGATAGAGAGCCTTGAATTAACATATATTTTTTCCTATGTTCACTATAACTCACGGAAAAGTTCCCTCAATGTAAGACTATGAGTGCCAGATCTTTAGAAAGGAAAGGCTAATTTGACTACCATGTGATGCATCTTGCCCCATATGGCAGGTAGCCATGGCTAATGTGGTTCCCAAACAAAACACTATGACAGGGATCTGTTAATATGCAGTTGGGGACCAGACTGCCACGTTCTCCCCAAATCCCTAGATTCAATACAGACTCCTCCATTCATTCCTGTTTGGAAAACAAGATTTGCTTCCTACTTAAAAAGGAGATAACTTCAGTGTTTGCCCGTAAATAGGGATTCAAATCAGAGTTCAAACTTGACAAATGTAACATTACAATCTTAGCTGCAGTTTAGGGTGTGTTTTCTCTTAGGAGGTTGACATACACATACTTCCTCAATTCTAGCACCCTAACAGAAACAAGAACAGTGAATCCTAGTATCTTAAACAGATCCTGGCTTAGTAAGCCCCTGGAAAGAAAAAGTAAAAATAAAACATTAGAATATTATAGGTAATTGTAAGTAAGGTTCCTCCTCCTCGTGTGTGTGTGTGTGTGTGTGTGTGTGTGTGTGTGTGTATGTGTGTATGTGATTTTTCAGAATCTTGGGTTTCTCCTAACCAGATATTTCAAAAGGACTGGTCATATATTTTCACTTAAGCATATATGATGCTTCTCAGTGAAATGAGAGAGGAAGTTTTCCATCTGGTTCTGGGATTTTATATCCCTCATCTGCTCCTTTTCAAAAAGGTGATAAAAACAATTGCTAACTACGTTGAATGCTTACTATATGCCAAGGACTGTGTGAATGAGCACATTATAGCTTTTAGTTCTCGTAGCGCCCCCATGTGGTAGATACTTCTCAAGTCACATCCTGTGTGCCTTTGGTAAGTGCTTACTGCAGTAATCCTCTCACTAAACAAGTCTGTTGGCTGTGTTAAGGTTATCGAGGTTTAATAATAACACGGAACGGAGTAGACCCAGTAGGCAAGCATTAACACTTTCGATTTCTCCATTCATTGTTTCACTACCTCCAGAGATTTGATGATTATCTTAGAGCAGAATGGTTTGAATGTGTAGACATCTGTAAATGGACTTTAATTTTCTTCCTTTCTTTGGTCTAAGTCACTGGTTCTGAAACTGTGTGTATAAGAATTGCTGTACAGAGTTGTGTAAAACCATATATATTGTACTTTAGGAGCAAGTTAAGAGATGCTCAAGGTAATTTTGACTATGTATGATTTTTGCCTAATATGCTGGCTTTATGATGAATCCTTTGCAGGGAAATAATAACGAGATTCAGGCTAAGAGAGAAAGTAAGACTTGAGAGAAGAGAGCCAAGGACACTTCCGGGTAGGGTGAAAGAGGCGCTTATCAGCATACTAGCCAATCTGAGGTCAAGGGACGTAGGAATGAGACAAGGCCAGGAGGAATGAATGCCAGATTCTGTGGTAAAAATACCTTATTTATGTTATCTCAATTATTATAGCAATCCATCAGATATGGAAACTATGGTTCCAAGTGTCCAAATAACTTGCCTGGGGTCACAAAGATGGTAGACAGTAGAGCCAATATCCAAACCCAGGTCTTTCTTGCTCTAAAACTAAAGCTATTTCCACCATAGCTAGCTTCCTTGTGGGTTAGGACTTCTCAACCACAGAGCCAGAAAGAACTCCGGGGAAAATAGAGATGTTTAAGGTTGGTTTGGGATGGCCTAAAGCTTGGGGCAAGATTCTTGTGAGGCCATGCAGGCAAACACTTTCCTTACTCATGGAGAACAGAGGGGCTGATCTGGTATGGAAGATTTAGGAAGCTAAGCAGAATCTTACAAAAATAGCTGCATCCATGCCTATTCATAATGTCTTTCCTTCTGAAAGCATGGAAGAGACATCCAGAGACTGAGCTGTCATTTACACACCAAGTGTGTAACACATGGTGGTGTCCTTGAGGTGCTCACTTTTCTGGTCCCTTGGGAACATCATTTGAGCAACCCAGTTAAAGACATTGTAAACTCAGAAATCAGACCTTAATTAGGCTGAAAACTAATCACTCGAGAAGAAAACATGCCCCCAACTTGGAGGACCAGGTAGCAGCTTTAGGAGAAATAGCCACTGGCTACAACAGTGGAGATGTGGCGCTAACACTGACACGCCTGTTGGCAGGAGGAGAAGGGAGAGCACTGGAGAAGCTACAAGAACCACTAAGGAAGTCCATGAGCCTCCAGAAACACATCAAGAGGAAAGGGGCTTCGAAGGTTCATGAACACTATCAGGTAAGGGTGTAAAGTGAATTTCGTTTGATAGAACAAAGGCTGTCCAAGTAATACAACTGGATATTAGAATAAGAACTACTTTAGATCTACATCTAACAGCATATTCTGCTATAATTTTACACAAAGAGTTTGATCAAAGAAAATAAATTTGTATTTGTTACCAACTGTATATATAAATTCTAAATATTGAAGAAGTATATGATTATATCAAAGGTGAAAATGAGTGAATTTGAATATATACACTTTTAAAAATCTAAGTCAATCTACAATTTCTACAGAAATATATGACAAGCATCACTGGATTATGTGATGTGATATGAGACTTATATAAGTATGTAAGATCATTTTCTAGGATCCACCAGTCAATTATCAAATAAAAAATGAAGAAAGTTACAGAGGAGGAAAAACACATCAATGCATAGAAAAGTCTACAGCCTCATAGAACTGAATACACAGACACACAGAAGAGTACAAGTAAAACATGGGACCTCTCTTTATTATTTCTTATAACTGCATATGAATCTACAATTATATGAATAAATTTTTCAATTTAAAAGTCTAGGGGCCAGCCCCGTGGCTTAGCGGTTAAGTGCGCGCGCTCCGCTACTGGCAGCCCAGGTTTGGATCCCAGGCGCGCACCGACGCACCACTTATCAGGCCATGCTGAGGCGGCGTCCCACATAAAGCAACTAGAAGGATGTGCAACTATGATGTACAACTATCTACTGGGGCTTTGGGAAGAAAGGGGGGAGTAAAAAAAGGAGAAGGATTGGCAATAGATGTTAGCTCAGGGCCGGTCTTCAGCAAAAACAGGAGGATAGGCATGGCTGTTAGCTCAGGGCTGATCTTCCTCACAAATAAATAAATAAATAAATACTATTTTAAAAAGTCTATAACCTCAACAGTAATTAAATAAATGCAACTTAAAACAAAATTAAGATAGGACTACATATCACGTATTGAGAACCAATGAAAAAATAATGTTGGCAACAAGATGGGAGACGTTACACTCTTACATTGTAAATAACATCACAAGTCAATCAGTTCTGGAACAATCAGAGTTTTGAATTTTCTACAGTTAGAATTTTATATAGGTCCTTGTGCAGTTCTTTTTCTTTGGATTTTTTAATTTCAAAAATCTTGCATGCTTCTTTTAACTGAAGAAAACAGATTTGTATACAAGACATATTAACCATCTCCTTCCTTTCTCCAGTTACTCCTTTTTCTTTAGTAACTAATGTTAATAGTTTAGAGTTTATTTTTCCACACCTTTCACTATTGTGCAGTGTCTTCTAAATAAGAATGTTACAATGTCCCCTTTTAGTAGAGGAAGGGGGTGATCCCGGTCATAGAAGCAACATTGGAAGCCCAGTGAGTGCATGACATTCTTTATATTTATGACATCAGGATTCAAAAAAGAGAACCGTACAGATTTGGGCAGATTTCTTAACCTAGCACATACTTGTCCTTTGTGCCAAAGTAATGACAGTAAATATCAGACTGGAAAGGAAGAAATCTCAAGACTCATCATTAAAAAACAAACAATCCAATTAGAAATGGGAAAAAGACATGAAGAGCCATTTCACTGAGGAGAAGACACAGATGGAAAATAAGGATTTGAAAAGATGTTCAACATCGCTAGCCATTAGGGAAATGCAAATTCAAACCACAATGAGATAGCACTACACACATATTGAAATGGCTAAAATAAATAATAGTGACCACACCAAATTCTGATGAGGATGTGGAGAATCTGGCTCATACATACGTTGTTGTTGGGAATGTGAAATGGGACAGCCACTCTGAAAAATTATAGAGCGTTCAGTTCAAGGTCATCGCCTTTTTAACTTGATTTTCAAACTTGGGATATTTTTTAAAACAATGCAAAATTATTAATTGAGAATTACTAAACAGAGATTTTAGAATTAATAATGAATAGTTTTTTAAACAACCACAAATGACATATAATTAATTATTGTTTATGTTCTCAGTAACATAGTGGCAAAACCTTTATCTAGGAATGGATAGGGAAATACTTATGCTAGCTTAGGTCCAAGTCTTCATTGCTCTGGTACTTACTACCTAGTCTACTGATACACTTCTGCACCCCATGCCGAACGACCATACTGGTCCGTTGTTGTCCAAAATGGAACAATCCCTTTACATTATAGCAAATACCCTAACTGCAATTTCCCAGTACCTCTGTCTATACTGTTTAAATTTCAAACTTTAAAGAAGGAACTTCACTAACTGAATATCATTTTCTCTAGTTATTTATTGTCTTAATGACTAATTCCATATTCCTTTTCCCCCCACTAGCTAAATATTGGGTCTCAAGATCAGGTACCTGAAAACCTAGACACCATACAATGAGTAAGATCTTACATTTGGAAAATTATCTGTCAAGAAAACCAATCAATAAAAAGTGAAGATTGGGGGTCTCCAGAGGTATTTCAAATTCTGATAATAGAATAGCACTTTTCCCCAAGTGCTGGAGTGGAGAGACATAAGTAATTTAATAACCAAAAACTTTGAAAGCAAAATCTCAAAAGAGAGAAAAGAATGATTGTAGTGATTACGTCAGCAGGAAAAAAAATAAGGAGAAATGACCTGAATGAAATCATGTGGTTGATATGAAAAATATGGCAATATAGAGGTATTGTAGGATTTATTAGATGTATTGAGGAAGAAAAATAGAAAATAGAAAGAAACTTCCAAGGGCAGAAGGATAGACAATTTATGTGAATGGATTGAGCTGAGCCACTCTCATATGTCCTTAAATAACATTTGAGGAACTGACCAACTCCTGACTCTCAGCCATTGTAGACATCCAGAAGCGAGTACTGATAACCACAAATGGCTGGCCCAATCTAGGTTGGCAGGACTATTGAGGTCTTTCTCCTGGGTATCTCAGAGGCACCCATAAAACCTGGCATTGCTCTCCAAGCCTTCCATAAATTGAAAACCACAGAAGCCCCTGACATCAGGTGGTTCAAATCAAACTGAGATCTAATTCCATCACATCTACTTGTTCTGAATGAAAGGGTCCCACAGCTCTCTCTCTAAGAATTATGCTACTTTGGGACCAAAGGATCAGGAAGAGAACAGAAAATTGCTTATTTTGAATGCTGCATCCCAAATAAAAAGCCTTCTATTTGATAGGATAGCTAAAACAGTTAATCTGATCAGCTTTATAAAATTTGGGAGGTATTTTAAAATTTTAGCAATTGTTGAGAATTCAGGTTTCCTTCCTGAATAATGAGAATCTAGATGTAGGTATTTGTAATGAAAACGAAAATGATGATGACCATGCTTTATAGAGTGAAACTTTGGAGTCTTGAGATTGTTCTAACTTGAACTCCAAATTACATCTGGAGCGAGATCTTACTCTTGCCTCTAGGCAACCCTCCTGCTTATCTCCATAAGAAGGGGTGCTTTTATTTAGTGCTAAACTGTGTTTCCTGTGTGTAACAAACTGACTCTTGGTGTACTATTTAGGGTAATTAAACCTAGCTGCTGTAACAACCCTAAAATCTCAAAGGTCTAACACAAAGTTTATCTCCTGCTCATGCTATAGCCTATTTTGGGCTGGGTGGCTCTCCTCCACTCAGTGACTCAGAGATCCAGGCTCCTTCCATCTTCCGATTGCCAATTTCAATAAGTGGTCAACCAAGTCTCCTTAGAGGTGAAGAGGGGGCTTAAGGATCATATGGGATTTGCCCATACCATTTCCATATCCGTATTTCACTGGCCAGACTTGGTAACATGTCCCTAAATTAGCTGCAAAAGTGCCAGGGAATATAGTCTTCATGTGTGCCCAGGAAGAGGAACAATGGAGTGAACACAGGATTGTTTCTATCACAGGTGGTTTGATCTTATTCTTTCTACCCTACAGTCCCATTGTCTTTATATCTTTATCTACTGTAGTGGTGAATACATGCTATTATACATTTGTCAAAACTCAAAAAATATACAACACAAAGAGCAAACCCCAATGTAAACTATGGACTTTGGTTAATATTAATGTATGAATATTGGCTCATCAATTGTAACAAATGCACCACACTAATGCCAAATGCCAGTAATATGGAAGTTGGGGGAAGGTGAGGGAGTCATGAGAACTCTCTGTACTTACTACTCATTTTTTCTGTAAATCTAAAACTGCTCAAAAAAATAAAGTCTATTAATTAAAAAAGAGAAAAACAAAGGAGCTGTGAATATACTAAAAGCCATTGAATTGTACACTTTAAAGGGGGGAATTGTATGGTATAGTAATTATATCCCAATAAAGCTGCTTTGTTAAAAAGTAGAAAAAAAATTAAACATGTATTTAGTAGTCTCTAAAGCAACCAGAAAATATAGAGATATAGTAAAAATTATAATAAATAAATTAAAATAAAATACTAAAATAGCTTCAAATAACCCAGAAGGGAAAATAGAGAAAAGAAAAAGAGAAAGGAAAAGCAGAAAACTAATAATAAAATGATAGATCTAAATCAAAATATATCAATCATTACATTAAGTGGAAATGATCTAAACACAAAATAAAAGAGTTATCAGAATAGTTGAGCAAGTTTGCTAGCAGCCCTGTTGTAAGAGTCGGAGTTCCTAGGTTTGGGTTCTTCACTTGTGTGTGACATGAAACCATCCTGTGTGCAGCAGCCATCTGGGCCACCCCATATCACTTCCATGGAACTTATGGGCAATGGATTGATGTGAATATAAAGCTCGTGCTGCCAATGACCCATGAGTCATGTGTCTTTTGCCAACATCTATGAAACTATGGCAGGCTAACTTGTTACCTTGTAACATAGGTAAAATTTCAGACTCTACACAGTTCTTTACTATGAGGTTTACGGCCGGAATGCAAGGCTGGTTCAATATTCAGAAATCAATCCATCTAATCAACCATATTAATTGCCTAAGGAGAAAAACCACATAATATAAATTGATGCAGAAAAAGCATTTGACAAAACAAAACATCCACTCACAGTAAAAACTCTCAGCAAACTAGGAATAGAAGGAAACTCCCTCAACCTGATGAGCGGTATCTACAAAAACCTATAGTAAATATCAGCTTGGCCTGTGTCCCGGGTAAACCAGAAGTGCCCTGAGGCTGAGGGACAGGACTTGGTGGATGATTAATGGTTTTGACAATGAGACAATCAAGTCTCACCTCCCACACTTGATTCCCGGGTTCACCTCACAGATGACCCCTTGAATCTAGTCGTTGACTGGGGTCAGCATTGGGAAGAAACCAAACCCCGCACTCCCTCTCTCCGTCTCCCTCTCCGTCTCAATCCCATTGAAAAGCGTGTCTCCTCCCCATGCACTTCCAGCTGACTCTCCATTTCCACTCTCCGTCTCCCTCCTTTGGAGACCCCAAAAGAGTGCGAGGATCCGTCCCTGGCAGGCGGCGGGGGGCTCGGGACCTCCTCCTGCACCCACAGCGCAGACGGCTCCCGCGGGCGCGCTCCTCCCGGCCGCAGGGGGCGCTGTGGCGGCGGAGTCCCAGCGTGCACCGCGCCCGCGCTGGGCCCGGGAGTCGGAGCGGCAGGCCTTGCGGCGGGGGAGGGGTCGCGGGGCCGCCAGGACGCTGGACGTCGCCGGGCCCGTACCGGGCGGGACCGCGAAGGGCCATGGCCCAGCAGGCTCCGGTAAGAGGGGCCGTAGAGGCTGCGGGCCCTGCCGAGACTCTTCTCTGTCGCGGTCTGGAGTGGGGTCCCTTTTCAGGGAGTGAGGCGGTGGGGGCCCGGGACGACTGTCTGTGACCCTGGACTGAGTCCGAGCCGGGAAGGCGGGTGTTGGTGCTCGAGTTGCTCCGCAGTTGGGCTGGGAGAAAGGCCGCGTGCAGGGATCCGGGTCTCGGCCGGCGTCCGCTCGGTCAGCCGCTGTTCCTGCTCTGTGTCGGGCTCTGGGGCGACGTGGCTTGTCGTGGGCTCGCGTGCTGTGCTCTGCTGTGGATGCAGCCCCAGAGGCGCTCTTTAGGAGCAGATGAGGAAGAGTGGGGGGAAGGAAGACTGGAAATGAGAAACTGGAGACTGCTCCATCTAGGAAAGGACAGAAAATTGGAAACCAGTTGGCTGTTTATCCTAAGTCAGATTTACCGCGAGTACTCTAGTGTTTTAATGGAAAATTCGAATACTGGTTTTCGAGTGTGAAAAGCATATCTTGAGCTTAACCCAGGAAACTCTGTACATTCAGTTATGTATACCTTGCATAAGTATGCAAGTTTTCCTTCTACTCCCACTGAGATTTCATATCTGATAATCTTACTAATGTAATGCATTTTCTTCCTTCTGCTTCTGACACCCCCCCCCCCCAACATCCCTTGGCAGGTACTAATTCTGTTCAGATTTCTTCAAGCTGTGTCTTTTTAGCCAGACTTCCTTTTTTTGCTCTTTTGTGAGCGGTCGGAAACCTCCTGGAATATCCCTCTTTATTCTGTAAAAGTTGGTAGTAGTTTGGGGTAGTTCTTTGGCTATAAATTTGAGTCCAGAGAAAAAACTTAAGTGATGACAACTTCTTGGCTATTGTGTTATTTGGGATAGGCAAAGAGAAATCAGCATTTTCTGGTTGATTTTCCTTTTCACTGGAGCAGTTCAGTACTAATTGTGAGCATGCTCACAGAAGAGTCTTGTAGGTGGAAAGCGCATGAGTGAGGGGCAAGAAAATGGTAGAGGAATGTCTTTGAAAGTCCACCTTATAAAAAACAACACCAAGTTTAAACTTCTTTGTTATAACATCTGATACTTCAGCGTGGGGGTTGGAAGTAGCTTTGATGATGGAATTTTATCTCTGCAGCTTTTCTCTCCAGCATCCTGTCAGGTGGCCCTGGGTGTCACGTCTGCTAGATTCCTTTATTGGGAGAATTTACTTTGTAGTATTTGTGACCAACGGTTTTTTATACACTTGGGAAGAGCCCTAGCTGTCTTGCAAGATGTCCAGCACTTTTCTTGGTAGGCTCCCTTCCACATTTGTAGCACAGAATCTGACAGGAGTGAAAATGGAGTTTTCAAAAGTTAAATTATATATGTTGTCTTCATTCCCTATTGTCACAGTGGATCTGTCCTTGGAACCTCCAGGAAGAGCAGCCCTGGTTCGTCAGTCCATACCAGTATTTGTAGATTAATGGTCCGTGAGCCAATCATGGCTTGCTGAGGTGACTTTTTTTTTTTTTGACCATCCCTTGTTAAAATTGTGAATTTTAGTTGCCAAGATATAAAAATCATGAGAGTTCATACAAAATGTGAACGTTTCCAGTTTTTCTTTAAAAACTGTCACATCCAAATATAAAACGTTAAGCTATACAACCTATAGAAGATGATATGAGAAAATCTTTGGGACCTAGGGCTTGGTGAAAAGTTCTTAGATGTGGCACCAAAAGCACACTCTATAAAAGAAAAAAATTGATAAATTGATGTCATCAAAATTAACAACTCTTGCCCTGGGAATGATCCCGTGAGGATGGTGAAAAGACAAGCTACGGACTGGGGGAAAATATTTGCAAACTACATATCTGACAAAGGACTTATATCTAGAATATATAAAGAACTCTCAAAACTCAACTGTAAAAAAAACAAACAATCCAATTAGAAAATGGGCAAAAGACATAAAGAGGCATTTCACCAAAGAGGATGTATGGATGGGAAATAAGCCCATGAAAAGATGCTCGACATCATTATTCATTAGTGAAATGCAAACTAAAACCGCAATAAGATATCACTGTACATCTATTAGAACAGTTAAAATAAAAAATAGCAACATTACCAAATGCTGGTTATGCTAAGAAACTGGATCTCATATATTGCTGGTAGGAATGTAAAAGGGTTCAGCCACTCGGGAAAAGAGTTGGTTAAAAAACTAAATATATATTTCCTATATGACCCAGCAGTTGCAGTCCTGGGCATTTATCCCAGGAAAATTAAAATGTATGTCCACCCAAAAGCCTGTGCATGATTGTTCGTAGCAGCTTTTTTGGTAATAGTCAAAAACTAGAAACAACCAAAATATTCTTCAATAGGTGAATGGTTAACCAACCAAACTGTGGTACATCCATGCCATTAAATACTACTCAGCAATAAATAGAAATGAAGTCTTGATAAACACAACTTGGATGGATCTCAAAAGCATCACGCTGACTGAAAAAAGTCAATCTCAAAGGTGGCATACTATATGACTTCATTTTTATAACATTCTTGAAATCACAAAAGTATAGAGATGGATAATAGATTAGTGGGTATGTAAGGGAGATCTCTGGTGGTGGAATAGTTTTGTTTCTTGATTGGTGGTGATTACGTGAATCAGTACATGTGATGAAATCACAGAATTATACACACATCGTACCAATGTCAAGTTTGTGGTTTTGATATTGTACTATAACAACGTATGATATGGCCACTGGGGTCAACTGGATGAAGGGTACAGGGGACCTACCCCTACTATCCTTGCAGTTTCCTGTGAATCTGTAATTATTTCAGAATAAAAAGTATTTTAAAAAATGGACACATCCAGCAACATTGGCCCAGTCTTACATAGCAATAATTGTTGCTGATAAGTAAAGGATCTCCCCTTTAGATGGTGCATCTGCTCAAAGGCCTGCTATTGGTTCGTTTACTTTACTTAGTTCCAGTAGACATCTGTGATAGTTTTATTATGTTGTTCATGGCACCATCCAGAAATAATATCATTTCTTCCTGTCTCTTGAAGACATGGACGTCGAAAAACAAGGTAACCTTAAAGTGAAAATGTATGTATGTACTCTTTGTGATTCCAGGTAACCATGACATTTGACGATGTGGCCATATATTTTTTGGAACAAGAGTGGGAGATCCTGAAGAAGTGGCAGAAGGAAATGTATCAGCAAGTGATGAAGACCAATTATGAGACCCTGGATTCCCTGGGTAAGATGGGCTTCTAAGGAATCACTTTTTGGGAACCAACCTAATACTAATAGGCTCTCCTCCCTTTATCAGCTATTGGCTGGTTGAATGTGATACCGTGCCCAATTTACCTTCAGAATGTCTCCTTAACTTCCTGTAATGGCCTGGGAATATTTAACTCTTCCCTTTTTATCCAGTGGTATCTGTGTCCTTCAGTCTTACTAATTCTCTCAATTCTCTTGTCTCCCCCTTCAACCTTCCCTCATTTCTCCCACAGTTAGAATTACTAAATAACCTAATTGGCTTTCTTTTTTTAAATGTGTTCTTTTGTTTGTTTAATTGATACTTTAGTGCCTGCCTTTGTTGCCTGAATAAGATGAATTTTTCCATTCTCATAAGAACTATGGCTCTCGTGACAGGATCACAGTTATTACATTGGAATAAGCTGAGGACACAACACAGCACGCAATGTGGATACAACAGGGAAGAAAGTTCCTTGGTGGAGGGAGAGAGGAGAGAGCAGTGGGATGGGACATTTAGTGTCTCATTAAAGAGAAGTTTGGGGAGATTATGCCTTGCTGCTTATCCAGCTTGCTCTAACTCAGTCTTGTATCATTAAAACCATTTCTACTGTTGATTTAATAGGTGATCTCAGTATAACCTGAAGGCTTCTCTCTCTTTTTTGGGGTTTATAACTTACTCTGTCTGAGATATGAATGACAAGGAGTCAACCGTGTGAAATCAGGGGGAAGAGAATTCTAAGCAGAGGAAAAACTAGTGCAAAGGCCCAAAGGGAGGAAGAGATGAGCTCCATGTGTTGTGGGAACCACAGTGAGCTATTGTAGCACGTGCATAGAGGGTTAGAGCCAGAGTTGATGGGAGAGGAGGACAGAGAGGTCAACCGTGCCAAATCAGGAAGGGCCGCTAGGCCGACGTACGTACAGAGTTGGATTTACAAAGGGAAGATGATGGAGGGATTTAAACGGAAGTAATATGATACTGTTTTTTTTTTTTTTAATGCAAACTGTGTTCTGCATTTTTTTTTTTTGAGGAAGATTGGCCCTGAGCTAACATCTGTCGCCAGTCTCCCTCCTTTTTTCCTTTTTTCTCCCCAAGGCCCCAGTAGATAGTTGTACGTCATAGTTGTACATCCTTCTAGTTGCTCTATGTGGGACGCTGCCTTAGCATGGCTTGATGAGTGGTGAGTGGGTCCGCGCCCAGGATCCGAACTGGCAAACCCCGGGCCACTGAAGCGGAGCGTGCAAACCTAACTGCTGTGCCCCAATACCGTTTTTTTTTTTTTAACGATTACTTGGATTACTATGTGGAGAACAAATCGGAGTACATAACATTGAAAGAGAGACCAGCCAAGAGCCTTGGCAGTGCTGGTGAGACTCTGTGGCAGCTGAACCAGCTAGGTAATAAAGATAGAGAGAGGTAGGTGGTCTCCAGATGTGTTTGGAGGTAGCATCCCAGATTTTCCTGGTGGATTGGACTTGGAGTCTAAGGGTGAAAAAGAGTCAACTCCTAGATTTTTGGCTTGAGTATCTTGACGGCAATGGCTTTATTGTCTGACATGAGGAAGGCTTGGGAGAGAGCAGGTTTTGGCCACATTAAGTTTGAGATGCTTATTAGACATTTATATGGAATTAAAGTAGATAATTGGGTGTGCAAGACTGGAATTCCAAGTGAAGATCAGGACTGGATTCACAAATTTGGGCGTCATTATATAGATGGTATTTGAAACCAGAGGGCTGGTTGGGATCACCTAGGGAGAATATGTAGATGGGACAGAGCCCCAGGACACCCCAACATTTAGAGATCAAGCTAGGAGACTGAGGCCATTAGGGAAGGAAAAACTAGAGCCCTCGGCTGATCCAGTGTTGCGTTTAGCATCCTTGAGCTTACAAAATCCAGTCTGATTTTCTCAAATTTTAAAAAGTAACAGTATTATTTGCAAAGTATTTTCTTTACAGGACATCCAGATCCTAGCTCCAGAGACCAGGATTTAGCAGGTCCAGGCTCAGGCACAGGAATCTACATTTTAACAAGCACTTCAGGTGCTGCTAATGCTGTTGGTACACAGTTCACTTTGAGAAACACTGATGCGAGGGCTGAGCTGTAGGTGACACCACTGCAGGGTATCTGCTACATCATGTAAAATCCCTCCACTGCTTTATAACAGCCTGTCTTCCCTTGAGGCTTATGTCCTTAGGCACATCACTCTCTACGTCTTCATCATCACTGTCATTTAACAACCTCCCGTTTCCTTCACTGTGTTGATTGAGAATGTCAGCACCTCAGTAGTTAGTTTCCTTGGATGTATGGAGTCTAATCAGAACAGTTTAGTCATCCAGGTTCCCTCCTTGACCCCCTGTGATTTTGCTTTTTATTCTACTCACATTATTCTCATAATGATCATTTTTGAATACTTTCTGCCTGGATCTGTCAGCCTTTTTAAAATCCTCATCATCCTTAACTTCTCTGTTTCATTTAAATTTGTGAAATATTGCAGAGAACATTCAAGCTAAACAGGCTGATTAGTTTGTACTTTATTGTCATTCATGCAATTTCAGAGGTTTCCCTTTCTTAAATTTATTTTTTATTGAGGTCACATTAGTTTATAACATTATGTAAATTTCAGGTGTACCTCATTATATTTCGACTTCTGTATAGACTGCATTGTGTTCACCACCAAAAATCTAGTTGCCATCCATCACTGTACAAATGTCCCCTTTACCTCTTTTGCCCTTCCCCCACCCCTTCCCCTCTGGTAACCACCAATCTGGTCTCCATACCTATGCGTTTGTTTGTTTATCTTCCACATGTTAGTGAAATCATATAGTATTTGACTTTCTCTGTCTGTCTTATTTCCCTTAGCATATATACCCTCAAGCTCCATCCATGTTGTTGCAAATAGCAAGATTTCGTCTTTTTTTATGGCTGAATAGTATTCCATTGTATACATATACCACATCTTCATTATCCATTCATCTATCGATGGACACTTAGGTTGCTTCCAAGTCTTGCCTATTGTGAATAATGCTGCAGTGAACATAGGGATGCATATATCTTTTTGAATTAGTGTTTTTGTGTTCTTTGGATAAATATCCAGAAGTGGAATAGCTGGATCATGTTATTTCTATTTTTAATTTTTTGAGGCATCTCCATACTGTTTTCCATAGTAGCTGCACCAATTTACATTCCCACCAGCAGTGTACGAGGGTTCCCTTTTCTCCACATCTTCTCCAATACTTGTTATTTCTTGTCTTTTTAATAATAGCTATTCTGATGGGTGTGAGGTGATTTCTCATTGTAGTTTTGATTTGCATTTGATTTGCAGCTTGGATGTCATGTCTCCAGGACAAAGTCAACTGTGAAAATTGTTTTTAGCCAAGTACTCAGGAAACCTATACTGAGGCTTTGCGGACTCTCTTTGCAGGCTGTGTTTTTTCCAAGCCAGATCTGATCACCTGGATGGAACAAGGGAGAATGCTATTAACCAGAGACCAGGGACGCTTAGAGAAAACAAGAATGACACTTAGCCCTTCTACTGATGAGCAGTTGGACTTGAAGAATACTGGAAAGTCGCCGTGTGTTGGTGAGTACAATGGATTTAGGGTCATGATTCATTTCATTTTCCTAGCTTTGTTTCCTGAATCTTTCTGGATAGTTAGCAGGACCTAGTGAATAAGAAACATTGTTTTGATGGAGAATGTTATATTTTTTTACGCAAGTTGGTAGCAAATATAAGAATGTATTACTTTTATAAAGAGGGAAGTTGTGTATACTTCATTAAAAACAAAAAAATTATAACCCGGAAGAAGATGAGAATTGCCTGTAAGAGAGCAAGTAAAATCTCTGTCAAGTCCTGAGGAAAAACCACCGTCCCCATCATATCATCATGTCCATTTGAGTACAGTATAGAGAAATGAAAAACCTTTCAATTTTGTACAATATATTTTTTTATTGTACAGATTTTTAGAACTTGGGATTTTTTTTATTGCTTTTGAAAGATTACTTTTTAAATTCCTTGTAGCATAAGGAATATATTTGAAACATCTTAACACTTTAAATATTTAAAAGAATGTTATTTTTTTAACTGATGTCTTAATAGTTTATAACATTGTAAAATTTTGGTTGTACGTTATTGTTTGTCAGTCACCATATACATGCCTCCCTTCACCCCTTGTGCCCATCCCCCAACCCCCTTGCCCCTGGTAACCACCACACAGTTCTCTCTGTCCATGTGTTGGTTTATATTCCACATATGAGTGAAATCATGCGGTGTTTGTCTTTCTCTCTCTGGCTTATATCACTTAACATAATACTCTCCAGGTCCATCCATGTTGTTGCAAATGGGACGATTTTGTCTTTTTTTATGGCTGAGTAGTATTCCATTGTATATATATACCACATCTTCTTTATCCAATCATCAGTCGAGGGACACTTGGGTTGCTTCCACTTCTTGGCTATAGCAAATAATGCTGCAATGAACATAGGAGTGCATAAGCCTCTTTGGATTGTTGATTTCAGGTTCGTTGGATAGATGGAATATGTCATTTTTTAGAGTATGTTAATGCTTTACTAAATGCAGATCTCTTAAGTCCCTGGGAGTCAAATGACTCCCCTGAAGAAGATGGGATTTGAAAACAGGGAATCCCAAGGGCTTTGTTTCATTGCCACTTTCTATTAATTCATTCATCTAACCAGTATTGAGTCCCTACCATGTTCATAGGACTGTGTTAGGTATATATATATATATATATATATATATATCCCTTTAACCTATATATATATATAGGTTTACATATATATATATATATATGTAAACAATCCTTCCACTCCAGGAGTTTATTGTCTTACTGACCAATTGACATGGCAGTTAAGTTAGTCATTTATATTGAACTATTGGATTAGTCAACTATAAAATAAGACTGCATACAATTTAATAAAATAATAAGTGGCAATGGTAGTAAGTGCCAAAGGGATTTAGAGAAGAAAGAATGGACGAGAGACAGCAGTATCCCAGGAGGACTTCTAAAGGAACTAGGATTTAAATAGCGAAGAATGGGCAGATGTGGTTAGGCAAAGAAGATTCAGCAGGGGCCATACGTGAGCTGAGGCTCAGAGGTGGGAACAAGCCTGTCATATTTAGAAAATGGAAGATGCTGCATACAGCTGAATGGGATTCTTGGGACACAGTGGGAGAAGGGGGGGCATAAATTAGTATCAGATTATCTGGGGCCAGGAATGCCAAGGTGAAAGTTTGACTTCATCCTATAGAAACGGAGGAGCCTGGAAAGGTTGTTGAGTACCAAAGAATGAACAACTTTGGTGGCTATCCTGAAAAACAAGTGTTCCCTTCATACCAGGTGGTACTCACCCAATAATCACACCTGTTCCTCTGCCTGAGGTAAATAGTAAGTGATGAGGGCTGGCCCCGTGGCTTAGCGGTTAAGTGCAGCGCTCCACTACTGGCAGCCCGGGTTCAGATCCGGGTGCGCACCGACGCACTGCTTCTTCGGCCATGCTGAGGCCGCGTCCCACATACAGCAACTAGAAGGATGTGCAACTGTGACATATAACAATCTACTGGGGCTTTGGGGAAAAGAAAAAGGAGGAGGATTGGCAATAGATGTTAGCTCAGAGCTGGTCATCCTCAGCAAAAAGAGGAGGATTAGCATGGATGTTAGCTCAGGGCTGATCTTCCTCACAAAAAAAAAAAAAAATAGTAAGTGATGAGAAATAGAAATTAAGGAGACAGGTAAGTATGCTTTTGTCACAATCCAGGCAAAAGCTGTGGAGTGCTAACTTACCAAATGACTTCATCCAATGGGACGCATAACCTGTGTTATTGTTAAGATGACCACACAGCTTCTCTAAGGGCAGTTCCCACCCTCCCTCAGAGGTGAGGCCTCCCCTCATGTTAAGAAATTAAAATAAGGAGAGCCCTGTGATTCAGTTCAATGGGATGTGAGAGAAAAAGCCGTTCTGAAGTACAGTGGCTCAGGTGAGCATCCAGAATTGTCCTCTCCAGATATAGTGGGTGAGGATAAGGTGCTAGCTCAGCTCCCTCTGTTTTCTGTCATCATGCTTTTACTTTGGGAACAGCAGTGACTATGGTTATATCAATATCTTTCTTATAATTCGGAGTTCCTTGGAAAAGGGAATTATTTCCACAGTGTTCTTTGTAAATTCAGTAAATCGCCATTTTGACATTCCTAAGAAAGATACTCCCTATTAGCATTTCTTCCAGAGAACTTTTCCTGAAATCTTTGGTAGAAGAGTGCAAGAATATGACCTGAAGGCTTCTACTTAAATATTGTGCTAATCATTTCACAGATTTAAGGAAATACAATGGAACAGTCAGCTTCTCAGAGTAATTCGTTTTTCTTTTCTTCCAACTTCTGCTACCCTCTTAGGGTCATCTATAGGTTCACAAGATGTATTTGCCTGCCATTTTTTTCATGCTAAGCCATTTCTTAACACATGATGAAAGGATTTGCATATCAAAGTTAAACTTAAATATAATTTACTTGTGGCAGGCAGATTCACAGTCATCGAGATCAATGGGATTCTCTTTCCCACATTGTTAGTGACATGAAGATGGTCCTTGAACCCCACCATAGTGCAGACACATCACTGATGAGGGTGGGTCTTCTTTTTTTCTCTCTAGGTGACCAAGGAACTCTCAGGGCAAAAGATGAGGAATGCCATTTAAATGGTCTCCAGAAGCAGGGATCATGTGCTGCTTTATCAGGGGAGGAAAGAAAGCTTTTATCAAATCAAAGAGCTGCCTTACAACATCCAAGTCTCCAAGAAACAGAGATTCTAAATAAAAACCCCGACATCACAGCATCTAATCAGGACAAGAACAATCCATGGCATGAGTCGATGGGTACCCCAGGTCACCTGGAACTTCCACCAAGGCCAAGACTTTATTCTTGCTTTGTCTGTAGGAAGGTCTTCCAGGTAAAGAGAGACTTGGTAAAGCACAAAAGGAACCACTCCAAGAGCCAGCCCTGTAAATATCCAAAGTACAAAAACCAATCCAGAGGGCACTCTAGACTCAGGTGGAACCGGACGATCCTGTGTAAGAGGAAGCGTTTCCAGTGCGGTAAGTGCGAGAAGAGCTACTCTCTGAAGTGCAGCCTGCTCACTCACCAGGTGGTTCACACGGGGCAGCAGCCCTTCCAGTGCCCCGAATGTGACAAGACCTTCCGGTATAAAGCCACTTTGCAGAAGCATGTGTGTTTGCACAAAGGGGAGAGACCATTGTCCTGTAAGGAGTGTGGCAAGGGTTTCATCCAGCAGTGCAAGCTCACTGAGCACCTCAGGGTACACACTGGGGAGGAGCCTTTCCAGTGTCAAGAGTGCGAGAGAAGCTTCCGCCTGCAGAGAAGTTTGAAGGCCCATCTTTGTCAGCACAGTGGGAAGAAGCCCTTCCATTGTCCAGAGTGTGGCAGGAGCTTTTCCCGGAAGGCTGCCCTGAAGGCCCACCAGAGGATACACAGTGGAGAGAAGCCGTTTTCTTGTGATAAATGTGATAGGAAATTCACCCACAAGACTAAACTCACTGAACATGTCAGAGTTCATACGGGAGAAAAGCCCTTCCAGTGTCCTGAGTGTAATAAAAATTTCCGCCTAAAGAGAAGCCTAAAAGCCCATCTGTTTCAGCACAGTGGAAAGAAGCCCTTCCAGTGTCCAGAGTGTGATAGGAGCTTTTCTTGGAAAAATGCCATGAAGGCCCACCAGCGTTTACATAGCGAGGAGAAGCCCTTCTCCTGTGGGGAGTGTGGCAAGAGGTTTACCCGTCCTTCTAAGCTCGCTCGCCATAGCAGAGTCCACAGCAGGCAAAAGGAATTCTCCTGTGGCGAGTGCAAAAAGACCTTTCCTCGGCAATCGAGGCTCACGGAGCACCTCAAGGTCCACACCAAAGAAAAGCCATTCTCCTGCGCAGAGTGCAGCCGGAGCTTCAGCCGACATTCGCACCTCACTGAACACATGCGACTTCATGGTGGGGAGGAGCCTTTCCAGTGTCCTGAGTGTGACAAGAGCTTCTTCTGGAAGGCCTCCATGAAGTTCCATCAGCGGATACACAGGGGCGAGAAGCCCTTCGAGTGTAGTGAGTGCAGTAAGACCTATGCTCAGCAGTCTCAGCTCACTGAACATATGAGAATCCACAGTGGAGAGAAACCCTTCCAGTGTCCTGAGTGCAATAAAAGTTTCCGTCTCAAAGGAAATTTGAAAAGCCACCTGCTCCAGCACAGTGGCAAAAAGCCATTCTCTTGTGTTAAGTGTGGCAAAAGTTTCACTCAGCAGTACAGGCTCACAGAACACATTCGAGTTCATAGTGGTGAGAAGCCCTTCCAATGTCCAGAGTGTGACAAGAGCTACTGCATAAGGGGCAGTTTGAAGGTCCACTTGCACACACACAGTGGAGAGAAGCCCTTCAGGTGTCCTGAGTGTGGCAAAGGCTTCCTCCAGAAGAGAAGTCTGAAGACCCATCTGCACCATCACAGAGGGGAGAGGCCTTTTTCCTGTGATGAGTGTGGAAGGAGCTTTACATACATGGGAGCACTCAACACCCACATTGCAGTACATGCCAGGGAAAAGCCCTTCAGTCTCTAGGTCAAGCCACACACAAAGGAAGCAGTGACAGCTTTTTGGTGGAGCAAGCAGCTCTGTTGGCTCTGGCTGAGGCAGGATAAAGAACTTCATGGAACACTGGCTTCAGACACACTGGCCAGATGCAGAGCAGGCAGGGTGTGACAGCTTCTTAACAAAAGTTCCAAATAATACAGGCATAAGATAGTCAAAGGGGCATCTCCCCTCTATAGTCCTCATGGGCAAGGCCTGTCAGTCATGGAAGGAACATTCTACTTTGTTCTGTGATTTCGTCAGTTTTTTCAGTGTCATCCAAGAGCATAGTAATCCCTTCATTAAATTCTGAAACCACAGCCTGATTGTTTCTCGCAAAACACCTCAGTCTGCTTTCCATTACCAAGCCTCCTTATTTAAGTTTGTATTGAAATTCTCATAGTGAATTTTTATTTTCTCTGAAATGGTGAGAGGGCATCTGTGTTTGGAGGACTTTCTCTATATTGCGAAAAGTAAATGTCATCTGCCATCTCATTTGTTAAAAGGATGGCCCATATTAGTGTTATTTCCTTCTGGATTAATTTAAATCACCTAAAAATGGAGGATTGTGGGGCTGGCCCCGTGGCATAGTGGCTAAGTTCGGCACACTCCGCTTCAGCGGCCAGAGTTCATGGGTTCGGATCCCAGGTGTAGACCTACACTACTCATCAGCCATGCTGTGGCAGCAACCCACATACAAAGTAGAGGAAGATTGGCATGGATGTTAGCTCAGGGCAAATCTTCCTCAGTAAAAAAAAAAGTAAAGAAAAATATGAAATAATTCCAAATCAATCTCCAAGCTTTAAAAAAATGGAAGATTATGAGTAGCAAGCAATGGTATTTATCCAACTCCTCTGCATTTTCAACAGTGTATGTTAATTCTCAAATATAGTTGCCTTAACATTCGGGTCTCTGAGGTAAAGACCAAAGGAAAAATTCCTCCCGTGACGTCACTCCATTTTTTGCTCTTTGGCCTAATCTTTCATTATAAGGTAATTTTGCAGCCTGTTCTAGCAAACCTTCACCTGTCTCTTGGACCGTAATCTTTAACATTTTTCCTACAAAAACTTTTAGGTTTCCTTCCTTAATGAATCTTTGGAGCCCACATAAATTTTTTCTCTTTGTAGCACATGTGATCCCAGATTACCTGAATCAGAATCAGCTGGGATCAAGGGCGTTCCATGAATCACAGTGTGTATACAAAAGGAGAGATGTCACCTCTGGTTGGTACAGTCCTGTGGGTGCAGGCTTCTTGGTGAGTCAGTAGTGCCTTTGTGCAAAGAAAAGGATACTTTCCTCTAGCCTGCGCCAGGTGCGCTGGGCCAGATATCGGTGTTGGCTGGCCTCTTACCTGTGCATCTCAGGACAACTGGGCGCCTTTACCTGGGATACATGTTAAAAATGCAGACCCTAGGGGCCCTCCCCAGGTGTATTGAGTGACGATCTTCCAAGGTGAACTCATGCCACCCGAAGTTTTGGAACATTTGATCTAGTGATTGGAGAGACTAGAGGAAGGAAGACCATTTTTTTTTTTTTTTTTTTTTTTTTTTGTGAGGAGATCAGCCCTGAGCTAACATCCGCCAATCCTCCTCTTTTTTTGCTGAGGAAGACGGCCCTGGGCTAACATCTGTGCCTATCTTCCTCCACTTTATATGGGACGCCGCCACAGCATGGCTTACCAAGCAGTGCCTCGGTGCGCGCCCGGGATCCGAACCAGCGAACCCCGGGCCGCCGCAGCGGAGCGCGCGCACTTAACCGCTTGCGCCACCGGGCCGGCCCCAAGGAAGACCATTTTTGAAAGGCATTCTAGTCATCCTGCTGCAAGACTCAGGCTAGCACTCTTCCTTTAGCCTTTTCCTCCTCTTGTAATAAAGCTTCTTGTGATAAAAGTTTCTTATATTATGGGTGTATTAGTCTGCTCGGGCTGCCGTAACAATGCCACAGACTGGGCGGCTTAAGCCACAGAAATATATTTTCTTAGAGTTCTAGGGGCTGAAAGTCCAGGATCAAGTTGGCAGCAGGGTTGGTGTCTGGTGAGGGCTCTCTTCCTGGCTTGCAGCTGTTGTTTCTCTGTGTCCTCACATGGCCTTTTTTCTGTGCACAGGGTGGGGGTGGGGGATCTCTGGTGTTCCTTCCTCTTATCAGGACAGCAGTCCTGCTGGATTAGGACCCCAACCCTTATGACCTCATTTAATTCTAATTAATACTGGAGAACCTAGTCGTGTGCACTAGACCTGAGCAAAGTGAATGAGGAGGCAGAGAGACTAGGAGTGCTGTGCTCATGGAGCTTCCCCTAATGGGAAAGAAATACCAAGAATGGGGAAGCAGTATGCCCCCCACCACAACCAACACTGAGCTGTATCTGTCTGTCTGCCTGTCTGTTTCGCTCTCCTGAGCCACAGCTTGTGCAGCAATTTCTTCTGTTATCTCTTAGAGGCTGATGACTTGCACATCTATAAATCCATATCCATATTTCCAACTTCGTCTGGAGTACTGCTGACTTCCACAGGTATCTCCAGCACAAAATGCCCAACACAGGACTCCTCAGCTGCACCAATCCTCACTCTACACCTCTTTTCTTTACATTCTGTATTGCCCACCCACCTTTAAAGTAATAACTGATCTCCAAAGCTGGAACTCTGATAATGGTCCTAGGTTTTTCTACACCCAATCTATCTCCTAAATTTCTCGCAAATAAAATCCCTTCTCTATCTCTGCTGCCAACATTTTAATTTAAGCCAACTTGTGAAATTTTTTAGTTTCTTACAGTTTTTCTTAAAAGATTTCCCTGCTTTTTCCTGCAATGCATTCATCACCTTTGTGACAGATTGGTTTTTCTAAAATGCAACTCTAATGTTACTCTCAAAAAGTATTTTTTAGAAGTTTCCAATTTTATTATAAATGCAAATTCTTTAACATAACGTAAAAGAACTGAGTGGCCTGGACCTGCCTTTTCAGCTTAATCTTGTTACCTATTCACAATAGCCACTTTACTCATATCAGATGACTTTTATCTTTTCCTCATGACTGCTCCCCCTTCTTCCCTTATCTTCCTAACTCCTTTTTCCATGATTCAGCCTCGACACCAGGAACATTTTACGTATGTGCTCATCTGTCACAGCATCCTCTAAAAACCTTTCTCTAATAGCACTCTTCACATTCAACTGTCACCTGCCTGCTTCACCTTATAGACTGAACCCTCAGAGGGCACGGATTTGATCTTGTTTTTGCATTTTCTCCATCCAAACCAAGCCATTCTTTGGCTGAATACCTGGATCTGTGATATACCCAGTAACACTGGGAGGAGAAGCACTGAATCACTGACATAGGACTTGATTATGGACTTGAGGGAACCAGGGAGAGGCAACTGCAAAGTAGCTAGACAGGACTAGTTGAACACGCACACATTCTCACATGCACATGGAAACCCTACACCCGCCCCCATTCCAAATGACTGCAAACCATAATTCCAAAACCCATGAAGAGATCTAAGTCTAAGCAAGCCAACAAAACAAAATCAGAAGATCAGTCCAGATAAATTTAAAATAATAGAGAAGTCAAAAATATCTTAAAATCAGTATTTTTGATTCACCAAAATATAAATGAATTATAACAATTTAAAACATTAGGAAATAATGAAACAATAACGAGCAGAAGTGATATACAAACAGGTGGATATGAGAAAGAACCTTGGAAATGAGAAAGTAAAGTTACTGAACTAAAATCCTTAACAGACCAAATAAGCTTTAGGAATTTACCCAGAATGAAGTAGAGAGATAAATATAAATATTAACAATATGAAAGCAGTGAAGATACATAGAGAATTGATTGAGAGCTTGCAATATATAACTAACAATTTCAGAAGAAAGAAAGGGAACAGCTGAGTAGGAACACTTCAAAATGGGTGGGAGGTTCCCAAAGTTCTCAGTGTACTTCATTACGGAGCAGGATGGTAAAAATTAATGTACACCTAGGAATGACAGTGAAACTAACATCAAGAATAATGAGAAAAACTCAATGGAGGACATGAAGAATTTGGGGGGACGATGGGTATGTTTATTATCTTGATTTTGAGGATGATTTCATGAATATACACAAATGTCAAAACATCAGATTATAAATTTTAAATGCATAGTTTATGGTATGTCAATTATACCTCAATAAAGCTGTTAAAAAATCAAGAGCAATCACTACTACAATGTTAATATAACATGTAGTTTCTAAAACAGCCAAAGGAAAAAGAAGGAATATAGAAAACTTCTAGTCCAACTGAAGGTAGGAAAAAAGAAAAAGAATAATTTCCAGGTTGGTAAAAACAACAAAGTAAAACGATGAATTAAATACACTTATCAAAAGACAGTTTCAGATATTTTAAAAATTCATACTATATGCAGTTGACAAGAGACAGCTACAAACAATAAAGAATGAAAATAAAATGACAGAAAAAGATTTATCAAATGAAGGCTAGTGAAACAAACTTTACATGAGAGCAAATTAGGATTTATGGCAGGGCCGGCCCCGTGGCTTAGCGGTTAAGTGCGGGCGCTCTGCTACTGGCGGCCCGGGTTTGGATCCCGGGCGTGCACCGACGCACCACTTCTCCGGCCATGCTGAGGCCGCGTCCCACATACAGCAACTAGAAGGATGTGCAGCTATGACATACAACTATCTACTGGGGCTTTGGGGGAAAAAACAAAAAAGGAGGAGGATTGGCAATAGATGTTAGCTCAGAGCTGGGCTGGTCTTCCTCAGCAAAAAAAAAAAAAAGAATTTATGGCAAAATCCATAAAAAGAATCCATTAAGAAGATTTAAGAATTATGAACTTGTAAACAACATAGACTTGTAATATGAAAAGCAAAAGTTTAAATGACCAAAATAAATATACCATAATTTTAGTTGGATAGTTAGTTGGATAGTTAACATACCTCTTTCATAAGTATATGCATCAAGCAGACAATAATCAGCATTAATAATCTTCTGACGTGAACAGCAAAAGATTTACAAGTTTTACACAAAGAAAGCTGACTATAGGAAATAGCGTTGGTTTTAAACACATACAGAGCACTTAAAAAAATTAACTATGTGGGGCCAGCCCTGTGGCTTAGCGGTTAGGTGCGCATGCTCTGCTGCTGGTG
This sequence comes from Diceros bicornis minor, assembly GCF_020826845.1. NCBI lineage: Eukaryota > Metazoa > Chordata > Mammalia > Perissodactyla > Rhinocerotidae > Diceros > Diceros bicornis. The sequence goes on along the minus strand of NC_080742.1, from coordinate 95,325,952 downwards.
GCCCAGGTTCGGATCCCAGGCGCCCACCGATGCACCGCTTGACAGGCCATGCTGTGGCGGCGTCCTGTGTAAAGTAGAGGAAGATGGGCACAGATGTTAGCCCAGGGCCAGTCTTGCTCAGCAAAAAGAGGAGGATTGGCATGGATGTTGGCTCAGGGCTGATCCTCCTCACACACACAAAAAAATTAACTATGTGATAGGTCACAATGAAGTCTCAATAAATTTTTAAAAATCCATTTCATCGTGATCAAGTTTCTCCTACCATGCTGTGTTAACTTAGAAATAAGCAAGAAAATAAAACTTTAAACTACAAACAAAACTTCCTAAGCTTGGAAACTTCAAAAATATACTCCTAAGGAACTCATAGGTTAAAGAGGAAATCACAATGCAATTTTAGAACTGAACAACAATGAAAGTTCTATATATCAAATTTGTGAGATGAAGTTAGAATGACACTTAGTGGTAAATCATATGTGTGTGTGTACACATATATTTAAAAATATATAGTGAAAAAATTAGTTTCATAGTCAACTCAAAAAGCTAGGACAAAGGGAGTTATTCATTGAACTCTTCCTCCTGAGATAGCTAGCTAACCCTTTCTCTGATGCTGCCATAGCACTGCATACTTTCCTCTGTTAATAGCAATTACTGAATATTATTTTGACATTGTTTTTTTACAAGCCTGTGTCCCTCCCCACAAGATGGCAAATATGCAGTGATGACTTGATTAATTTATTTAAATGTATCTTGCAACATTCAAAATATTCAAGGGGCCGCTAGGTGGTGTAGTGGTTAAGTTCACATGCTCCACTTCAGCAGCATGGGGTTTGCAGGTTCAGATCCTGGGCGTGGACCTACACACTGCTCATCAAGCCATGCTGTGGTGGTGTCCCACATACAAAACAGAGGAAGATTGGCACAGATGTTAGCTCAGGGACCATCTTCCTCAAGCAAAAAGAGGAAGATTGGCAACAGGTGTTAGCTCAGGGCCAGTCTTCCTCACCAAAAAATATATATATATTCGAAAGGTGGAAAGAATGTCCACCTGTGTGCCCTTGGTTCAGCTTGAGTAATAAGGCTTTAGCAATGCTGATGGAGCACTCGTGTAAGTGGCTCTGGTTTCAATCCTCTCTTCACCATCCCTTCCCCACCCTAGTTCCCAGTGATAACCACTATCCCAAATTGGGTGTTTATTCCTATACATGTCATTATACTTTTCCTACATGTGTATTACTTCTAAATAATATGTAGTGCTATTTCATATGTTGTAAAGTTTCTATAAATGGCACCATACTGTATACAATCTGCAACATGCTTTTCACTCAACATTATGTTAATGCTATTCATTCATGCTGTATTTAGCTATAATTCATTAGTTTTTGCTGCTAGTTTTCAATGTACGGAGAAGAAAACCCACCAGATATCCATCCTTTTGGTGATAGACATTTATATTGCTTTCCTATTTTTACTCTTAAAACAAAGCTGCTATATTCTTGAATATGTCTCCTGTGTAAATGTGTAAAAATAGCTCCAAGGTAAGAATTGCTGGATGATGAAGTATGCACACCTTCCTAAGCAGATATTGCATTTCCCTGACCAACAATGAGATGGAACATTTTTCTGTGTTTATTGCCTATTCATTTTTCCCCCCTTTCTGTGAATTCACTGTTCATAATTTTGCACATCTTCCTCTTAGGTAGTCTTGGTAGTCTTTGATTTTTACAAGTCATTTATATTCTCTGGATGCAGTTCTTTGTTGTAAATATCTTTTCCCAATCTGTGACCTAGTTTTGGCTATTCTATTGTGTCTTTTGATGGAAAAAACAGTTTTAAATCTTAATCTAATTTAATTTATTGGTCTGTCCTTTGCACTTTGTACTTTTTGTATCTTAAGACTATGTGTATGAAAGTATTCCAGCAGCATTATTCTTTTTTCTTTTAATTTTTTTTGTGAGGAAGATCAGCCCTGTGCTAACATCTGCCAATCCTCTTCTTTTTTTTTTTTTTTTTTTTTGCTGAGGAAGACTGGCCCTGGGCTAACATCCATGCCTATCTTCCTCCACTTTATATGGGACGCCGCCACAGCATGGCTTGCCAAGCAGTGCGTCGGTGCGCGCCTGGGATCCGAACCTGCAAACCCCAGGCTGCCGCAGCAGAGCGCATGCACTTAACCGCTTGTACCACCGGGCCGGCCCCTCCAGCAGCATTATTTATGGCCACAATTTTTTTTAACCACCCTTAAATATTTCATACCACCCTACCTGTTGTTATGGGCTGAATTGTGTTCTTCCAAAATTCATCTAAGTCCTAACCCTGCGGTACCTCAGAATGCAACTGTATTTGGAGATATGATCTTTAAAGGGATAATTACGGTAAAAGGAGGTCATATGAGTGGGCCCTAATGCAGTATGACTGGTGTCCTTATAAGAAGAGATTAGGACACAGAACACCCAGACCGAGGGATGACCATAGAAGGACACAGGAAGAAGCTCACCATCTGCAAGCCAAGGAGAGTCCTCAGAGGAAACCAACCCTGCTGACAACTTGATCTCGGACTTCTGGCCTCTAGAACCGTGAGAGAATTAATTTCTGTCATTTGACCTGCCCAGTTTGTGGTCCTTTGTTATGGCAGCTCTAGCAGCTTAATACACTATCTTAAATTACAACCAGTTAAGCATATAATTATGAGATTATGAGAAACATGGAAAACTTTGATATGGTAAGTGAAAAACAAAAGAGACAGATAAAATGATGTGTCTCAGAACCATATAGAAAGTACACGTCTGTGGGGGCCAGCCCAATGGTGTAGTGGTTGGGGTTCGCACTCTCTGCTTCCGGGCCCAGGTTCGAAGTTTCGGATCTCAGGCACGAACGTGTGCACTGCTCATCAAGCCATGCTGTTGAGGAAGCACACAAAATAGAGGAAGATGGGCACAGAAGTTGGCTCAGGGCCAATCTTCCTCAGCAAAAAGAAGATTGGCAACAGATGTTATTAGCTCAGGGCCAGTCTTCCTCACACACACAAAAAAAGTACATGTCTGTGGACAAAGACTAGAAGTTTACATGAAAAAATAGAGCATTTACATTAGAGTACCAGAATTATGGACAATTTTTACTTCTTTTAAAATTTGCTTATAAAATTTCTTACAAATTTTATATATAAGAAAATAAAATTTATATAAAATTTCTTATATGAAATTTATATATATTGTTATAAGAAATTTCTTATAAAATTTATATATATAGTTGTTCAATTATATATATTTATATATTTTTTTTTTCAAGAAAACCTTTATGGTAGGGATAGCAATTACCTATATCTGAGCAGTTCAACCACACTAGCTGCTTAAGCGTGACAGGCAGAGTAAATTTAAGATCCATTTCATATTTAGCTTATAAGACCATTTTTTGGATTTTACAGACCACGAGTCATATTCCTAATTTAAGTCCCTGGGGTCAGAGATGGCTGTCTCTGCATGACTTCCTGAGGACGAACACCCAGCCTCCTCGCCACGGGCGGGACAGTTCTGAAGGGCGGTCTGCACACTCTGAGTCCCCAGCAGGATGGACTCCCAGTTGCCCACAGCGGGGACCTGCTCGTTAATGCCACTTGATTGTCTCACCTCCCTCTCTTGATTCCTGGGTTCGCCTCACAGATGACCCCTTGAACCTGAGCGGGTCAGCGTTGGGGAGGAACCAAACCCCGCACTCCCTCTCTCCGTCTCCCTCTCCATCTCCGTCCCAGTGAAGAGCGAGTCTCCTCCCCGTGCACTTCCAGCTGACTCCCCATTTCCACTCTCCGTCTCCCTCCCTAGGAGACCCCAGGAGAGGGCGAGGATCCATCCCCGACAGCCTGCGGGGGTCGGGCCCTCCTCCCGCACCCACAGCGCAGGCGGCGCCCGCTCCTCCCGGCCGCAGAGGGCGCTGTGGGGACGGAGCGGCCCGGGGCCCTGCCGGCCGCGAGTCCCAGCGTGCACCGCGCCGGGGCTGGGCCCGCGGGCGTGGGGGGGGCGGCGCGGCGGGGGAGGGGCCGCCGGGGCGGTTGGCGTCGCTGGGGTCGGCGCCGGGCAGGACTGCGGAGGGCCATGGGCGAGCCGCCTCCGGTAAGAGGGCGTCCCCCGCGCGGATGTCCCGCTCGGGCCTCGGGGGGTCTTCGAGTGCTTGTGGCTGGCCGCATCCTGGGATCCTAGCGGGGCGGTGGCGGACGCGTGGGGCGGAGTTTGGGGTCGCGTTAGGCTCTGGATGTAGGGTCTGAGCCCTGAACGGAGCCGGTGACCGCCGCTCGTGGGGCTCGTCCGTGGCCAAACCCCTGAACAAAGCCGAGCGTGGACCGGGCCGATCCTGGGCCGGGGGCGGACACGGGAAAGATCGACGTGGGTCTGGGGCCGGCGATGGTGTTACAGTGTAAGCAGCTTTACGTCATAGTTACTGAATTCAGAACAAGTGTTTTAAAAGATTTCAGATTCTGATTGGTTGAAATGAGGTTTGGCAGGTGCTTATGTGTCAGAATTGAGCCGCTAACTGTTCAAGTTTGTGTTGAGTGTAGGAAGGAAGGAAAACACGTTGAAGGAATAGAAGAGGATTTAAAAACCTAAGAAGAGTACACATTATTTGATTATTTAGTGTTTTGTTGAAGTTGAGGTTTAGAGGGAGTGGCCATTATTTTTATAATGTTTTTCTAAGTCTCATAAACTTTCATATTGAGCATTTTTGCTGATTACTAAATGAATTCATGAGATCAGTACTATAAAAATATCATCAACAATCTCAACATAAAACATAATTCCTAGAATTAAATACAAAAGATATGCAACATCTCTATATAGAAATTATAAATAAAACGGGAGACATACCATGCCCATAGATGGGAAGACTAAATATAGATGATACTTTTCTTCCAAATTAATATATAAGTTTACTGCAGTTTCATCAAAATGGCAGTAAGATTTTTGTGAATTTAGATAAACAGATTATAAATTTCATTTGGAAAAATAAAGGTCAAAAGTATAATTTTGAAAAAACAAAGAAGAGGGAATTGCCCTAGCAGATGATAAAACTTACCATAAATCTGTAGAATTAATACGGTGCTGTTTTGTGCAGGAATAGACACATAGAGCAATGGAAACCAAAAGAGGACCCAGAAGCAGACTGGACTGGGTTGAATAGTGTCTCCCCAAAATTCAAGTCCTTCCTGGAACCTCAGATTGTGACCTTATTTAGAAGTAGGGTTGTTGCAGATGTAATTGGTTAAGGTGAGATCATACTGGAGTAGGGTAGGTTCTTAATCCAATATGACTGGTGTCTTTATAAGAAGAGGGGAAGAGACACAGACACACAAAGGGAGCATGCCCTGTGACAGCGGAGGCAGAGATTGGAGTTATGCAGCATCAAGGCAAGGAATGCCAAGGATCAACAGCCACCACCAGAAGCTAAGGGAAAGGCATGAAACAAATTTTTCTCTAGAGGCTTCAGAAAGAGCATGGCCCTGCTGACACCTTGATTTCAGACTTCTAACCACCAGAGCTGTGAGAGAATAAACTTTTATTGTTTTAAGCCACTCAGTTTGTGTTACTTTGTTACAGCAGCCATAGGAGACTAATACAGAGACCTTCAAAAGTGATGTTGGGACAGTTGACATTTCCATTTGGGAAAAAACATCAAGGTAGATCACTGTATACCATTACATTTCAGATGAGTTAAAAATCATTAAGGTAGATCACCACAGTATACCATCACAGTCCAGATAAATTAAAAATCTAAAGATGAAAAATAAAACTTCAGCCTTTTGGAAGAAAATGTAGAATCTTTGTAACCACAGTGTAGAAAAAAATTTCTTAAAATACAAAAAGCAAAATGACCTAAGGAAAAATTGATGTATTTGTATCCAAGTTGAAAGTTTATGTACAATATAAGACAGCATAAATAAAATTAAAAAACACACTAGGAGAAAGTATTTGTAACCTAATGTAGTTAATAATTAATCAATATACAAATTATAGGGGCTGGCCCGGTGGCGCAAGCCATTAAGTGCGTGTGCTCTGCTTCAGCACTCCGGGGTTTGCAGGTTCGGATCCCGTGCACACACCGAGGCACCGCTTGCCAAACCATGCTGTGGTGGTGTCCCATATAAAGTAGAGGAAGATGGGCACAGATGTTAGCTGAGGGACGATCTTCCTCAGCAGAAAGAGGAGGATTGGCATCGGATGTTAGCTCAGGGCTGATCTTTCTCACACACACACAAAAATATATATATATATAAATTATATTAAAAAATCCTTGAAATGAAAGGACAAGTGACCCTGTAAAAATATAAGCAAAAGATATAAACAAGTAATTCACAGAACTGAAAACAAATGGTCAGTGGATAAAAGAATAGATTAAAAATTATGACATAGTGGAACGCTAGACAAAATTAAAATAAATCAGTTCCATATAAATCAACATGGACAGATCTCAAAATGTTGAATGAAAAATGCAAGTTGCAGTATAATAAGCCATTTGTGTGTAAAAGGCAAATTTGTTTATAAAAGAGAAAGCAATGCTATATATTATTTATACATATGTGTGTGTATTAAAAAATTAAAAACATGAACTGAAAAGTTACCACATTCATCATAATGTTTGCTTCTCAGAAGGAAGGAGAATAGTACTGAATATAAGAACAGTATTGAAGAGCGAACCACGGGGACTTGAGTTTTATCTGTCATATTCTATTCCATTAAAAGGAAATCTGAAGAAAAAATGTTAAATTTTTTAAATTAGTGATAAATACTAGGATGCTTGTTATAATATTCTCTGTAATTTTTCTTGATTTTTTAAACCTCTGAAAATTAAAGTAATAAACAATGAAGGCTTTTTGAGTGTTTTTAGAAACCATTTAAAAGTAAGGAATGAGGGCCGGCCCCGTGGCTTAGCGGTTAAGTGCGCGGGCTCCGCTACTGGCGGTCCGGGTTCGGATCCGGGCGCACTGACGCACCACTTCTCTGGCCATGCTGAGGCCACGTCCCACATACAGCAACTAGAAGGATGTGCAACTATGACGTACAACTATCTACTGGGGCTTTAGGGAAAAAAAAAAAAAAGGAGGAGTAGGATTGGCAATAGATGTTAGCTCAGAGCCGGTCTTCCTCAGGGAAAAGAGGAGGATTGGCATGGATTTTATCTCAGGGCTGATCTTCATCACAAAAAATAAATAAATAAAAACTGTTTAAAAAAATAAAAATAAATTAAGGAATGAATCAGAGAGAAGAAAATAAGTATGTTTAGCACAAATAAAAACATTCAGTTCTCTTATAATACATCACGCATTTCTAAACCTCACAGTGCAATGCAAAATCATGCAATAAAAACCACAGCTTATGGGAGAAATGGTGTTAGGCACACAACACTCAAAAAGTTTGTCAGTGACATGTTAAAAAAAAAAGATAGGAACCTAATAAAAACAGCACGGTTTTATGCATGTTAAATTATTAAGAAATAAATTACCTTAAAAACTACCTGAAATTTGCTTGTGAAAGTGAGTGTAAGAAGGAGTAGAGTGTGTGAGTTGTGTGAAGTAGTTGAAGGAACGTTATCTGAAGCCAGATGGAAGAATGTTAACACAGATGTGGGTAGGTAGGGCTCATAACATGGGGTGATCTTGGCAGCTGGTAGATGCTTGAAGGGTGTGCATGTGTACATTTTATATATTCCTACTCATCTCAGTTCTCTTCATTCACCTAGCAAAACGTTTCTTACCCTTGCCACTATTGACATTTTATACTGGATAATTTTGTGTTGTGGGGGGCTGTCTTGTGCCTTGTAGGATGTTTATCAGCATCTGTGGCCTCTACCCACTAGATGCCAGTAGCAACCTCCACCCAGTCATGCAGAAATGCCTTTAGACATCACCAGATGTCCTTGGGGGGCTAAAATTGCCCTGATTTAGAACTGACCTATTGTTTCTCATAGACAAAATTGCATATAAGCAAATGTGAAATTTTGTGATATATTAACATATCAATCACATTGGAACAAATTCACATTTTAAAAATGTTATAGCAGAAATGACTGTATTTCCTTAAACTTAAAATAATGAATTTCTGATTTAAATATAAAGGAATCAATTTTAAAAACTTAACTCTAAGTTTCATATTGAAGACAAGAAAAAGATGAATATAAATTAAAACTAAAAGTTCAAACAAGCTGTCCTTTAATACCCATAGGAGATAAACAGATATGGCAATAACAGTTGGAGTTAAAACTGATTTAAAGAAAATATTTCAATAAAGATAGAATGTATACTTAATGTAATTAGAGTATTTTAAACTAACAAATATATAATTATTTCTAGTTATGAACCTCAGAAAGTGTTCAGTTTATACAAGTAAACCACAATAATAAAAATGTTAAACAATTTAAACACAGTTGTGTGTGTTATTTTTTCCTAATGTACTTTTTTAAAAAGCAGTGAAAGTCAAAACCAATTCTTGATAAGTTAGTGTCCTCTGGATAAGAGGCATCTTGGTTAATAAGTTAAAGGAAACCGAAAACATTACTTGTAAGGGTAAAGCATTAGAAGCATTTCCTTTAAAGAATAAGACAGATGCATGCTACCATCACTGTTATTCAGCATCATTCCAGACAGTGCAATAAGATAAGAAAAATAAGAAATGATAGGCTTAAATAGTTAAGTGTTATTTGCAGATTTCATTCTTTACATAGAAACTCCACAGTAACCAACTGAAAGTGTTAGCCAACAAGGGAATTCATTTACAGAATAAACATAAAAATCAGCTTCCCGAGCTTTCATAATTAGAAAATTTAACGGGGAAAAAAAGCCCCTCAAACATAGTAGCAACTAAAACTCTAAAATCCATAGGAATGAACCTATCAAGAATTATATAAGATCTATATGAAGAACATTATAAATTTTACTAACACGTAAAAATGTCTAGATAAATGAAAGATATATATGTTTCTGGGTGAGAAGAGCCTATATTTTAGAGATCCAGTTTTCCCAAAATTAATCCATATAGTCAGTATATTCCTATCAGAATCCCAATAGAATTTGTATAAATTTGACAAGATAGTTTTCCTATTTATGTAGAAGAGAAAATAGACAAGAAAAGTCAAGACAATTTCCTGTAAAAAATAAGGGAGGTGGCAGTGGATGGCCATGCTCTCTTAAATAGCAAAACATTTGATAAAACTGTAAGAATTAAACAGTGCAGTATTGGAACAAGAATAGGCAAATTCAGCAGTGGAACAAAAATATACCCAAGTAGGGCCGGCCCTGTGGCTTAGTGGTTAAGTGCGCGCGCTCGGCTGCTGGCGGACCGGGTTCAGATCCCGGGCGCGCACTGACGCACCGCTTCTCCGGCCATGCTGAGGGCGAGTCCCACATACAGCAACTAGAAGGATGTGCAACTATGACATACAACTATCTACTGGGGCTTTGGGGGAAAAATAAATAAATAAATAAAATTACAAAAATATACCCAAGTATAAATAGAAAACTGGTTTATGAAAAAACGATACCAAATCAATGGTAAAAAAAACAGACTTTTCAATAAGTTTTGTGACAGTTGAATATCTGTTTGGAGAAAGAATTATGTCCTTTCTTGTTATGATACACAGAAATAAGTTCAGATCGATAAAGGTCTCATTCTAATAAAGCTATAAAAACGTTATAAAGAATTCAGAATATCTTTTATAATCTTAGAATAGGAAAAGTCTTCCAAATCAAGATGCTAAACCCTGAAGCCACAAAAGAGGTTCTAATAAGTATAGTAATATAAGAGAAAAGCAGTGTACTTTGAGAAGAGGTGGGGAAATTATCTTTATTTGAAAATTATGATTGTATCCCACCAAAACCTTAATACTATTAGAATTGATAAACATATGGTATTTTAGTTGGATACAAAATAAGTTTACAAAAATCAATAAATTTTTTCTTTAATATCAGTAATAATGATTTGAAGTGGCAGGGATAGTCCCATTTACAATTGTTGGAAAAACCACAGAATACCAGAAATGAAGTTAATAAAAAAGATTCAGAACATTTATGAAGAAAATCATTGTTTATTAAAGGTTAGCAAGCAATACTAAATAAATGGAGTGGTAGAACATGTTCCTAGATGAGGTCATTCTTTCCTAAATACATATATCAATTTAATGCAATTCAAACTAGATCCCAGTGCACTTTTTCTTTTTCCTTCACAAAATGATTTTGGAGTTTATAAGGAAGAAGAAATATCCAGGGATTTACAACAGTAGCTTGGAAAAGAATAGGGGGAGGGAGGAAGATTTGCTCTCCAGTTTTACAACACTGCATAGGTACTGTACACAGGTACAGGTAGATAATGTAACAGAATATATAGATTCACATATATATGAAGATCTAATGTATGCAAAGGTTGAAGGTTGGCATTTAAATCTAAGGAGAAAGGTGTATTTAGTAGTGTGTGATTGGCTCTCCGTATGTATGTAAATAAAGATGCCAATCTCATCTATAGAATTAAATTGCAAATCTAAAAAAAAAATTAGAATATTTGTATAACTTTCTGATGTGGGGAACGCTTAAAATGAAAGAAAAAGCTGGAAACATGGAAAAGATTAGTAGATTTAACTAAATAAAAGGGTCAAAATGCTCTATTTGGCAGAACTTAAAGTCAAAATACAAATGATAAACTGGGAGAAAACGTTTGCTAGTCACTCAAAGGATTATTAACCCTAATATAAGAAAGTTCGTTCAAATTATAAGAGCCCGCTAGAATGCTGAGCAAAGGATGTGAACAGGCATGCACAAAGATGTGTGGAAATCGCCCCTGCAAACAGTATGAAACAGATGCTAAACCTCACAAATTTATGCAAATTAAAACAGTGAAATACAATTTTTTACCCATCATATTGGCGGAAAAAAGGTTTAAGAACATACTGTGCTGGCAAAGGTGTAAAGAAGTCTCATCTTAATAGCAAAGGTCAAAGTGCTGGATTCTTTTTGGAAGGCAGTATGGTGGTATCTGTTAAACTGGAGATGTTTATACCCTTTGATTTAGTAGTTCTTTTTAGACTTCATCCTACAGAGGTAAAAGCACTGATATATAAGGAATCATATCAGAGCATTGTTTGTAATTTATAAAGAAAATGGAAACAATGTATCTCTCATCAGTGGGGTATATCTAACCATGGACTATAATGCAATTTACAAAAAAAGATTTTGCATATATATATTAATCTAGAAAGATGTCCATGACATATTAAGTGAATGAAGTTACATAGTGATTCGTTCCCATTTTTGTTTAAAAGAGAAAGAAAGAAAAAGTTCCATACTATACACGTGCATATGCATATATAGTTTGAACAAGCATAAAGAAACATGTAGGAGTTGTAGTGGTTAACCACAGAACCGCATGATTAGAGTAGAGGAAGGAGCAGTTCCCAAGGGAGAAGCTGCCCAACAGACAAAAACAGTGTCCACTACAGAAAGCTTTTAAATTGATGAGAAGGAGCTGGAGTCATTTTGAAGCCATCTTGACTATATATTATGTCTGTAATTTCAGTTACCTCTGACTTTTGAGGATGTTGCCGTTTATTTCTCGGAGCAAGAATGGCAGAAGCTAGAGGCATGGCAGAAGGAGCTTTACAAGCATGTGATGAGAACCAATTATGAGATTCTAGTTTCTCTAGGTAAGAAATATTCGACATTGTGGAACTCGGTCCTGTATGAGGTCTCAGTCACTTGCTCCTGTTTGTCAGGTGGCCAGATTTCTCAGAAATTAACACAGAAAGGCATTTTTACCCCATATTCTTTTGTTAATACTTCTGTTAAGTGTTGCTGATTATTACTCAAGGGTAGACCTTGTTACATGAGAATGGTTGAGATGGCTTGTAATGTAAGGTGGATGAGGTGACTAAATAAATATTTATCTGGGCTTTTGGTCACTGCATACTCTCAGGTGGCCACGATGTCCCACACAGGCACAAGCCTAGCTCAAATCCCTAAAGTACCCTGTATATCTGTAACCTAGGATGTCCCTACCTGTCACCTTTTACACTGGTGTCCACATGCCTGAGAAAAGCTAACGCTATTTTCCTTGCAGTGAGATTTTGGAAGGCCAAACACTGAGATGTTTAATAGCAGCTGTCTCTGCGTGGTTATGGTAGGGGGTATTCTCTTCTTTCTGCTTACTTTGTCTTTACAAGTTGTTTTATTACCATATATGGTTTTAAAAAATCAGTCCGTTCAGAGAAGCATCAAATGAGTGATAAAAGTCTCTTGCTTCCTTCTTACCCCCTCACTCAGTTAAATCCCCAGAGGCAACCATTTTTAACCATTTCTGTTTTCATTCTTACTGTGGTTTCCTCCAATTAACTGTAATACTTACACCTCTATTTCTTGATTTATTAAGTTTAGTTAGCATTAATTAACTCATTACTATGAAAAATGAGGCAGCTCACTTATGCTATCCCTCTTCTATCTCCTTTTTTCCCTTCTCCCCAAATTTTCATAGTTATTTTCAGGTCTCTATTGGCTACATTTATAATTTAAACAGTAAACTTCTAGATCTTGTTCCATCAACTATATAGTGTATCTCTTGACTCCTTCAGTATATAAAGATAAGGTAATTAGTTCTGCTGTACTTCCCTCCACCTCTCCTGCCAGCTCTTGACAGCCATACCACTTCCTTTATGTTGCAGGGTTTCTAATACTTATATTCTGTTCCATTATCGTAATTAAATTTTCCAGGCTCTATCTATAGAGTGTTTCTAAAACATGTAATCCAAGACATTACATTATCTTCATTGTTACTGAAGAACCAATTAAAGTAATTGAATCTATAGAGAAAGAAGTATAATCCTATGTCATTAACCCTGTGCCACCCAAAAAGAGTGTTCCAAGCATCAAGATCAAATGGATGTGAAGTGGTATATCATTATGGTTTTGATTTGCATTTCCTTAAGGCTAATCACGTTGAGCATCTTTTCATTTGTATATCTTCTTTGGAAAAATGTCCATTCAAATACTTTGCCCATTTTTAAATTGCACTATTTGTCTTTTTATTGTTGAGTTATAAAGGCTCTGTATTTATTCTGGATACTGGACCCTTATCAGGTATATGATTTGCAGATATTTTCTCCCATTCTGTGGGTTGTCTGTTCCTTTCTTGATGGTGTCTTTTGAAGCACAAAAGGTTTTAATGTTGATGAAGTCCAATTTATTTTTTCTTTTGTTGCTTGAGCTTTTGGTGTCATATTTAAGAAACCATTGCCTAATCCAAAGTTACAAAGATTCACTCGTATGTTTCTTCTAAGAGTTTTATAGTTTTACCACTTACATTTAGGTCTTTGATCCATTTTGGGTTAATTTTTGTATATGGTGTGAGTTAGGGTTCCAACTTCTTTTGCATATTGGTGTCCAGTCGTCCCAACACCATTTGTTGAAAAGACTATTCTTGGGGCTGGTCCGATGGCGCAAGCGGTTAAGTGCGCGCTCTGCTTTGGCGGCCCAGGGTTCGCAGGTTCAGATCCCGGGTGTGCACCAACACACCAATTGTCAAGCCATGCTGTGGTGGTGTCCCATATAAAGTGGAGGAAGATGGGCATGGATGTTAGCTCAGGGCCAGTCTTCCTCAGCAGAAAGAGAGGAATATTGGTATTGGGTGTTAGCTCAGGGCTGACCTTCCTCACACACAAAAAAGACTATTCTTTTCCCCATTGAATTCTCTTGGCACCCTTTTGGAAAATCAATTGACCATTAATGTAAGAGTTTATTTCTGGATTCTCAATTCTGTTTCATTGATCGATATGTCTGTCCTTATGCCTGTACCTCACTGTTTTGATTACCATTGCTTTTAGGATCAGCTCATCAATTTCTGCACACAAAAAAACAGATGGGATTTGGGGAATATTGTCATCTTAACAATATTAAGTCTTCTAATTCATGAACATGGAGTATCTTTCCATTTATTTAAGACTTTTAAAATTTCTTTCAACAATATTTTATAGTTTTTATTGTATGAGTCTTGCAATTTCTCTTATTAAATTTCTTCCTAAGTATTTTATTCTTTTTGATATTATTGTAAATGGAATTATTTTCTTAAATTTATTTTTGTAAAAATACTTTTATTTTAAAAGATGCTGGGAGTTCCACTCAGATGAAGATTAAAAATAGGTGTATGGATTTAAATAAAAGGGTGATTCTTTTTTTCATGAGAGCAGCTTTAGAATTCTTTGGGGGTTGAAGTCAGACATCAGAGGTCTAAGGAGGAATCTGGAACAGTGTGATCAGTCTCCACATCTTCTATGCCACTCTGACACTTTATCTCTGAGGCATTATCTTCTTTCTCTGATCTCGACCATCCACTAATCTCCCTGTAGCAATCTATGAAGCATACTTTTGGTTCTGTTAAATATATATATATAATTGAAAGAGAGTTTTCCATGAAAATACATAGAGTAGACGTTTCTTACAGGGGAACGGGGTCATGTATTAGAGAATCTTGTCACTGTTTTCTCTTGTTCCGTTCACGCATTGCGGCCCGTCTGTTGTAGCGGAACTCAGCCAGGTTTTAGGTTGGGATTAGCACTGTCATCAGAAGTCCTGTGGGGAATATTTTAGCTGGAGCCACCTTCTTTGAAATTTCCTAGGACAGTCATTCGAGTTCTTATTTTTGTGTACCCCCTCTTCCCGTGGTCATCTCAAGGTTGTCCCACCATACTCAAAGCACACAACTAGTGAGTTTTAGGAAACTCATGACAGACTACAGCATTGTTAGATATATGGGGATGAAGACAGAATTAAAACAGCACAACTGATCTGACAAGTCCAGACAGATTAGGAAGCACCTCTATGATGTGTGGGCAGTCTTGCTCCTCTTGGTATAAACCTATAATCTATTTTTTAATATCTCTTCTCATACATTGTCCCAGGAGTAAACTTGAAGAAATTTAAAAACAACTCAGTGTGCTTTAAATTTAGTGCTCCACGAAACCAAACTGCCCTGTCTGATTTCTCTGTACAGATGATGGACTTCCCAAACCAGAACTAATATCGTGGATGGAACAGGGGAGAGAGCTCTTCAGGAATTGGGGAGAATCACAGAAATCAGGAAACATAATTTGCTCTTCTGCTGATTTGCATTTTGATCAAGTTATTGAGGGACAGCTGTTTTGGGGTAAGTATTAAGAAATCAGGGTCCTGTCCTTAAGGTGTCACATTCAGGTTTCTTAGTTCCAGTTCTCTGACCTTGTCTTCCTGTTTGGCTGGGCTGAGGCTTGACATCTGGTATATTCTAGAGAAATGCAGTAAAACCTAGCAGTTAGGAGTGTGGGTTCTGGAGCCTGAGTCTGGATCTGGCCTCTTCTGGGTGATGTTGGGCAAGTTATTCAACCTCTCAGTATTTCAATTTCCTGACCTATAAAATAAAGATAATAAAAGTACCTACATTATAGGATTCAATGGGTTAACATATGTAAAGTGTTAAAATGAACCCTGGCCCACAGTAAGAGCTCAGTAAACATGAGCTATTCTTAGTAGAAGGTGAGGGGGAATCAGAGCCTTCTTATCCAAATCCTTGTGACCAAAATTGCTTCCTTCCCATCACAAGACTCGTCTCTATTTGCATGCCTAACACTTAGCTCTCTTTTGTTTGTTGTCATGTTGGGAGAGTCTGAGATTTATGGATTCTTAGAAGTCAGTGTAAAAGTATAGAGTGAGAAAGTCGAATGGGAGCATCATTCTAAGAAATCATGTCAATAGTTTGTTTAGTTTTTAGCTGCTTCTTTCTGGAGAGTAAAGGAGTTTTCCTCCACTCTTTTTACCATCTGTTATTAATTCTTACAAGAAACCTCTTTAAAAGGTTTGTAGGCATAGGGGTGAGGAGGGAGGCACAGAGCCCGAGCCTGCTGCCTGGTCTCGGGGACAGCTTGTGGAGTGCACGGAACCGCGGTATTCGTCAGGATCTGTCGGGAATACTGCCATCCTCGCTTCTGGATCAAGAATGTCTGCATATCAAAGTGGGATGAGTTTGAGGGCCCTGAAGTCATTGTGTTGGTGACCATTTACATGCAGTGTGCCAGACCCATGTGAAGCACTGCACACACATTAACTCATGTAATTCTCACAGCAGTCCTGTGTACCACTGTTCCCCTGTCTACAGGAGAAGGAACTGAAGCCAAGAGAGGTTGGCTTGACAAAGGTTGCACAGTGGACAGATGGGATTCAAACCCTGACAATCTGATTCCAGAGCTTAGGCCCCACATTTGTGACCTCTATTTTCCTCTTTTCAATATTATTCTAAGATATGTCTGTTCAGTTTAGTCTCAGCAGACTCTCTCCAAATTCCTGGTCATGAGGTAGAACCACACTGAAATGTCCCTGGTTGTGTAGCTCAGTGGAGGCTGGGTTCCCAGGGCACCAGAGATCACTGTTATGGATCACGGTACTGGTGACACAGGCCTTTAGCCATGCCCTAGACAGGAAGACTGACTGAATTTTTGTTTTCAGTTTCAGGGAGCCAGCAAGCTGTGAATTCAGGAAAAACTAAATGCCATTTCCAGGTGGATCCTCTTCAGAGCCAGTGTTCCTCTGAACCCTTGTTAGGAAAAAGTGAAGATATTTCCTTCATGCCTGACCAAGGCCTCACCCTCACAAACCCACACAGACATGATACATGCGCTCTAATTCCAGTAGTTCACAGCTGCAGGGGACCCACCCAAAGAGAAAGAATCCCAAGTCCCAGAACACTCGATCTCCCTGGCTTCCAGGAAATCCCCTCCTGCGAAGCCACCCAGTACCCTTGCCCTGCCTGTGGGGAAAGCTTTTGGAAGAAGAACCACTTAGAGAAGCACCAGAGGAGCCACTTGAAGGACCAGCCACGTAGGGCCTGGAAGAAATTCAGCAGACAAGCTGATCCACAGCATCAGCGGAGCATCCCTCGGGGACAGAGGCACTTCCGATGTCAGGAGTGTGGGAGGAGCTTCCGCCTGAAGCAGTATTTGCTTAGACATCTGGCCACACACGCAGAGAAGAGCCCCCTGCAGTGCCCTGAATGTAAAATCTGCTTCCGTCACAAGCAGGCCCTTCTCAGCCACCACCTCCTGCACAAGGGGGAGAGGCCTCCCCAATGCCCCACGTGTGACAAAAGCTTTCTCCTGAAGAACAGCATGCCGGCTCACGAGGGCCACCACAGCGGGGAGGGGCCAGTCTCCTGTAGAGTAGGTGAGGAGGAGGCCGAACTCACCAGTGTGCACTCAGGAGAGAAGCCAGGGCTGTGCCTGGCATGTGGGGAGCACTGCCACCTGAAGGGGATCGGGGAGGCTTTCCAGTGTGGCCCCGCCGGGGAAAGACCCTTCTCTTGCACTGAGTGCGGCAAGCACTTCCTTGCCTGGTCCAGGCTCGCCAGCCACGCCAGGGTGCACACGGGAGAAAAGCCTTTGCAGTGCCCGCAGTGTGACAAGAGCTTCCACCTGAGCAGCCTGCTGCAGGTGCACCAGTGTGTGCACAGTGGGGAGAGGCCGTTCTCCTGCAGGAAGTGTGGCAAGAGGTTCGCCAAACAGTGTAAACTCACGGAACATGGCCGGGTCCACAGCGGGGAGAGGCCGTTCTGGTGTGCCAAGTGTGGCAGGACTTTCCGCCAGAGGGGACAGCTGCTGAGGCACCAGCGCCTGCACACTGACGAGAAGCCCTTCCAGTGCTCCGAGTGTGAGCTGAGCTTCCGTCTGAAGAGCATGTTGAGAGCCCACCGGCTCCGACACGGCGGGGAGAGGCCCTTCTCCTGCAGCGAGTGTGGCAGAGGCTTCACCCACCAGTGCAAGCTGCGTGAGCACCTGCGAGTGCACAGCGGGGAGAGGCCTTTCCAGTGCCCTGAGTGTGACAAGAGCTTCCGCCTGAAGGGCATTCTGAAGGCCCACCAGCGCACCCACAGCAAGGAGAGGCCATTCTCCTGTGGGGAGTGTGGCAAGGGCTTTACCAGGCAGTCCAAGCTCACTGAGCACTTCCGCGTGCACAGTGGGGAGAGGCCCTTCCAGTGCCCCGACTGCGACAGGAGCTTCCGCCTGAAGGGGCAGCTGCTTAGTCACCAGCGCCTACACACAGGAGAGAGACCCTTCCAGTGCCCAGACTGCGACAAGAGCTATCGCGTGAAGGCCGACATGAAGGCCCACCAGCTGCTGCACAGCGGGGAGATGCCCTTCTCTTGTGAGTGTGGCAAAGGCTTTGCTAAGCAGTCTAAACTTGTCGAGCACATCAGGACACACACGGGGGAGAAGCCTTTCCAGTGTCCCAAATGTAACAAGAGTTTCCGCTTGAAGGCACAGCTGCTCAGCCACCAAGGCCTGCACACAGGGGAGAGACCTTTCCACTGCCCCGAGTGTGATAAAAACTTCCGGGAAAAGGGACACATGCTTAGGCACCAGCGCATACATAGGCCTGAGAGGCCATTTGCCTGTGGGGACTGTGGTAAGGGCTTCATTTATAAGTCTAAACTGGCTGAACACCTCAGAGTGCACACAAAATCCTATAATGCCCCAAACAAGCCTGACATTAAGAAAAGGCTTAGCCAGCTGTTTGCAATGATCGAGGCCGACTGGAGTTGAGGCGGGGTAGGACATTCAGAGCATTCAGCAGGATTGATATTGCCTGGGAATCCACAGTAGCTGTAGCCAAACGTACTGGCAGACAGATTTTAGGAACAGGGCCCCTTTTTTGAGCAAGAGTGTTGTACAAGTTAGGAATATGAAGAACCACAGGATTTTCTCATTTAAAACATCACCAGTGGGCCGGCCCCGTGGCTTAGCAGTTAAGTGCGCGCACTCCACTACTGGCGGCCCGGGTTCGGATCCCGGGCGCGCACCGACGCACAGCTTCTCCGGCCATGCTGAGGCCGTGTCCCACATACAGCAACTAGAAGGATGTGCAACTATGACATACAACTATCTACTGGGGCTTTGGGGAAAAAAAAAGGAGGACTGGCAATAGATGTTAGCTCAGAGCCGGTCTTCCTCAGCAAAAAGAGGAGGATTAGCATGGATGTTAGCTCAGGGCTGATCTTCCTCACAAAAAAATAAAAAATAAAAAAAATAAAAAAAATCACCAGTTATATTTTCTTTTTTTAAGGTTTTTTTTTACCTTTTTTTTTTTTTGAGGAAGAGTGACTCTGCGCTAACATCTGTTGCCCATCTTCCTCATTTTCTTTTTTCTCCCCAAAGCCCCAGTACAAAGTTGTGGATCATAGTTGTAGGGTTGTAGCTCTTCTATATGGGACGCCACTTCAGCATGGCTTAATGAGCAGTAAGTATGTCTGCGTGCCCAGGATCCGAACCGGCAACCTCAGGCCGCTGAAGTGGAACACGCAAACTTAACCACTACGCCACGGGGCCAGCCCATATTTTCTATCCATTGATAAAAAGAGATATTTGTTCTTCCTACCATCTTAAATGATCTTTTTCCTCCAAATGCTAAGCTAGCTCTGAAATCCCAACTTGAATTCAGACAGCAGGAAGTCCCTCCAGTACTGTTCTCAAAGCTAAAAGGATGTAGTGGCTGTTAAATATCAACTCTACTTTCTTTTTTTCGTAGTATGATTCTAAACTGTGGGTTTAAATCCAGTGAATTTATTGCAGGATTGATATGATATTGGATTTGGTTTTGATTCATTTATATTGAAACTGATCACAATAAAATGGGTTGTCTGAATTGTAGTTTGTTTATGTGAATGCTGAAGTTTCACAGCAGGCTCCATAGTGCTTATGCATAGTTCCCCCCAAGGAAAAGCTGATAATTTGAGCAAAATTTGGCTAATCTGAGTTGAAGAAACATAAAACTGAAGGTGCTAAGATGAATGGGACTAGAATTTAGATACAAGATTGGAACAGGAGGTATAGATTTGGGAGTTCCAGAACAGAGATGCTGTTTGAAGCTGAGAGAGTGAATGGGATTCCCAAGATGACTCTCTAAACAGATGACTAAAATCTGAGTCAAGACAAAATAACAAAGCTAAACAGCTTTATCAGGAGTGTTACAGGCAACAACAGTTCAGCGTGGCGAGATGTTAAGCAAATGTTAAAAGTAAACCTAAATCAAGTAAAAGTCCAGGGAAGTCCCCCATTTGTTCCATCAGGTGAAGGTGGTGTGAGCACAGAATGCCTATACTTCAGGGCAGGGTTGTACTCCATACATAGAAATCCCAACTTTCAGAGGGTTCACGTTTCATGTAAAAGAATGACTGACCTGAAATCTGAGGGGTGACAGAAAATATTGTCAGTAAACTGTAATAGACATTACTATAAAACAGTATTTCACAGATGATTTTCTGTGGAACACTAGCTCCAAAGATATTCTACAAAAAAAAAAAAAAAGAATTACATGGCCAATTAGTTTAAATAAACAATTCCCCCACACACACAGAATCCATGACTGCCAAGAGGAGACATAATTTGTAGTATATTCTGAATATACTTGACCTTGGGATTCTTTCCTTTTTTCCAAAAACACTTACCGTGACCTTGTGGACATAAGAGTTTCACAGGACTCATCTTGGAAAACATTACTGAAGAATAGTCCTGGCTCCAGCAAAGTAGCTCTCAGTCTTAAGAAGAATGAGAATCCCGGGAGATTAGGTCTTTGGATTTGGGGGACAAAGTAAACAGACCGTTAAGTCAGAATAAAGCTTTAATTGGTTTTGGAGCACCCTCTTTCCTCAAGCGATGGGACACTAACAAAGGTGATTGATAATATTAAGAGATTGTATCATTTAGGCAGGTTTATAATCACTCAGACACATGGTGATGTCCGTTGTGTTCACAGGGTAGCCAGCCTCACGAAGCCTGTAGAGAGACTCAACGTAAGCAAAGAAGGGGCCGTGGCCCTGCTACAGGTGAGTACCCGTGGGGTGGGGACCTGGAGGAGGAGAGGTGACAGTGAACCAAGGAGAGGTTTTGAGGGGGACTGAAGGCTAGGGCCTCCAGAATGGTGTTCTCACATGTTGTGTATTGTAATTGAAGGATCTCAGAGATAGTACAAGATCCAGAGTGTTTGAATTTTGTTAGAAACTGGAAGTGTTTTGGAGGGAGTTGAGAAAAAGGGTAAGATCCAACTAAACCCAAGTCACCTCAGGCTGCTCACACTACAAGTGAAAAAGATACCGGAGCGGTGCTTAAAGAATAGAGAGACTTCTGGGGAGGAAGTATCGTAAGCACAGGTTCATAAAACTTCCCTTCCTATCCTGCCGAAATTCCTAAAAAGAAAAATCAATGCTGAGATATTCTGGTGAAATCCTGAACTTCAAGAATAAGGAAGGAATCCTATAAGCATCCAAAAAAAAAAAAAAAAAAACTTCCTGTCACCTACAAAGGAGTAATGAATCTGACTTGCCCAACAATGAAGATCACATTAAAGGGATGGAATGGTAAAAAAAAAAAAAAAATTCCATTCAAGTCAAAAAGAAGATAATGGTCTCTGCTGAGCCATTATTTAACATTATGGAATGCATTATATTATTGTGTATTGTGCACCTGGAACATCCAAGAGAATCAGCTGAGTAACTATTACAAGTAAGAAAAGAGATCCTATTCACAAAAGCCCGGTCACTGTCTTGATTCAAGACAGCACCCAAGCACATGCTCATATTTGTCTCTTCTCTCAATATCCCATTAAAATTACAGTAAAGAGATTTTTTTAAAGCTATAAATCCACAACAATGAAGAGAACTCAGAGGAGACCATCAGCAGATGAGAAATTTCAAGAGATTTTGGAAGGTTACTAGAAGAATGGTGTCTAATGAAGTGGAGCAGAGTTGCCACAACCTGGAAGAGACAGAAAGAGGACTGCTGAGGATGTACTGATTTGCTCAGTAGAAGCTCAACCTGGGGAGCCAGGCAGGTTGGAGGCCTGAAACCAGGGCAATTAATTGAACGTGGATTACAGTGAATACTCCATCCACTACCATTACCACCACCAGCAGCAGGAAGAAGGTCTGTCAGCTAGATACTGACCTTGCAAGGAGAAAAGGAAATGCACAAAGCAGCTGGAATTAACTAGAACAATTATTGTGGATGTTATCTGAGATAAAAGCCTGCCTCATTCTAGCACTTAGAGGACTCCTTAACAACCCTAAAGTAAACTGTCACACAAGACCCACCCACAGAAAAATCCTAATTACCTTGTCTACTGTTACATTCTTAAATATGGACAGGCAAGGATTATCAAACATTTGGAAAAAAAACTTTTACATGAAAGAGAAAGACCAAGACAAGAAAAAAAGTATCCCAAACAAATCATAGATAATCAGGGAATAAAAGCTAAATTTTAAAAACTCTAATAAGAATATTTAGAAAAATTAGAGGTCACTGTTATTATAAAACAAGAACATAATGTTATGAAAAAGAAAGTATCTGAAAACAAAAACAAGTTCTAGAAAGTTAAAAAAAAGTGATTGCTAAAATAAAAACATCTCATAGTAAGATTAACAAAGTCTCCCAGAAAATAGAACCAAGACCCAACAGGTAGAAAATAAGAAAGTAAATGGAAAAAAATGAATTGTGTAAATATTAGCCTTTTCCCATTTTTCTATAGAGTTTTGGTCCTTTTATTCCCTTCAATTTTTAAGGGAGGCCCTAGCCTTCAGTCTTCCTCAAAACCTCTACTTGGTTCATTGCCACGGCTCCTCCAGGCACCCCCCCACGGGTGCTCATCTGCCACAGGCCCACCACCCCTTCTTTGTTTATGTTGAGTCTATCTGCATACTTTGTGAGGTTGGCTACCCTGTGAACACAACAGAAGTTTTAAAATGAAATGGGAACAAACCAATCACTGTCATGGAAACGAGAGGGATTTTAAAATGTGGCCCCACTCCATGAGAATAACCCCAGGAGACCAGTGTCATTATATCCCGATGAGTATCACCTGGTGAAATGTACAGAAAAGGATGGGCTCACCAAACATTTAAACAAAATAAGTTGTTGAGGGAAGGGCAACAATTTCCATAAGGAAAAATCATGCCTGTTTGGTGTATTGAGGGAATAAAAGGATAGCTTCTCATCATGTCCACTTGGATGTCTAACAGACTTCTCAGATTCAGCATTCCCAAAACCAAACTCCCGATTTTCTTCCCTTAACCCATTCCTTCTATAGTCTTCCCTCATCTCAGTAAACTCCATCTTTTAGTTTCTTAGGTCAAAAATCTTGATATTATCTTTGGCTTCTCTCTTTCTCTCAAAAATCTCACCTATTCCATGCACATATCCTGACAGTTCCACCTTCAAAATATGTCTAGAACCTTAGGTCTTCTCACCACTTCCTCCCAAGACCACCTGGTTCAAGCCACCATCACCTCTTGTCTGATTATTTCAATATCCTCCTCACTGATCCTGTCTCTGCCCTTGCCTGCCCAGTGTATTCAGAGAGTAGGCAGAGTGATCCTGTAAAAATAAAAGTCAGATTTTCTTGCTCAAAACCTTCCTACGGCTTTATTTGAAGGCAAGGGCAAAGATGCAACTGGAAATATTTAACAGATTTGTGAGTCTGGAGCTCAGAGGAGAGGTCTGGACTAGATTGATATACTTGGTCATCAGCATTAAATATTTAAATTCATTGGCATTGAGATCACATAGACATCAAGGTAGACAAGAGAACGGGGGACCAAATCTTAAGTAATCCCAATAACTTGAGAGTTGACAGATTTGGAGAAGAAGCAAAGGAGACCAAAAAGAGAACAGTGAGGTGGAAGGGATCCCATGATAGTACAGTGTCTCGTTAGCCAAGGAGGGAGAGTATTCCAGGAAGCAGGTCAACAGAGATCGTGCCACTAAGACGTTAAGTGCAATGAGAACAGAGAAATGGCCAGGATATCTGGCAATATAGAGGTAAACGTTGACCTAGACAAGAACACTTTCACTGGGAGTTGTTAGGACAGAACAGCAGACCTTGGTTGATTGGGGCAGGAATGTGCATAAGGAGTTAGAGACAGGCTATATAGAAAACTCAAGAAGCTTAGTTTAAAGTGTTGCAGAGAAATTGTCAGTAGCTGGAAAAGTTGTTATTGATACTAGAGCATGTTTGCATGCTAATGGGGGAGGATTCTGAAAAGGGAGGAAATTGGTGATGTAAGAGGGAGGGAAGATAGAGTCAGTAGAGGAATTGGCCTTTGATGGGGGAGGGACACTTTTCCCACTGTAACTGGAAGAGAGGAGGAGAGGGTTCCTACTACAAATACTTATTTGGTTGTAGGAGAATGGAGAGTTTGCATATGATGGTTTCTCTTTTCTTGATAATATATGAAGCAAGGTCATAAGCTACGATAGAATAGGGGAAGTTTGAGGAGAAAGGCGAAAATATGAAAGAGTCACCTGAATCCTTGCAAAATTCATCCCTAGAGAGTAAATTATCCCTAGTAGCATCTAGTAGGAGGTCTTGCAGAGAGCAAACTCAGTAAGTCTTGCTGAGCATCTCAAGGAAATCTAGAAATGTATGATTGCTGTGGAAAGCTTGAACAGAATTGGCACAGCAAATCTCCAAAATTTATGACAGAAGGGGGATAGTTTGAAACTTTAGTAAGAATTTTAAGGACAAATAAGAGGAAGTACTTTTTACAGAACTCCTTACCTTAAAGATATAAGCAAAAAATATACATGGAAATTTATTTGGCTTAATTTATGAATGTCATAGTAGAAGACTTCTAAGAGAAACTAGGATATGCCTGACTTCCGAAGTTGGTGACAGGTCATGTGAGGTGTTCTTTGAATGAGTCCTTTCTGTTGCTTCATGTTTCCTTATCATTTCTCAGAAAACTCTAAATTTTAGGTTGGGCCTAAGTTTTCTATCAGCTGGATAGTATATGGTTTAAGTTTCTCTCTCTCTCCCCACTTCCCACCTTTATCACAAAAGGCCTTTACTGTAACCAGTATGGGCTCTGGGGAGATGTGCTGAGAACACGGAGAACTAGGATATTTCTATCTTCTTTTGAAGTAAGTAATAGTTTCCACACTACTTCTTTAACTTATAAACACTCATGTCAGCGTGTGCTAGATGGGTCCTCTGTGGCAGTGGGGTGCTGACTGTTGGAGGGTAGCAGAATCTGGCACCCTGAAGTATGCCACTTTGGCATAATGATTATTTTGAGCAGAAGGCAGCTGAGGGGAAGCCGACGCAAGAAGAGCTCCCTGCCCTCCCGTATTTGCCTAAGTGCAGGACATAAAATTTCAAGGTGAGCCTCGGAAACCAGGCATTGGTTCCTACCGGTGCCTCTCTACCAGGAAGGAGAGTAGTTTATCACCAGAGACAACTTTAGACCCTGTCAGCCCGGAGGCAGCGCCAGCGTAATCTGCACACCAGACGGTACTAACTAGCCTTTACCCACCATTAGTTTACCCTTCCCAGTTTGCCCCAGTTACCCACCCCACCCCAACCCCCAAGTTCTTCGCTGGAGGAGCTGCTCTGAGCCCAGGGTAGCCCAAATCTTTCCCGAAATGGTGAAAAGCACCATGGTGGGTAGAGGCATGGCGGAGAGGTGGATGGAGTTGTGAGTCTGCTGTGCAATGACACGCACTATTTCATTTTCAAGAGGGGCACTTTGGAGTAGCAAAAATTAGGCAGAAAAAGGCGAGGTTACACGTGATCCAATTCCCTGACTTATATGCCAATCAATTTTAGACCCAACTTTGTGTAACCCCAAAAGGAGGAAGAGGTCAGGGCTGTGGCGAGCGTGGATCGACTCCAGGCCTCCCAGTGCAGAGGGCAGGGAGATCCGGGCGCCGTCACAGGATGCAGGGCGCCGCGGGACGCCTCGGGAGGCTCTGCTCCTCCAGCCTGCAGGCGGCGCTGCGAGCCGAGTCCACGCGCAGGGAAGGCGGCGGTCCCAGGGTGCCCCGCTCGTCCCCAGGGCAACGGCGGCTGCGGGAGCGCCTGGTCCTTCTGCGGCCGCGCCGCGGGGCCCGGGCCGGCGTGGGGCGACCGAGGCCGGCACTCCGGCCGGGGACCATCCTGGGGGCGGGGTCTCGGGCTACGCATACCCGGCAGGTGCCGCCCGGTGTGAGCTGTGACTCCTCGGCCCGGCAGAGGAGCGGCCCGCGGTCGCGGGAGGACAAAGCCTGCTCCGGCGGTTCCGGCCCGGAGGAGGGGGCGTCCGGGCTGCTCGGACCGACTGAAGTCTGCCGCCTTGGCCCGCGGTCTAACCCGAGCCCGCGCGGGGTCCCGACGGGGCCGTGCGGGGAGATCCGTGCGCTCAGCCCGGGACACGAAGTTCCTTGAAGCAGAGACTGGCTTTTTATCTTGTTACCCGTCCAGTGTGTGGCCCCAGTGGACGCTCTGCGAGCGCTTGTTGAATCAATCAACGAACTGGTGAATGAGAGTCCTACACATAGCCACTGATTTTACCGTCCACTCGGGGCTGTCTGACTGTCCCGGTTAACCTGAAGCTCAGCTTGCATGCTGGGGTACGTCGGTGAGGTACAGAACGGGCTAAAGAAGAACAGAGGACATTATGGCTGAAAAAAAGCAAGGAGTCCCATAGGGGGACCTATGAGAGCACAACACTAAATTGCAGTGACAGGGACTGTCACTTTAGTAACAGTTCTGTAGAAAATGATAATGATGGTTACAACTCTTATTTTAGTTACACGTCTTTCAGAGACACCCCCCCCCCCCCCGGGTGACAGTAACTCAGTTTCCTGCTGCTTAGCCTAAATTGAAACAGTTTCCCAAGAAACATGACAATTCATTTCTTTCCTTTTTTTTCTTTTTTGTGAGGAAGATCAGCCCTGAGCTAACATCCATGCTAATCCTCCTCTTTTTGCTGAGGAAGACCGGCTCTGAGTTAACATCTATTGTCAGTCCTCCTCCTTTTTTTCCCCCAAAGCCCCAGTGGAGAGTTGTATGTCACAGTTGCACATCCTTCTAGTTGCTGTATGTGGGACGAGGTCTCAGCATGTCCGGAGAAGCGGTGCATCCGTGCGCGCTGGATCCGAACCCTGCCAGCCAGTAGTGGAGCCTGCGTGCTTAACCGCTAAGCCACGGGGCCTGCCCCTGACAATTCCTTTCTTATTACCTTTTTCACTAACTCAAAAAAAAAAGGTGTTCAGAATAGAATCCTTAGAGATCATAATCCAACGCCATTTTATAGATGAGTAAAGTGAGTGGTAGAGGGGTTGAAGTGACTTGCTCCAAGTCATATAGCTAGTGATTGAGAAGACAGCCCAAATTTCTTGAGTTCCAGTTTTTTGCTGTCTCTCCTTCCCTTCAACAAATATTTATCAGAACTTCTTTCCTTTAATAAATATTAATATTCACAGTATTGCTTCTCTTAGGTTGTGGCTGCCTAATCAAGCTTCTGTTCCCATTTTTCAAGTTATCAGAAAGCTATAGGGCGTTTTCCTTATTCCCCTTTGTCACCTTCTCGGGAAAGTGATGTTTTGATTTTCCGGTGCAAAAGGTTTTGAAGAAAATAACTGATGATCTATTATTTCTTTCTGACATTTGTGATGTGTTCTTGAGGCAAATAGTCAGTTTTCAGTTTAAATTTCATTTTAGTGGAGCAGAACTGCAAATTGTAGAAGTCTCTGTAGATGTAACTTACTGTATTTCTTATAAACACGTTTTTAAGATATCGCACAGAAAATGTTGAAGACAGTTCTATGCACACTTTATCACTCAGTACTATAACACATTTACACGATTCTGTCCTACAGTAGGTACTTACATGAGTGTGTCTTGTGGTCTGTGCTCAATTGTTCATTTAATTGAATCAAACTGTTCATTTCAGGTCATGATTCTCCAGTTAGAAATGAGTGTCTGCAGCAGTTCCGTTGACTGATTTCTTTTTGAGTCTTCTCCCCACTATTCCTGTAAAACAAGGGCCTCTGTATTCAGTATTCCCTTTCTGTCAGGATGTAAGTCTGCTTTGTTTGCAGCGTATGTTAACTTTTGGAAAGAGGATCAGCAGAATCATCACAGGCTCTTCCTGGAATTGTCACCAAAGTCTTGCCCGTTTTACTTATTGAAAAGTCTGGCTTCTCAAGATCCGTGTCGTCACTTCTTGTCTGATATGAACAAAGGTAGAGAATTTTTAAACATTACTGATGAGGACAGGTGTGAAGCCATCCTGAGACAAAAGGAAATTCATTTGCGTGTCCAGGTGGCAGTGCCCTTTGATGATGTGGTCATCTGTTTCTGAACGCAGGAGCAGGAGAATCTGGATAAGCATCAGAAGGAACTTTACATGCAGGTGATGAGGAATTCTATGAGACTGATCTCCCTAGAACACATGATGTGTTTTTGTTGAAAATTTGGGAGTAATTCATGAAATCAAAGACTAAGCAAGTCTCATCAGGTCACCCATTCTTTCTGTTTGCTGCGTGGTCAGCCTTTAATGAGTCAGCAAGCTTCTTTATCAGTAGGAGCCCCTGACCTAGCCATCCAATGACTAAAAGCGACATGTATTTATTTTTAAGTCACTTTTGCATTTGAAGATTCAGCAGTGATTCGGTGAGTCATTCACATAGTGATGAAAGCGTGTAACTGTACAGAAATTACCCCTTCCACCTTCTCTTAGAGTTTTCATGCTAACAGTGCTGACTGTTGAAGGATAGTGGAATAATACACCTATGAGCTAAAAAACCACCTCGAATTTTACTATTTGGAAATCATGTCGTAACTTCCTTATTCTATGAGAATGATTGACATGGGGAAAAGAAACATCCTTTTTCCTGCTGGTTATGAATGAGGAAGGATGTAGCCCTAAGAAATGCTGAGCCGACAGATGGAGGCAGAACTGAGAGATAGGGAAACCTTGTCCTGTTAACATTATCTGAGCCCTGGATTAAGCTATGTGTGAGCTTGTACTACCCCCGACTCTCTTATGTGAACCAGTAAATATTTTGGAGTTGAGTTTTCTCTTTCAAAATAAAGAGTCCTAAAGGACATAGAAATTGTTTACAGAATGAGGGTTTGCAAGTAATAGATCCTAAAATGTAGAATTGGCTGTGTAGAGAAAGTAGAATGGAGGGAAGTAACGACTGTCCTGGTCTGAGAAGTTGACATTCTTTGTTAGGTAGTAACTGTCTCCTGTTGTATCTTGGGACTCGGACTGTGCTACATACTAATTTGAAGCTTTGGAAGTTGGTAGGTAGGAAAAAAAATTCAGGTGTTGCAGCTTGCTTGTTTCAGCCCTCGGTAAGTTTCTAGAAAAAAAAGAAGCCTGAGGCTGTCAGGACCTTTATACTTGTCACGATTACAGGGCAGTTATTTTGTAGAATGTCCCTCAATTTGAGTGTGTTTGACATGTCTTCGTGATTAGATTCAAGTTGCTTACCTTCAGGGGAGAGCCAAAAAGTAATGCTGTGTTCTCATTGTGTTTTATTGGGTAGCACTTGATTTCAGTTCCTTCTATTACTGATGATGTTCACGTTGATCCTTGTTTAAGGTAGTGTCTGCCAGAGTTCTCCAATGTGAAGTTGCTTTTTTTCCTCTTTGTAATTAATAAGTATTTTGTGATTTTGTGGGAAGGTGTTTTGAAATCATGTAAATATCCCATTCCTCATCAAATTTTCCATTTATTTAGCTACATATTTTATAACTGTATGGACTCATAGTTTCCTGTTTTATTCCTGTTTGGTCCAATGGATTATAATCCTTTTCTATCAGTATTTATTTTGATGCTCTAACTGTCCCAAGTTTGGCCAGTGGGAGTCCCCTTACACAGGCTTCTGTGTCCTTCTGACATGTTCCCATCATTCTTGAGCAGCTTCCTCGCTCTCTCTGGCACAAGTTATTCCCTGCTCATCGTCTGTTTTCCCTGTCGCAGTGCTGGAGTCGGCCATCTCTCCAAGGAGCTCTGGTTCCTTTTAGTGGAGAGTGGGTTGAAAGCCAGGATCTGGCCCTAGGTGTGCTCATTGCTGTTTGGGTGTTGCTCCTCCCAGGCCCTCTCAGTGGACAGAGCTAGGACATACATACATAGAACAAGCACATGTGTTTACATTTACACTTATTTCCGTATCTATTTTTAAAAATGACTTCATGCCAAAACTAGCAATTCCAGTCCAACACCACATGTCCATTCTAGTTTTCTCTCTTCCCATATTTGTAACTCTCATCTCCAGCAGTGAGAAGCTTTGCTCCCATTATCCTTAATATATTTATCTAATCACTCCCCCTGTATGTAACACATCTCACATGGCCAAGGCCACCCCTGAGCAGGTGCCCTCCTCGCCCCACTGGGGCTCTGACATCCTGAGCCAGCCTCACCCACCCTGCACTCAAGCCCCCCTCATCCTGCATGGTTTTTGATACCCCTGCCAGGTGGCCCAACTCCTGGGGACACCCTCCACCCACTTTATCTCCAGCATACCACACCAGACCACTACTCCAAAGGGTTACTCCCACACCCTGCTTAGGCTCCAACGCCCAAACCTGGCTTAGCCCCTCCCTGAAGCCCTTCCTCACCCTGTTCAGTCCCTGATTCCGTCTTGGCACCTGGCATGAATGCCCTCCTCACGCCTTTTGGGCTCTTGCTCCCCACACTGAGTGACCCCTCTACATGGACGCCCTCCTCACCCTGCTCTGGGCCACCCCACTCGCCTCCCCCCGGCTGATGTGGATGCTTCCCTTCCTCAGCCCACTTGATGATTTTAGAGCTGAATTGTTCAGAAAGGGAAGGGAGAGGAAAGAGGAAGGGAAGGAGAAGGTGGTGACACTGTTAGTGGAAATGGGTTAGTTGACAAAATGACTCAGTGTAGAAGTGAAGAAAGATAACAAGGGAGGGATAACATAGTAGGTCAGTGGATATGTGCCTGAAATCAACCCCAAAGTGAATCCACAGTTACAGATTTGAGAGTCATTTAAACAGAGGTGATTCTAATGTTCTAAAATTAGGAGTGGTTGACGAAGATCATAAACATCCACAGCAAATTGCAGACGGCGCGGGCTGAGGTTTAGAAAGCACGCCCAACCAAAGGACAGCACCGAGAAGGAGAGCAGGCCTGTTCATTCGACAGACGTCCACATGGCCAGGCATTGTCCCTGCCCTCAAGAAGCTCACAGGCTGATGGGGAGAAAGACGAATAAATGGGTGATATAGTAAAGTGAAATAAGTGCTGGGCTCGAGGGAAACCACGAGTGTGAGGCTAGGACACGGGAAGGTCACTTAAGGGGCTAGGGAAGTAGTCCCAGAGAAATGGACACCTCAGCTGAGTCTGTCAGGACTCCATAAGGAGTAGGTCGCTCCTGCCCAAGAAGTGCTCATGGTTGACAAAAACGCAGGTTAGAAAGGCTAACAGAGCCGACAGGAAAGGAATTTATGTTTTTGATGAAAGCAGCCCCTGTGTGGTGTGTGACAGAAGGCAGATGGCAGCCACTGGAAGGAGGCACTCGAGACTAACACATGGGACCACTGCACCCCTCCAACCGCCCCCTCCCAGACCATATGCAGGCTCCACACTGCCTTCTGGCGTCTGCTTCCCAGACTACAACCGTCACCTCCTCTGCTCCTTTCTGGGACCGTGTTGTCCAGCCCCTTGGAGAATAGTTGGCACAGCCACTTGGTCTGAGCAGCACAGCCCTATTGTTTGGATCAGATGCTGATGAGAAGTGTCCCCTGCAGCATTCCTGACGATGTTTCTCCTGGAGTAGTACTTCTACTACTACCAGAAAATATATACCGCACTGGGCTTTTTAGTCAGGGGAGAAGAGTGGCAAAATGGGCACCACAATTCCAAATAAAGGTCACAGTCTTGAGTGTGGATGGTTTTATTTCCCCTTCCCAGCACTGTAGGGTTCTCAGGTGTTTGGGGTTTTATTTTGATTTTATCTCTCCCAGTATCTTGTGCTTTGGGTAAAATATGGGAATTCTAGCATTCCTGAATGTGCTTTCAGACATAAAGCTCAAGGAAACTAGTCCACCTCATGGTGCCCTCTCTGTGCACTCTGCGCTATTCCCAAACCAGACCATATCCCAGACTGAAGTGGGGCAAGAGCCGCTCACTCTTTGGGGCCGAGGGGAAAGGGAGAAGACAGGACAGTTGACCCCCATGCTGGTGAGCACTTGGATTTGAGGAGCATCGCAGTGTGGCTGTTTGGGTAAGTAAGAAGGAGTTAGAGAATAGAGCACTGACACTCGAGACTATGCACTGAGATTATACAGATGTCTTTTCTTAGTCTTCTTGTTGTAGTGGCTACTTTGGGGTTTGGGAAATGGAGATGACTGAACTAGAAAAGAGATCTCGTTGCCCTTCTAGACAGGAATAAGAGATGCTGGTTTGTTCACGCATCGATTTTTAAAGCTGTTATCAAAAATAGAACAAAAACCCTAAGATGTAAATAAGACTTCATCTCTAGAGATAAATTGAAGGTATAGTTCCCTTTCAAAGAGAATTGATGCTTTTTCATATATATTACATAGTATATATATTATATGTGTATCATAGTAAAAATTGTAACTTCCATTTAGAAGTGTGGACATGGGCTGTGTGTTTTGTTTTGTTTTTGTTTTTTAGTGTTTGGGGTATCTAAGATTGATTTCTGAGACGTTAAAAAATTCACTAAAGTGTTGAGGTTAAATATGTCACGTCATAAAAGAAGATTCTACAAAGCATTATATAGGCTTCACTTATGGCTTTATTTCACAGGGAGCAAATGAACCAAGACTTACAGCTCAGTAGGTTTGTAACTGTACCTTGGGAAAGAATTACCTTTGAGAGTACGTAGTTATCTCCCTGAGTCTAAGAATGAAAGACATCGGTTTATTCATTGATTTAATGAGATTTCTAAATTCGCAAGTAGATTAAAAAAATACATAAGACAAAGGGAGTTTTAAGGATATTGTATCTTAGTTTATTTTGATCTGAGTCATGTAGATGGTTCTGTGGATAACTAAATAAAACTATGAAGTCCTAAAGTGGGACTTAAAGTGTCACATATTAGATTATCTAATCACATATTAGACAAGTTAGAACTCTGATATAATTCCTTTACCTATCATCGTTCTGATGAAGGTCATTTTCTCCTGAATTTAGCAGTATGTAGAATTCTGTGATTTCAGCCTTTAAGACAAGGCCTTTCTTTAACAAAAATTACATGAGCTCCAGTAGAGCCATGAAGATAGCCCAGAGCACTTCCTACTTTAACACCTAACTCAGTTTCATCCCTTAAGAGAACACCATATTCGGGTGTCATGCACCTCAGCCAATGCAGGGTTCCCTGGAAAATGGAGCCTTTTCTCAATGAACTCTTTTCATTCAAGAAGCTCTTTTATCCTTTTCCCAGACTCCTCCTTCTCAATTCTGCCCTCTTTTAAGAAAACTTTCTTGCCTTTACTTATGAAAGTAGAGTGAACCTTATCCCGAAGTCTCCCTTTGACACCAATAGCAGGCTGAAGACATGACAGTGACGTGGTCGAGAGGACCTGAGGTGCCTGGTTCCACTTTCCTCTCACTGCCCTCCGTTCTTTATAGGGCATCTGTCAAGTCACTGGCTCGGCTTCACTGTTCCTGGACTCCCTGGTGTCCTTATTTTGACAGCCCTATGCCTTGGCATGTCAAGTGTGTACTGGATTTGGGCAATATTGTTCTTCATGGTCAATGCCAAAAATAATCTGGGGATGAAGTTAACAACTTCCCTGAAGCTTAGAGAGCTGAATTCTCCTTACTGTACAGAAAAGCCTATGACTTACTTAGGTCCTAGCATGGGAAAGTCATTTTCTCCTCCACCAGACACTTTGGAGAAGCTCTGTTAGCCAGAGTACAGAACACATAGATTTTCAAAGTCAGAATTCAAAGGCTAAGGAAGCATTCTATGCAAAGACTGACTGAACAACCCCTCAGGCTGTCTAAGCGTATAAGGACACCCATAGATCCATCTCCAGAAGTACGTGTGCAAAGATTCTACCCAGAGACCTGACGCACAAAACCCAGAGCTACCCAGATCAGAAGATACCAACCTAAAATATGCTCCTTCTCTTGCTAGTGTTTCAGTATGATTGGCAAGAAATAATGAAAAATACAAAAATGTAAAAAACAAAAAACAATCTTTTCTTTCTCCCAAGTTATAATAAAGCTTTTTAAAGTATATATGTTGTCCAATTTTGCTAGACTTTGTAAAACATTATTAATAACAGGTGGTTAATAACTTTAAATTGTTCATGTTTCAGCTTTAACATGACTGATAATAATTTCCTTATGTGCAATGTACAAATGTGAAACTTAAAATTTAAATCTCATTTTGTTTACAAAGTTACTTTCCTGGATATATCCCAGTGCTCTGAAAATGGAAGACAGCTTATTGTTTTGCGATCCTAGTATAGCTATACCAGAGAAATAATATGGCTCATTTGAAATTCTCCGAAGAATTTCAGAATATTTTAACTGACCACCTGGAGAAACTTTAGCTCACTTAAGAACTTATACCTACAGAATATGTTTCTCTCTTTGGGGCTTTTCATACAATGGCAATGATGTCAGCTTTTATGACAACTTAATGTAATTAACTTAAATGCTTCTGCAGTTTTAAAAAAGGCACAATGAATTATTCCATATTAAGATATCAATGGATATCAAGCTTGTGAAATTAACATTCTCCTTTACCAGTGGTCAAAGACTTCCCCTCACTGAAAATGTTGTGCCCTCAAATGAGTTTTCTCTATTTCTTATCAGTAGCTAGTTAGCTCAACTGGATATCTCACCAGATATCTCACCAGAGTAGTGAGAATAAGGTGATGGATCTAATCCCTGAGTGGACCAATTTAGTTTGCCAAGTCTGTCGCTATAGATTTATTTTTTTAATGGAATTCTCTATAGGTCATGTAAAAATACCATCTACAGAATGTGTATTAGATTTGAGCAGAAGATGGCAAGACTGCAGAACAGTTCCTTTAACAGGGCATCTTGCATTTCCACTTTACTTCACGAAATACAGGGCCACGGTGTTGCCCAACTTGAAGGGGTATGCTGAAGACTGAATGTGTCCCCCAAATTGCATATGTTAAATCCAGCGCCCAGTGTGATGACATTAGAAGGTGGGCCTTTGGGAGGTGATTAGGTCATGAGGGTGGAGCTCTTATGCATGGGATTAGTGCCTTTATAAAGGAGACTCCAGACAGCTCCTGCCCTTCCGACTTGCAAGGACACAGTGAAAAACTGAGTCAGAAAGCGGGCTCTCACCAGACACGGAATCTGCCAGTGCCTTGGTCTCGGAGTTCCCAGCCTCCAGAACTGTGAGGAATGAACTCTTGTTGTTTATAGGTCACTCAGTCTAAGCAGTTCTATTAAGTCTGCCGGAACGGACCAAGACCGGGCACCATTCACATTCTATTCTCTCTGGTTGTGATCCAGGGTTTGCCATTCACTCAG
Source organism: Diceros bicornis minor (assembly GCF_020826845.1). Lineage (NCBI taxonomy): Eukaryota > Metazoa > Chordata > Mammalia > Perissodactyla > Rhinocerotidae > Diceros > Diceros bicornis. The sequence continues at coordinate 95,290,639 of NC_080742.1, read as the reverse complement.
ATTCCATTATGAATGGTCCTTCCTCAGTTGTGTGACACAGTGGCCCTGAAGTTTTTTCATGATAACTTTACAAACATTCAAGAAAAGTAGGTGATAAAGCATACTCGTCTATAAAGTGTCAGAGATCACAGAGAGGCAGTTAGAAACAGGAGTGTTGGAGTCAGACAGAAGGTTCATATCGTGTATTAATTGCCATATGCTCTGACAATATCAGTGTGACCCAGGACAAGATAATCTGGCTTTCCAAGTCTCAGTTTGATCTCTGTAAGATGAGGATAAAGATAATGCTTGCGCCATTGGATTATTGTGGAATTTAAATGGAAAAAAAATGCATGTTGAAATGCTTAGCAGAGCACCTGTCATATAGTGCTTAAGGGTCACCAATTTCCCAAGATTATAAATGTCACAAGGGAAACGACAGTAACTAGGGTCACCACTATTTCCCTGGGCCTCACTCGGTGCCTGCCCCACATTGGCATGCAAGAAACACTTGTCTTAATGCGCTCCCCCCCGATACCTATGTCAGGAAAATATGTGGCTTGGTACTATAATAAGTCACCTAATTTATTGCACACATCCAGTTACGGGGTTCAGATGGTGTTATAAGAGGTTCGGGGATTCGATCGGAGACGTAAAAGACACTTTCCACTCCAAACAAATGGACTGAAGGTATATTTTATTATATAGAGGATAGTAAAGGCGACAGTCTGCAAACAGATCCAAATAGGTCAAATATTAAGAGGGAAAAAACATCAGCCCGACTGGAAAGGGAAAACACCCACATCGGCTGAAGAGAAATGACACAAATCAACCGGAAAGAGAAACACCAGGTTGACCGAAAAAAGAACACATCAAATCAATTACTTCATATCAAATCAATTACTTCACATCAAATCAGTTACTCACAACATCCACGCCCCACTGCCGGGAGAGCCCTGTCAATCGACGCGGCTGGGCAAGGATCACACGTCCTGGGCAAGGTGTCCCTTCCACAGGTGGAACTCTCACCGGGGCTCAGTTTCCAGCAGTTTTTATACCATCAGTAATTTTCAGAGTAAGCAATTACAGAGTTTGCAGAGCAAGCATTTAGTGTTGCCATGCACAAAATGGTTACCAGTGGCGTACGTGCACTGAGCCCCCTGGCTAACGTCCCAGCCCAGTAGCTGTGTACGTGCATTGTTCTCTTTGGTTATCGTCTCAGCCCGGCACAGATGGCCAGTTCATTCCGGGCTACGATGCTCCAAGAGCCTTGAAATGTTACAACTTGCAACTCTCTCCGTGGGAGGAAGGCCGGTTCCCCGGGAAAAGGCCAGTTCCCACCACACAGAAAGCAGCTTTGTATTTCTTTTTGTGCTGGTGGCTGTAGGTCAATGGAGTGGCCAAACATGGCTGTACTCATGTCAAGACAGATGGTTCAAATCTAGCTTTGCCAGTGCCCAAAGTCTTCCTCTCCTTGAAAATGATCGTATCCTCATGTGGGTTTTCTTTCTGTCCTATGAGTGAGTGGTTAGCTCACATGGATATTCACCGTAGTAACGAGGATAAGGTGATGTAGCTCATCTCTGAGTAAGCTTTACCTTTAAAAGGAAGATTTTTTTCTATTTTTCCCTAAAACGATTTTCCTTTCCAAAAAAAGAGAATCACATCTTGTCTCTATTTTTCTATTACATCCAATTGTTTTAAAGTAACCACAAAAGTGGAAAAATGCTTCAAATATAATGTTAACAGAAAAAGAAAAATAACACAGCACCCAAGACTGTATGCATAGTATCTCAGTTTTGCAAAAGAAAATGTGGAGGTGTGTATTGTGTATGAACACTGATAGAAAAAGAATCCGAAGGAGATAAACCACAACATGCACAGTAGTAATCTTTGGGGCGTGGGGCTATGGATTTTTTCCTTCTTGTATTTCTTATATTTTCCTGTACATTCCAAATATTCTACAAATGATACATCTTACTATTTTTAAATACTTCATGAAAAGTCCATATTACTTCTCTGTTGATAAATCTTAGACATTGTTGTTGTTCCTCATCTTATTGTTCTCTCTTTCATGAAACTTTTCTCTTTCACAGCAAAATGATCGCTCTTACCTCTCTTGTATCCTATGACAATCCCCGAAATGTTGTTGTTTCCCAAAATTTCATCCTCTACTTTCTTCTCAACACACTCTCCATGGGTGATTTCATCCACTCACAACGCTTCACACTTATCATTCATATACTGGTATCTCTCCTAAGCTCCAAACCCACCTATACACCTGTGTACTGGAGGAAGACAATTCTTCTGCTCTCTAGGTCCTTCTGGCTGGTCTAAGAATTAAATTGACATGAGACAGAATAACAGGAGAAAATCAAACAAAGCTTTATAACATGGGAGAAACCCAGAAAAACTGAGTAACTCATCAGAATGGCCAAAGCCATCACCTTAAATACCATTTTCAGCTAAAGACAAAGGAGCATGTTGTAGGTAGTGGTTTGGGACTCCAAAGGGGAGGAAGGCAATTTACATGGAGATGGAAATGCAAATGTCTGGTAGACAGAACTTTGATAAGAATGGGCTTAGCAAGGACCCTGACAGTCTACCGATACCCAGAGTTATCTATGGTGATGGCCTGTCCTGGGGACAGGCCTTCTATCTTAAAGTCTTTTAGGCAATTGGAGGGAATGTCAAAATTTCTTTCAGAATCTCTTTTCCTTAACCAAAGAGACACATTTTGGAGTGACCAATTCTGATCCCCCACATCTGCCTATGATATATCTCTACTTAAATGCCTCCCAGGCATCATAAACTCAATATGCTTCAAACTGGAATCATTCCACCTCGTTCCTACCCTAGCCCCTGCCTGCCAATAACATGTTTCTCCTGTTACCGCCAAGAGGGGTCATCTGCCCGCCACAAGACATGGCAATAGTGAAGAGGCAAGGTGGTAGGAGAGAAAGGAGTTTACTACAGCTTGCTAACAAGAGGGAAGATGGTTGACTAATGTCCAAGAGAACCATCTTACAGAATAAAGACTACAGGCCAATTATATAGGGGGCTGGTGTGCAGGTGGAGGAGGCATTTGGTCTTGGTTCCTGAGAGTCTTTTGTTTTACTGGATATGTATCAGAGACCAGAGCAATGCCCTATACCCTGATCTTTCAGTTGTCATTGATGATGGCTGTCAGCATAGACTCTCTGCTTGGGGGGTCATGACATTGCTAAGAAACTCAAAAGAACAAAGTCATCAACTTATAGCAGCTGGAAGGGGCCATAAAATCTACAGAGCATGTCTGGGTTAGTTAATCAGAGGTCACTAAAAGTTACAATATGGTTTCTTTTCTACAATATAGCTTCCCTTATGTCAGCCTTTTGTTGAGCAGGTATCACTCCTTGTCTATTCCCTATCTCATCTAATGGCACCACTAGCTGCCCTACTGACTCTTCATCCCCCTTCCCCATATAGCTTGGTCAATCATCAATGTTCACATGGATTTTAGCTCTTTATTGTCACTTCAGTCTCCCTATTCTTCTTCATCCCCACTACCACCCCCATCTCTCATCTGGATTAGCGTGAGACCACCTTCTACCTGGTGCTTCTGACTCCAGTCGCTTCCACTGCCACTTGCCCACCAGAATGGTCTTGATAAAATGCAAATATTATTATGCCACTCCTATGCTTAAAATTCTTCATTGACTTCCTATTGCCCTCAGGCTAAAGCCTTTTATTATCTGGACTTCTCTTCTCCAGCTTCCTCCCTTGCTGTATGCTCTCACTTTATCTCTGCCACAATAAATAACCTGCCTTTCTCCAAATTCTCCATATTCCAGTTCTTTGCATGTGCTCCCCTTACACGGAATATCTCTCACTATGTATCCAAGCTATATTATGTTTTCCATTCTTCATGTTCCAATTCTTTGCACAGACTCCTCTATATCCACCATCTCCACCTGCCTAATTCAAGGTCTAAAGCCATACACACAATGCCTACATTAGAAGGGAAGAAAGGTCACAAATGAATTACGTCAGCTTCCACTTTAAGAAACTGGAAAAAAAAAGAGTAAATAAAACCTAAAGTAAGCAGAAGAAAGGAAATAAAGATTAAAGCTGAAATCAATGAAATAGAAAACAGAAAAACAATAAGGAAAATCAATGAGACCAAAAGCTAGTTCTTTGAGAAGACCAAAAAAAATGTATAAACCTCTAGCCAGACTAATAAGAAAAAAAGAGAAAAGACAAAAATTGTCAATGTCAGCAGTAAGGGAGGTGACCACACTACAGATTCTAAAGTTATTTAAAGTATAAGAAAAGAATATTATGAATAACTTTATGCCAATATATTTGACAACTTACGTGAAATGGGCAAATTTCCACTATCAAAGCTCACTCAAGAAGAAATAGATAACCTGAATAGCCCTATATCTATTAAAGAAATTGAATTTATGATTAAGATCTTTCCCACAAAGAAAATTTCACTAGAGAATTCTACCAAACATTTAAGAAAGAAAAAAAAAATCAACTCTACACAAACTCTTCCAGAAAATTGAGAAAGAGAGAATGCTTCCCAACTCATTCTATGAGGCCAGCATTACAGTGATATCAAAGCCGGATAAAAATTGGGCAGCGGATGCAAAAGGGGTAAAGGGGCACATATGTGTGGTAATGAGTAAAAGTTAGGCTATTGGTGGTGAGCATGATGCACTCTATACAGAAACTGATATATAATAACGTACACCTGAAATTACACGATGTTATAAACCAATATGACCTCAATAAAATAATTGAAAAAAAAAGATATATATTTGTTTTATGTGGTTTCTTGGATCTGGCTCTCTGTGTGTGTGCATTTTACTTTACCACAAAAATATTTTTAGGGGCCAGCCCTGTGGCGTAGCAGTTAAGTGCACGCGCTCTGCTGCTGGCGGCCCGGGTTCGGATCCCGGACGCCCACTGATGCACTGCATATCAAGCCATGCTGTGGTGGCGTCCCATATAAAGTAGAGGAAGATGGGCACGGATGTTGGCCCAGGGCTAGTCTTCCTCAGCAGAAAAAAAAAAAAGAGGAGGATTGGCATGGATGTTAGCTCAGGGCTGATCTTCCTCACAAAAAAAAATTTTTTTTTAATTCATGGGCCGGTCCGGTGGCACAGTGGTTATGCTCTCGAACTCTGCTTTGGCGGCCCAGAGTTCACAGGCCCGGATTCCAGGCGTGAACCAACGCACCGCTTGTCAAGCCATGCTGTGGCGGTATCCCATATAAAGTAGAGGAAGATGGGCACGGATGTTAGCCCAGGGCAGGTCTTCCTCAGCAAATAGAGGAGGATTGGCAACGGATGTTAGCTCAGGGCTTATCTTCCTCACCAAAAAAAAATTTTTTTTAATTCAAAAAAAATAAAAGCCAGACAAAAATATAACAAGAGAAGAAAATTAAAGACCATTTAATGTTATATATGTATACTCTCTATACATAGTTGTATAATAAAATTTGAGCTGGGGCTGGCCCCGTGGTGTAGTGGTTAAGTGCACGCACTCTGCTTCTGGCAGCCCGGGTTTGGATCCTGGGCAAGCACCAATGCACCGCTTGTCAGGCCATGCTGTGGCGGCATCCCACGTAAAAGTGGAGGAAGATGGGCACAGACGATAGCCCAGGGCCAGTCTTCCTCAGCAAAAAGCGGAGGATTGGCATGGATGTTAGCTCAGGGCTGATCTTTTTCACACATAAAAAAAAATTTTAGCAAATCAAATACAACAATCTATAAAAATGATAATACACCATGACCAAGTAGTTTGTCTCAGAAATGCAAGGTTGGTTTAACTTTTGAAAATCAATCAATATAATAATCTATATGAACAGATTGAAAAAGAAAAACCATATGATCCATTCCTGATTAAAAGAAAAAAAAAAACTCTCTGAAAACTAGGAATTAGAAGGGAACATCCTCAACCTGATAAAGGGCATCCACTAAAAACCTGTAGCTAACATCAAATATAATGGGAAAGACTGAATTCTTTCCCTAAGATCAAGAACAAAGCAAGGACAACCACTCTCACTACTTCCTTTCAACATTGTACTGGAGGTTCTGGCCAGTGAAATAAGGAAAGTAAAAGAAATGAAAGGCCTCCATCATGGAAAAGAAGTAAACTGTCTTTATTTGAAGATGACACGATTTATGTAGAAGATCCAGTGGAATCTACAACAAAGCTACTGAAACTATTGTGAGTTTAGCAAAGCTGCAGGATACAAGGTCAACATACAAAATCAGCTGTACTTCTATATACTTGCTATGAACAGTAGGAATTTGAAATTTTAAAAATGCACTTTAAAATAGCATAAGATATTACAAAATATATGCAAGATGCACACTGAAAACCACTTGGCACATAGTAGGTACTCAATAAATGTTGAATGAGTAGGGGCCGGCCCGGTGGCACAGAGGTTAAGTGAGTGCGCTCCACTGTGGCGGCCCAGCGTTCACAGGTTCGGATCTTGGGTGCGCACTGACATACTGCTTGTCAAGCCATGCTGTGGCGGCGTCCCATATAAAATAGAGAAAGATGGGCATGGATGTTAGCGCAGGGCCAATCTTTCTCAGCAAAAAAAATATATATATATGTATATATATTTATTGCAGGAGTAAATAAAGTGGTAGTGTCCAGGTCATGCAGTCTGACTCTGTAGCCTCTACTCCTACCCTTCCCCAAAAATACGGTAAATATTTTTTGATTCTAATACAAAAGTATTCTGTCTTTGACTTAAGTTTTATTGTTTGATTTCCAAAATCCTAAGAGTGTTGGTTTTTTCTAGCATTTGGTGACAATGAAACTTATATACTAAGAAAATAACCTTAGTTTGAATCTTAAAACATCTTCTTAAGAATTCCTTCACCTTAGAACAATGAGAAATGGTGGCCAAGACTATTGGCTTAACAAACAAATGAAGGCGCCAGTTACAGATATCTGCAAACCTTGAAAGAATATCTTGTCACGACAACCTCCTGCAAAAATGTCAGCCTGGCCTTGCTTTCAATGGTGGGCCACACCTACATGTGTGACTATTTCCCTATTTTGAATCATATCAAAGGCAGTCAGTACTCAAACTGACTAGAAGATGAAATAAAAGTTGCAGCAGCTGAAATATCACTACATTCTAAAAGGTAATGATAGAATCTGAGCATCATGTCTTAGCTCTGCGCAGAAGGGAGTTAAGGAGTATGGGAGGCATTCTCAGGCAGCTGCCAGAGTACCTAAAGGAGTTCTGAGTGTGGGCGTGGGAACTTATTTCCATCTCTAATCTTCATGAGTCAAGGTGGACCCTTCAAGGGAGAGCTAAGTTCCCTCAGAAGACAATGTAACAGCATGGGAAAATGAGTATGATGTGATATTAAGCTAAAAATGTAGGATAGAAAGTTACATGCAGATTGTATCTCTGGCTACAATAGTGTTTGCCTGAAGAGGCAGAGATTTCTGAAAATGAATTCCTTTATTTCTGAAAGCTTCAGCTTTTCCCCTTTCTACTGAAGGAGAACTATATCAGAACCATGGGAACGTGGTCAGGACCGGTCCTGAGTTCTCTAGCACACATGAGAAATTGTTCCATCTCACACTAATAAGACTGATCATAAGCCTCATGCATGCCAGGTGTGCAGCTGCCTGCTTTCGGTTCAAAGTTTTCTGACCGTTTGTTCTTGGCTTGTGATGGCTGACATAAGTTCTAAGATTGGTCATGACACTGTCACAGACCCACCTGGAGACTACTTAGTTGGGGAGGATTATTTCCCCATAGGCCACTTCTCTAGAGAGTGCTGTGTGGGGGAAGAGGGAAGCACATGTTCAAATTGACCTATAAACATAACTTAACAGTGTGAAATGGCAGCCCTGGGGACAAGCCAGGGGCCAGTTCTATGACTTAGTCAGCCTCTCTATGCTCACAACCAGTTACAGAAATCTTGGAGATAGTCGTGAAAACATCATCTGTCTCCATTCTGACCCTCAACACGGTGGTCTCCCAGCCTGCTTCTACCCATAACCAAATTGGGTGAGATTTGGGGATAAAGAAGAAACAAGGAGCTTTCCAACTTGATAATGTTTTGCTGTTGAATGAACTTCTTTTGCTACTTTAAATGCATTAAAAAAGAATATAATACTTTAATTTCACAAGTAATACAATACCGATTTCATATACGTGTGTGTACATACATAGATGTATACTGCATTTTGTGAGGTTTCCTTCCACACCTTGTATCAACAAAGGGTCTTAGTGAAATTGGCTGTATTTGACCCATGTCTGGGCAAATGGGGCTCTCATTCCTCTCAGTTTAATCAGGGTTCACAGGAAACTACCAAGAAAGACAAAAATTCTGGCTGGGGTCTACCTTTTTGAAGAGTTCTTTAAAATGATATTCAATTGTTCAATATTCTACATTCATGGCATTCTGATAAATCACTTAGTGTATACTCTGGTGTTACAGTTGGTTGCATAATGTCTTTCTGCCCTACAAAATTGAGGGGGGAACCATCATATTCAGGAATTCAATAAAAATGTATTAAATTAAAATTTTCTAATTGCTAAAGCCTGTGAGTAGCTATCTTTTTTTCTTCCTGATTTAATAATCTGTGTACACAGAAAAATGCTCCTGGACTCTTGGGTTTTTGTTTTTTTGCCGTATTTGTCTTCTATAACTGTTCAGCCACACTAATCCCCAGGTGTTGAAGAAATCTCAAATCCTAACACACACCACAGGCTTGACATACAAAAATCACTATCTTAACCTAGTTTTCTTCTCCTAAGTTATCAAGAGGTAAAACCCCAAGCCTAAAGACTTATGTAAACCACCAGATTGCCTATCTGGTATATCGCTTTTGCAAAAACGCAAGAGAGGTATAAACAACATGAGGCAAAGATTAGACAAGCATCTGATGGCCTGTTCATAGATGAAACCGTGGAGAGAAGCTCCCCAAATCGTAGTTCTGGATTAATTTTACTGCATTTTCATCCCCGTTCCCAAGCTCAGTATGTGTTTTAACCCAGGAAAGAAATGCAAACTTTTATTTGCTCAAGCAGAAAAAAGAAACCAAGAAGCCCATGAACATGAAGCCGACTTGGGAGTCCTGTTCTCTCCTTTTCCCACCAACAGACTTGCTCGGGTCCCGCCACCGCTTGGATCTCGAGGCTCCCGGGCCCCCGGTGGGTTGCGCGATCATCCCGTTGCCCCACCGCTCCGCTAAGCACACGTGTTCTTCCCGCCCAGCTAGATCGCAGGACCCGGAGCTCCGCCCCGCCCCGCTTTTCCAAGGCCCCGCCCCTCCGTGCCCACTGCGCCACCAGCCAATCGCGCGCCGGTGCGTAGCCGGGCCCCGCCCCTCCGGCTCCGGCCCGCCGCCTTTGTTCTCCCCCGCTCCCACTTTCAGCCTGTGCGTTCCCGGCAAACCGAGTGGCAGCCGCTGATTGGTGGCCGCGGCGCAGCCAATCAGAAGGGGGCACCTCACGTTAGCGCTCGGAGCTTTAAACGCGCGGGGCGCGCTGGACGCGCGGAGGAGGCCGGGGAGGGGGCCGGCGCGGAGGGCGGTGCCGCGGCCCGGACGCGCAGCGAGGCACACGCGGCCCGCGCCCCGGGTCGGGCTGGGATTGGCCGGCCTGCGGCCTCCCCGCCCCCAGCCAGTTGCCAGCGAGGTCCTCCAGGGGCTTTCTGTGCCTTCCTCTCGTTCCGCCCGCCAGGCCCGGGCCGGAGGTCCCCAGTGCGCTGCGCGCGAGGAGGCCGCGTTCCGCAACGCCGCGATGAGGCCCCGGAAAGCCTGCCTGCTCCTGCTGCTCCTGGCGCTGGCGCAGCTCCTGGCCGCGGCGAGCGCCGAGGGGCCGGACGAAGGTGAGCGGCCGGGCGGCGGGCCGGGCCTGCGGGCTGGAGAGCGCCGTGCGCGGGGCCCGGGTGGGCGCCACCGGGACGGTGGTTGCGCGCGGATCCCCTCCGGAACTGGCGCCCGGCGCCAACTTGCTGGAGCCTCAGGGCGGGAGCGGTGGTCAGGACCGCTGAGGAGATCCCGGGAGAGGAGGGCGGCGGAGGCCCGGGCTGCGAGGCCAGGCGTCTTAGCGAGCTCACCGCCACCGGGGCTTGGACGCGGGGAGGGTGCAAAGTGACTTCTTTGCAACTGGCTCCTTCGCCCTGATTCTGCTGCGATTTTCCTCGGGTTCAGGCTGACTGCCCACTCCCGGGAAGGGGCACTTGGGAACTGGTTACAATTTCTAGGCGAAGGCGCCCAGGGAGTGTGGAGGGAGAGGGGCCACTGCTTTCAAAACAAGTTTTAGAGAAGGGGCGAGGGCGTGAAGACCCCACCGGGAGCTCCCTGGGGCAGCCGCGGGCAGCAAGCATTTTATTTCTTAAAAATGTAGTTTGTCGATTTGGAAATAAATAACTCAAGGGTTCTGGTCTGAGGGAGAAAGAGATGGCTTTGTGTGCATCCTTTAGAAACCAGAGAGGCCATTCCTTCTGCGAGCATTTATTCAGCACCTACTGCGTGCCAGTCACTGCGTTGGGTTCCGGGAGTAAAGGATGAGCAGTGTGGCCCCGGCCCATAAAGCGCCCGCTCTGGTAGGAACATTAGACGGCTACCAGACATGGTTCCTGCATTTTTGTTTGAAATCAGCCTGCTGAAAACAAATGGCATAAGAGAACTTTGAAAATTAAAAAGTCCTAGTCAAGCAAAGAATGCTATTCCTAGAGAACAAGGGCATCCCATTACTGGTCTTAACCGTCTTCCCCTTTGGCCTTTCTCTTGATGACTAGTTTTTTTCCTGTTTAGTTTGTTGCAATGTAAATAAACCCTCTTTTTTAATATTAGTTTGTAGGGGAAGTGTGAACTTTATACTGTTTCAGACAGATTGAGTAACTTCTGTGCGAATCACTGATTCAGGAGCCTGTCCCCAAATAGAAGAGGAAGTAAAAACCAGCACTTGGCGAAAAGAACACCTGCTGAAAGGTTACACGTGTGTCTTGGGACTTTATCCAAATCACCTCATGCCTATTTAAATCCAGAGCCCCAAAATATACCCAAGCAGAATGCAGGGGTGGGCCCTGGAATCTGCATTTTAAACACATTCTTCATTGATTCATAGGCAGAATAAACTGAAGTTTGAGGACCAGTGGGGATGGAGGGTAGTTTTTGCAATGTAGCCAGAAATCAAAATAGCTTTGTCTTGGTTTTGATCCAGTGGTTGTTTTGGGGTGACTCTTAAGAGACCTAGGTGAGTGGTAAAGTTGGGTGGACACCAAAGACTATAAGGACCAGTGAGTTTATCTTTTGGGTTACAGGTCACTAATGCAGTGGAGGCCCTGGGAAGCAGTTGCCTCTGGGGTGAGCCCAGGAATCCTGAGTTGTCATGGCCGTGGCAGGCCTCCAAGGGGCATCCTCTGGGGTGGGGTGGGGCTTCTAGTCCTCATCTTGACTTTCCCATCCCTGAGGGAATCCCTGGCCCTTCACTTTGAACACCTGTCACAGATAACTAGTCCTGTGGATTTATTTGGGGGCCACACTTCCCTCTACCTCAGAAGTTCCAAGTCTTTAGAGTGTTTTGTTTTGCTTACCTCTCTTACATTTTAGATTCAAACAGCACATAGTGTCTGAGCTTCTAAATGTCCCCCCCTTTGGTTCCTAAATAGAGTTAAGTTCTGACATCATCCTCAGGTTGCAGGCTTCCTGTGTCTCAGATGAGAAGTCACTTGTACTCTTCACATCTTTCCAGCTAAAATAGTAAAGGACAATGTTTTGATGCTGGTTGTTGCCTGCTTTTATTTGGGGTTGGTTTAGATTTAAAAGTAAATGGAAATTCACTTGGGTGGAGTGCTAAGGAACCGCCTGTCTCTTCATTCCTGAGAAGCAATTATCAGACAGTTCCACCTAAAACTTAGGGCATGCTGGGAAGAAAATCTGATGCCATAATACAGCATAGCAGTTGAGCAGTCAGGACCCTCCACTGAGTAGCTTTGTGATCCTGGGGCGGGTGACGAAAGCTCTGTGCACCTGGGTTTCTTCATCTGTAAGGTGCCTGTAATATGTTTCCTCAAGGGGTGAGGTGGTGTGTTTAAGAGCTCAATACAGTGCCTGGCACGTAATGAATATCAGTAGTAACGGTATTAGATCTGATAACAAACTTCTCTTTTCCCGTGTTTGATGTACACCATTCAGTATTGACCTAGTGGTAGAGTTTACCCAGCTGTTGCAGGCACTTCTCTGGTGGGGGTTGAGGAGTGACCAGCTGAGGAAGTCCAGTGAGGCCATCCTGAAGGAGCTGCCTGCATCCAGGCTGGGCTGGGATACACAGCCGGGAGTGGGCAGGGGCTGCAGTGACCTGGTTGGAGGAGTGTCCCCACATTTCGGGAATGGCCCTGCCTTGTGGGCTAAGCAGTATGGAGATGATGCGAGAGGCTTCCTTGGCCTCATGCTGAGGAGGATGGCACCCTTCCAGAAGGTGCTGGAAGGCTTTGGGTATATTTTTGTCTTAGAATGTCCAACTTTAAAAGGGAAGCTGAGTGAAGAGTGGTCTCCCTGTTAAAATGTGGAATGTTTTCCTTGTAGGGATATGTAGGTGTCTAGTCGGTAGGAATACAGAGCCAGCACCTTCTCAGATTGCAGAGGAACAATCCCGGGGTTATCTGTGAGTTGGGGAGGAATGGAAAGTAGGGGCCACACCTTAATGCAGTTGAGAATCCTTAATTATGTAGAGGAATGTTCTGTCATTTTGTTGTCCTTAAAAATATAAAATGGAAATCAATTTTTTTTTTGGTGAGGAAGATTAGCCCTGAGCTAACATCTGTTGCCAATCTTCCTCTTTTTGCTGAGGAAAATTGGCCCTGGGCCAACATCTGTGCCCATCTTCCTCCACTTTGTATGTGGGACACCTGCGACAGCATGGCTTGACAGGTGGTGCGTAGGTCCGTGCCTGGGATCTGAACCTGCGAACCCCGGGCCACCAAAGCAGAGCGCGCGAACTCAACCACTACTCCACCAGGCTGGCCCCCAGTTTTTTTTTTTTTTAAAGTATCAAGAAAGGAGTTCACTCTTTGGAACTCTGTCCCATGGTAACTCATGGACACCTATTTAATCAGGAGAGCCCCATGCTCATGGTGCTCACAGACCACTTCAGGCTGAGCATAGGTAAGAGCATCTTTGCTTTTCCTTTTTTGTAAAATTCACCTTATCCCTGTGCGTTGAGCAGCAGATTGCCAAGTCCCTGTTTCTTTCCTAGCTTGAAGAGCAGATTAAGTTCCCCAGTGCTTTCTTTTCAATCTTCCTCCAGTTTTTCCATCTGCCTGCAAGTAAATTTGATTCTCATACGGGGCAGAGCAGCCAGGCAGTGAGAGTGGATATGCATGGCCCGCGAGCCCTGCCTCACTGCCCTCAGCAGGCCTTCCAGACTGCCTGAGCATCCAGCTCTGGGGCAGGACGTGTGGTGCCTCCTCGACCCCGCAGCTGGAGCAGAGAACCTGCAGAACAGCCCTGCATCAAGCCCTCAGGTTTGCAGCCCTCATGCAGGTCATTTTGGGTAGGACTTTTAAGTGAGGGGTGGTCAGGCTAGCCTTTTGGAAAGCCATTGTGACTAGTGTCCCACAGACCCACTTAGGTAAGCTCAGTCCTTGCCCTGCAGTATTCCTGGAAGTACCTGGAACCCCTAGCCGGTCAGTGTTAAACTCAGAGATTCTCAAGAGCCGTTAGGTCCTCAGATTCATGAGGACCTGAGTGTACAGTGTTGGCTGCCAGTCACCAGTGGAAGGGCATTCAGTGTGATGTGTGTGTAAAGAAACAAGCTTAGGCTACCAGCCTAAGAGGTGGAGATGGGACCTGAGCCCAGGAGTCTCTCCTGGGGTCCTGCCCCCTCTGCATCTCAGGAGCCTGGTTCTTATTGCTCTCCCTAAGCCTCTTGATGCTGCCTGAAGGTAGTGCTGGGGGCCTGAGGCCTCTGCAGGCCTGTCTACCCCAGAGAGTTCCTGCTGTGGAGGAGGAAGGTGGTGAGGTGACCGGGGAAGTGGGGATGTTGGAGAGCTGTGGTCCAGAGTGCAGGGGAGGGCAGATGGGTGGGGGCACTGAGGGCAGGGAGGGAACTTACCGCAAGAAACATGGGCATCTGCTTGGTCTGTACTTCTCAAATTGGTGGGTTTCTATTTGGATTTTAGAGCTGTTTCTTCCTCCCCCCACAAAGGAGGAACTTAAACTTTAAGCTGGAGAGAGGAATGTGAAAGTCAGGAAAAAGTAGTGGGATGTTTAAAGGGACATGGTTGAGGAAAGTGTGGCTGGGTGAGGAGGGTTTTCGGTTTGCTTTTTGTAATTAGTTTGCAGATTGAATAGATCTTAATCAACAAAACTGCCAAGCCACCCAGACCGGTTCCCTGGCTTGTCCAGCAGCTGCAGAGCCAGCACTAGATTAGTTGGGGCGGGGCTGAGATTGGACAAGTCCCAGTGGTTCCAGGATCCCAAGGGGAGGTTATCAAGCCCTGACCTCACCCTCAGTCCCAAATGGCAGTCACTCTCAGTGTTGGTTTATCTCCTGGGAAGCATCTCCAAAATAACTGATTGGCCCCTTGAAACATCCTGCCTTGGGAGTTAATGAAATTGTGCTTGCCGCACTTCTGTGTGCTCATGGTTGCTGGAGAGCCTGGTTAACAAAGTGCGGTGCCACAGTTCCTTGCGTCTGTAGTTTGGCAAAAAGTTCAGTTGAACCTTGATAATAAGATGTACTCAGATTCTTGTGTTCTGCGAAGAGAACTTTGCTTCCAGGCAGGGCATCCTGCAAAGGTGTAATTTGTTGTATGTTTTTGATGCATGTTGACCCATAAATACCTAAAATTCTTCAGATAACCCCCACCCTGGAGATACTCAGGGCTGACTTTGCAAGTAAAATGTAATTCCCAATCCTCTTCCCTTCACACTTGGAACTTGCTCTGAAGGATAATGAAGCCTATGGGGCTATTTTTTATGCCTGTGAGATAAAATGCTGTCCCCTTTCAGAAATGGAATTAGTATTCCATCCTCCAGAATGAAACGTGGAGAACAAGCACTTGTTTCCTGTTTGTACTGTTTTGGGGACCAGGCAGTCGTTGGGTCACAGGAGATTGAAGGAAGCCCTGTCTGTGGAAAGCATAAAGGGGAGGAGGAGGAAGCATGTCCGTGAAAGTTAGCCTTGGCCTTGAGCACAGACTCGGGGGAACCACGAAGTGACGAGTTCCTAAAATGCAGAGCATGGGCTGTGGGTAAAAGGGCCTGCGCTGCAGGGGCGAGGCCTGGAGAGCCTGCAGAGGGGTGGTGCTGAGGAGTGGATCAGATCTCCATGCGGGAGTTGGGGAGGAGGGGGCTGACATTGGGGTTCTCTGTGTCTGAGTAGGAAGCATGCTGAGCATGGCCTGGGAGACTATGTCTGGAGAGGGGACCGGTCCTGCCCTCCACGTCCTGCTGGGGCATATAGGCTTTAAATTCTAGTCCTGTCGTTTTCAAATATCTTTTAACCATGACCTCCCTTCAAATGAAATTTTATGTGGCCACCCACTATGCAAACTTAGAGCAGGATTTCCGGTGTGGGGGGGGCCCGATGTCACCACCTCTTCTCGTGGTGGCCCCCAGGAACCACTTAGAACTTAGGACACATTTTGAGGGTTTTGGGTTCTAGGGCAGTTTTTAAGGAGGAGAGTCACCAGTCTCCTAACCAGTCTGGATATTTTCCACTCAGATTCTTCTAATAAAGAAGATGCCATTGAGGAGGAAGATGAGGAAGAGGAGGAGGACGACGACGAGGAGGAAGAGGACAGCTTGGAAGTTAAGGAAGAAAATGGTGTCTTAGTCCTAACTGACGCGAACTTTGATAACTTTGTGGCTGACAAAGACACGGTGCTGCTGGAGTTTTATGCTCCGTGGTAAGGACCCACGTTCTGGTTCAGTCAGCTGGTTGGACAAGGGGTTTCTCTGTGTTCACATGCTTGACCCCTCACAGAGTCATCCAGACCCGGCAGGGTGGGGGTGTCGGCGGGCAGGAACTCAGCCCCTTGGTTCCCGAGCGCCAGGAGCTCAGTGTTCCACCGAGTGCATTGAGCGTCCAGTGAGCCAGCCCTCATGGACCGCGGTCCCAGTTGTTTCAGAGTCCAGTGGTTTAAAATATGAATATGTCCTCTGATAGTTACAGCTGGGCGGGGGGCTGTTTAACAAGTTGTGATGACTTGGACAACTGTGTTAGTAACAGGCATGCCCCTTGTTACAGATTCTTCCCCCACCGTCTCAAGGCCACCCCACTTCCCTCCTCCTGCCAGTGGTCAGGCCGGTTGCCCAGTGCAGGCTTTGCGTGCGGGGTGGTTTCTCATAAGGAAAGGCATGCAACCCCTGGGGAAGCGGAGCCGGACGCCCCACTTCTTTTCTGGTCTCACACCCTCACGGTGCAGTACCGTACAGTTCGTGTGCCTTTTCCCCTCACCTCTCTTCTGCTGGGTTTTGTTTGTTTTAAATCTCACAATCCCTTCTTTTCTTCTTTCTCCTGCCCTCCCTGGGTTCACTTTGGAGACAAAATAGTCAAGATATACTTATGTCATTTGTCCGGCGCCTGCTGTCAAGCGTAGTACGAGGTGTCTTACATAAAATATCTAAGTAGTCCTTTGAACAGGTCTGTGAGGTTATATTCCTGTCTTACAGATCAACAATTCTCAAACTTTTTGGTCTTGGGACCCCTTAACACTTAAAAATTGAAGACCCCAAATAGCTTTTTATCTGGGTCATGTTTATCAGTATTTACCGTATTAGAAATTAAAACTGAGAAATAAAAAAAAAATTCCTTTTTAAATAACACTAACCCATTACATGTTAAGGTCAGAATGCTGACAGCCTTGTTGGTCATGGAGCTCTGGACAGCTCCACTGTATGCTTCTGGGAGAAGGAATGAAAAAGCCAGAAAACGTCACTGTAAAGAGTTCTAACCTCACAGACCCCCTTAAAGGGTTCCCAGGGCCAAACTTTGTGAAAGTTACAGATGGAAACACTGGGGTTTAGAGATGTATGAAAGTCTGTGCCCAAGGGAGAGCTGGAAATCGAACCCATATCTGGTGTCCAGCCGCCTTGGCCTCCCCGTGGTGTTATGTTGTGTCTTTCCTCTTAACTGGAAACATTTCTGGTCCTAATGCCACCATTTTTGTGTGTGTTGCTGGATTTAAGTCTCCAGGGTACAATTAACCTGGTTCTCCTTCCCTAAATCTAATTCTTAGGTGCGGACATTGCAAGCAGTTTGCTCCCAAATATGAAAAAATCGCCAGTACCTTGAAGGAGAATGACCCTCCCATTCCCGTCGCTAAGATCGACGCGACCTCAGAGTCGGCGCTGGCCAGCAGGTTTGGAGTGAGTGGCTACCCCACCCTCAAGATCCTTAAGAAGGGGCAGGCTGTTGACTACGAGGGCTCCAGGACCCAGGAAGGTGAGTGGTACCTGAGCTGTTGGAGGAAACCCTGGGGCAGGACTGGCTTCCTGGAATGGAAAGTGAGGGGAGGGAGAATTTGGATAGTAGAAAGGAAGGCAAATTGAGGGGACTAGGAGTGACCCCTGGGAGCACCATCTTCTGGGAATGCCCCTGCTGGAATGTTCAAGGTAACCGAGATCAAAATAAATTTGTCCTTGGGTAGGGGAGTATCTTCCCATTTCAGACCATGAAACTGAAGAACTAGAGCAGATGTGCTAAGAAATGGCATAAGAGGCCGAGGTTCTTGGTGGTGTTCTAGAGCAGTAGTTCTTAATGTTTGCCTTGCATCAGAATCACCTGATGGGTTCCTTGAGCCAGATCGCTGAGCCCCCTCCCCAGAGTTCTGATTCAGTACGTCTCAGGTCAGGCTCAGTAATTTGCATTTCTTATGAGCGTCCAAGGCTGCGAGTCCAGAGCCCCACACTGAGAACCACTGGTGTGGGACCCAGACAGTTCTCTAAAACCGGGCCTGATGGATCCCTGCCTAGGTCACATTAGGCGCTAAATAAATTTTATTAAATCAATGAACAAATAAAATGGTGGCATCTTTTGCATATCTCTTAATCACTGAAAAACAAATCATGTTATGCTCCATTTTCCATTCCCAGTGTGGCATAGTGGAAATAGCACTGCATAGGGTTTGGGTCTTTATAGCTGTGAAATAGCCCTGTGTCCTGGACAAGGGCCTTCCGCTGGCTGGGCCTCAGGTTCCTCATCCTTGGAATGTGAGGTCACTTGGACTTGATCTCAGAGTTCCCTTCGAGTTGGTGCGAGAGTCTATCCTGTGATCCCCTGAGCCCTGGAACCATTGTGGGGTGCACGAAGACGATGTGATCACATCCATTAATACTTGCTTTCACATCATATTTGTTTATTGACTTAGATAATATGATTTGGAATTCAAAGAGGTAGATAACCAGTAGTCTTTCCACTCTGGCCCTGGTCATCCAGCTCCCCTCCAGGAAGGCAGCTGGTGTAACACGTTTCTCCTATGTCCTTCACACGTACTTTGTACACATCAAAGCAAATATGTCTGTGTCTCTGTGTGTGTATAATTTTCACACAATTATTAGCATATCTTAAACACCATCTGCACCTTGATGTTTTTACTTAACAAATATGTCTTAGCCATATCAGTACATAAGGAACTTAATCTAAAAACAGGCTGAAAGTTGTATACTTTATTGTTTAAAAGTAACAAGGCTTGTATATTTGGAGGTCCATGCTCAACATTTGACCTCTAGGGATGTGACCCAATTTAGAATCTTGAGAGCAGTGTTGGCCCGAGTGGGTTCCTCGGGCAATCGGCCCTCCAAGTATGTGTTAACAATTGGGCCTCTCCCTTGTTCACTGACCTGGCCTGGGGCCGGGCTGGGGCAGGCAGTGTGCCCTGTGGGTGCCATGGAGGTGCTGCTTGTATCCGCTTCAGTCTGAAAGCCCGTGGTTCTCAGACCTGGCTCCTCGGGTTCCACTGCAAAAAGAAAAAGAAATTTTTAAAAGTTTGCCACCACTGCTCCTAAGAACCACTTGGAAAGTGCTTTTGAGGATATATTTTGGGGACCAAGGCGACAGATGGGCCTTTTGTATGTGTGTGTGTGTGTATGTGTGTGTGTGAGGAAGATTGTCATTGAGCTAACATCTGTGCCCATCTTCCTCTATCTTTTGTATGTGGGATGCTGCCACAGCGTGGCTTGATGAGCAGTATGTAGGTCTGCGCCCGGGATTGAACCTGCGAACCCTGGGCCACCAAAGCAGAGTGCATGAACTTAACCGCTATGCCACCAGGCTGGCCCTACAAATGGGCCTTTTTATAAAGGCTTCCCAGGTGATGCTGACGCAGCCCGAGCCGTGAGGAAGCTGCTGCTCCTCTTCATTTTTCTGAATTTTCACATGCGCTTTATGACGTGTGTCATGTGCTGGTGCTAGATGTGCATGACTGAATACATATATATTTGTACGTGCTAAGAGGATGCCCCAAGACTATTGATAGGCATATGTGGTTAAAGCATTGGCACATGCCCTGTCAGAGTTCATGTGCAGTTAGTACTGTGGTCTGTAAGAACAGAGTCACACCCAGCAGGTTGGTCGTGGGCTGTTGGAGAAGTCTGCAGGTTTGTGCGAGGCAGTGGAGCTTCTGACTCCTGACTGTGGCCTCAGAACCGCAGAGTGGCACTGGCTGGAGATGCGATTGGACTTCAGGAGCTTAGTCTCCTCCCGTGCCACCCCGCTTTCTCTCTTCGCCCCTCCCCACCTGTTTCTGGAGCGAGGTGAGTGCCCACCAGCTCGGGGTCTGCGTGTGCTCAGTCTCATTGGGTTTCTTGCAGAAATTGTTGCCAAAGTCAAAGAGATCTCCCAGCCCGACTGGACGCCTCCACCAGAAGTCACGCTTGTGCTGACCAAAGATAACTTCGATGAAGTGGTGAACGATGCAGACATCATTCTGGTGGAGTTTTATGCCCCATGGTAAGATGGTGTCGATCTCACGTTATTCCGATTTTGATCAGCCCTGTCCTATGTGCAGTACCCCGCCAGGCATGGGGCAGGGGTGGCAGAGACAAACCCTTCGGCACGAGGCCCAGAGGGCCGAAGAACAAGGTGTGTGAAGTCCCCACCTCACACACGGGTGAAGTGGAGCTGCTCCCTGTCCCGGGAAGGGGTGGGTGGTCCTTGACAGAGTCTTCTCCCAGGGCGTAGGATGAGGTTGAACATAGGCCAGGAGCTTGGAGGAGAGTGAAGCCCACATGTCTACATAAGGGGGCTGCCAGGTGATCCCGGGCCCCTCAAGGGTGGAGGACACAGCCGTGCACCAGGCCTGTGCCTGCCGAGTCCCGAGTCGTCACTGCATGCCTGCCGTGCTGGGGGAGTGTCCCTGAGAAAGCACGCGTGAGAGGCCTTAACAGCCATGGCTCTCTAGGCAGTGCGGGGTGACACTCCTTCCTGTCCTGGGAGGCCTGGAAATGCTGTTTATGGAAGTTCATCCGGCCGTGATGAGGAAAGAGCAGAGCTGCTGCAACAGTGAGTGGGGTGGTGGCAGCTGGTGGTCTCATGCTGCCTGTCCCAGACTTTGGTGTCTGAGCCTCGCTGCCTCCCTCTTGAGGGGTTTGAACCATGGTTTAACCTGTTTTCATGTCTGCTTGTGGCTGTTTGTTCTGGAGTGAATCTCGGAAGATGACCCTCAGCCTTGCTTCTGTCTCGAGATATGTCCCCATCTCATGCCGAGGCCTCTGGTTCCCACAGCTTTCCTCCATCTGTCCCTCCTCTCACCTGTCTCCCTTGGCCTCGCGCGCTCCCAAATCCTCCACTACAACGCTTGCCTCTTGGTGCTGTCAAGCTCCTCTCTGACCCCTGACCTTGGACTTCAGCTCTGGGAGGAGAGACATGGGAGGGAGCCTGGCTGGTGGGGGCCCCGAAGGAGCTCTTGTTTGGGTGCAGTGGCCCCAGGCCTTGGTTGGGATTGGAGAACACCTAATCCCTTAACCCAAGCCTGTAGCCCACTCTCTGACAGAAAATAGGAGCCCCCAGTCTGCAGAGGAGTCAGGCCAGTCGCTTCGTGTTTGTGAGGGATGGGGCCTACGTGACCCCCCCACATACGCAGGTATCCTAGCTAGTTCTGGCAGCCAGATAGAGGGTAATGACAGGGCTTGTCAAAGAGGGGAAAGCAGAAATGATCGGAGTGGGAACATGCAGGAGCAGGAATCAGGACTGCGGTGGGGTCGGGGGAGGACGCGGAGGGAAAGAAGGTAGCGGGAAGAAAAGCGGTTGGAGAGGAGCAGAAGGTGGCTGATCCACGAGAGCGGCTTTTGGGCAAAGACGCTACTGTTCTCGCACTTTGTGGGGAGGGGAGGAGGCTTGAGCAGTTGGAGTGGACAGAGCCAAGCAGAGCAGACTGTTTTCATGGGAGATATGCGTGTGGCTGGTGGTCCAGGAGGGCTGTCAGCCTTCCCGAGGAACAGCCCGAGGGACCATTTATCTTGGTGAATTCATCGTGGATCAACTAGTGGTTCTGATCCTTGAGCAGGCTTGGTATTTGTCAGGATGTGCAGCATAGACCAGAAGCAGGAATATGACCCTGGGGCAGACAGGAGTGGCCCCAGGTGGGTGTGATGTGTGGACAAAGCCCCAAAGCTCTGGATTCTGCCACAAAAGAAACTGTGCTTATTCATCCTTGGGTGTGCACGTGGGAGAAGGAAGAGAACCCCCCGGTGTGTGTGGGGGGCAGGTGGGCCTGTGGCACTCGTGTAATCCTCCTGCGGTGTTTTTGCTGCAAGAGGGGCCCGGTGGTGGTGGTGGTGTGGGGTGTTGGAGGAAGAGCAGTGGCCATGCTGTCTCGCTGAGTGGTCCCTTTACGGAGTGTAAATGTGTGATCACCCTGAGCTGTCAGCAGATCCGTTCTTCACATCACATGCTCAGTAGATGCTCCAAGTGCGGATTCATCTTTCTGATACTTTAGAGAACAGTTATCCTTTTACCTGCAAATAGTGCACACATTCCAGGTTGCAGCCTTTAGTTCACCTGGGGGTCCTGAGGACCTTGGCTAGACATCGTTTTGTTTTCGCTCGGTACTGAGAGCCTGTGGCTTGCGAGGCCCTGCCCGGGTGTGGTCCTTCAGGCTCTTGTATAGACAGAGGCTCTTCTAAGTTGTCTCAGTTCCGCCTTCTGCCCTGGTTGGTTGGTGTCAGGGTTTGTTATCACTCTTGTGTCCTCCATGCTTTTGTCACGTTGTGACCTCAGTCCGCTGTCCCTTCCCTCACCCTGCCTTTGACCTGCTAGTGTCCATTTCCTACCCACCCCTCATCATCCCATCCTAGATCAGCTGTTAAGTCCTGTATGAAGCCATCCCTGACTGTGTCCTTATCTGTCCCAACTCTCCAACCAAGAAAATCTCCCTTCTTAGGACATTGTCTTGTTGTTTCTCCTGTCTTACCCAAGACCCCAGTTACACTCCTGTCTGCACCTGTGTTGTGTGTGTGTGTGAACACCATAGGAGGAAGCAATGTCGTGCTGGCCTCTCTGTGGGCCTGGCCCAGCACCCTCACCAAGGAGACAGTCAGAGCTTGGCTGGATCTAACCAAATTGCTCAGGAACACGAGTTGGGTTTCTGTACCTCGTTTAGCTGAGAAGCTGCGTCTGTGCTGGAACAGGCCCCTGGCAGAACTGGCTTCCTCTTGCAGGTGTGGACACTGCAAGAAACTGGCCCCCGAGTATGAGAAGGCCGCCAAGGAGCTGAGCAAGCGCTCTCCCCCAATCCCCCTGGCAAAAGTCGATGCCACTGCTGAAACAGACCTGGCCAAGAGGTTCGATGTCTCCGGCTATCCCACCCTGAAAATCTTCCGCAAGGGAAAGCCTTTTGATTACAACGGCCCACGGGAAAAATACGGTACAACAGCTTCCCTCTCCTACCTCGAGGTTGGGGGAAGCTCCCTGGCGGGTGTGGGCAGTGGGCAGAGTGGTAGGCAGAGCACCCTAGAGCCCTGGGCCCCTCCTCAAGGAACACTCTACTCCCAGGGATCGTCGACTACATGATTGAGCAGTCCGGGCCGCCCTCCAAGGAAATTCAGGTGCTGAAACAGGTCCAGGATTTCCTGAAGGATGGAGATGATGTCATCATCATTGGGGTCTTTAATGCAGAGAGTGACCCAGCCTACCAGCAGTACCAGGATGCTGGTAAGTAGTGGCCCTCTGGGCTGGACAAAATGTGTGTGCCCAGGCCATCTGAGGTTTCTGGGGAGTCTGCTGCTTTTGCGTAAAACACCTGGGGCATTGATTTAGAGGATGGCTTGATGGAAGAATTGAGATAGCATCTGTGGGAACAGGCTTTCCCTTCTGGGGTTGGGGTTGGAGGTTAGTTCCCTGTGGCTTTAATTACATATGGATGGTAAGATCTCATACTAAACAGATAGCTGCACCATTCTCCCTGCTGGCCTCTGAGAGGAGGGAGGGGCATGGTCAGGTTCATCCCAGTTCGTTGTCTACTTTCCCGCCTTCCAGGAGCCCCTTTCCCTGAGCCCCTCTGCAAGGGGGAGGGTCTTGAACAGAAAGTGAGGGCTTCTGAATCAGACCTGAGTTCGAGTCCTGGCTCTGCCAGTTATTAGCACTGTGACCACAGCCCGGTGTTCTCATGTCCAGCATGGTGATCTTTTCTACTTCAAGAGGTTGTTACATTAATTGAGATAATGTAGATGAAGCACCGGGTGTTACTGAGTCCCCAGTGAGTGCTGGTCTTGCTAGTCTGAGAAGTGACATCACTGAGCAGCTGTCAGTAGTGGCGCTCTGTGGAGGCGGGTGGACTTGCCATCCTGGATGGCCCTTGGGCTGTGAGTGGGAGATGGTTGAGGAACACTCAGGATCCTCTCCATCCTTATCAGTTCCTTCCAAGTGCCCTTTACCCCACCACCCCCTCTCACACGTGCCAAAAATGGCTTGGTTTTCTACTTGAAAGAAGTAATTGTAATCTTTTAAATGCACTGCTTGCCACTTAGTGCTAACATCTGTGCTGCACAGTGACAATCGTGCGTATGTCAGATGCAGAGTCACATGGTGACACTTTCGGTACAGCTAAATTCCGTTCCCGTGTCCAACATGAGACCTGAGGGGCTTCCTCTGTCTTTACTGAGTAGGTAACCTTTTCGCCCACTTGTAACTGGTCAGGAAGAAGCTTGCAGAGGGAAGCCTCAGCCTGCCTGGGGCCACGGGCAGTGGTGGAGTCCCCAGACCCAAGTCTCCCACACTGTGTGCATGTAGATCCCCGGGGGTCCGTGTTAAAATGCAGGATCTGGTGCAGTAGGGCCGGGTGGGCCTGGGCACTGCCCATGCTGTTGGTCTGGGTACCACACTTCATCTGACGAGGGTGACTCCCACATGGCTCAGTCGGTCGGGTTAGGCAGCAGGCAGGGCTGAGAGTCCCTGGACCTGGTGTGCCTGCCCGTGCACTGTGGACTGCGTGGAAGGGATGCAGGACAGTCTCTGGAGAGGCTGGGAACATGGAGTGGGTAATGAAGGTCCTGAGGCGACTCACCCACTGCTGGCTGATGACGACTGCCTGGGCACGTGGAGGCTTAGAACAGGGGTGGAGACTAACCTGTGACGGGAGCCTTCTGGGTGGGCTGCCTCATCTAATCCTCCTGACGGTCTGTGACGTGGAGTCGTGGACTGTCGTGTTTCTACAGAGGAGGGACTGAGCTCGGGGAGGTGAATAAATAGCTCACATGTCTGGAGTCACACACAATAGCAGGTGGCAAAATTATGCTTTGACTCTAAAAGTCTGTCTGATTCTGAAAGCCGTAAGCTTGTCCAGGCCAACTCCTGCCTCCCCAGAAACACGTGGTGTACCATCTCAGCCGTGTGTTTCCTCTAACCCAGTCTTCTAAGCCTGCAGGGCTGGGCTGACACCTTTGAGGTCTTACCCAGTGTGTGGATCACGGATTCAGCTCAGGATGGTCTGGATGCCTCAGCCAGGACAGAGCAGGGGGTCTGAGGTGCATTCACCCAGGGGATCTATGGCAGGGGTTGACACACCGGCCTGTGGGCCAGATCCGGCCCCTGTCTGGTTTTGTAAGTTTTATTGGAACGCGGCCCCGCTCACTGGTTACACATTGTGTAGCTGCTTTCACACTATGGCACAGAGTTGAGCGGTTGGGACAGTGTGGCCTGCAGAGCCAGAGATAGTTACTGTCTGATATTTATTGATGCTTTCCAGAAAGTTTGCCAGTCCCTGTTCTAGAGTATCCTCAAACAGCAAGATTTCATCTTGGGAGTTTAACAGATGTAAATAAAAGTGTACATGTAGCAGAAGAACGGCAGCCCACAAACAGACTGCCCCCCAACTCGAGGAGGAGAGGTTACCCCCCGTGAAGGGTGCTGGGTGTGTAAACACACCATATGGATACAGGAGTGTGCAAGTCTCACTTGTTCTTCTGACAGACTGTCTGTCTGGATTTAATGTGCTTCTCTGCACCGGAGGCAGTAGTCGACCATAGCTCCTGACGGATTAGCTCTACTTTTATCTGTGAATATGCAGTTTGTGGTTTTTATGGTTGGTTTTGTTTTGTTTTTTTTTTACAAATTCCAATATAGAGGTTTTAAGGTGTTACACTTCTACCAAATTTTAAAATCTAAACTCTCTTCAAGTGTTGAAGCTCTAGGTGGTGTCCACGTAGACTTCACAATGGTAATTACACACTTTTCAGGGCATTAGCTTTGGCCAATAATGGGTAATGAGTTGAACCTAGGTCATTTAAGCAGCTTAGTAAATTGTGTATTTATCATTCTGTTAATTTCTCAGCTAACAGCCTGAGAGAGGATTACAAATTCCACCACACTTTCAGCACTGAAATAGCAAAGTTCTTGAAAGTCTCCCCGGGGAAGTTGGTTGTAATGCAGCCTGAGAAATTCCAATCCAGATACGAACCCAAGAGCAACGTGATAGACATCCAGGTGAGTGAGGGCTCTCTGCACATATGACAGCGACAGCCCCTCCCAAGTGCCAGCCCCTAGGTGTCCAATTGGCATGAAGATGCTGGTGGAGCCACTGCTGGGGTTTTAAAGCATGGAGATTTCACCCTGGGCTTCAGGCATGTAGGGTCTGGAGTGCCTTTCCCTGGCCCATGGTAAGGGTGCGGGTTCCTGGAAGGCTGAGGATGGGAATACAGCCAGCAGGGTGGATCATGGCTTTATTGGAGGGACTGGGGGGCTCTCGAAGACCTGGCGGGTCTTGGGGCCAAAGTCCCTGGCAGAGCTCCACCTGCTTTTGTCAGAGAGTCGCTTTCACTCTTCACACGTCCCAGTAGGCCAGCACCAGCCTCCCTGAGGTGCCCGCCACCGTGGTCTGGCCTGTGTCTGTTGTTCCTCGTGACAGGCTGTGCTGCTCGCTCAGAGTTCTGCCTCATTTGCCGACAGGCTGCAAAGTGATTGCATGCCTCTCTGTTCTGGGTGAAGCTGTGGAGCCTGGCACATGGGTTTGGCCTTTTGTTTCCACTCCCGTCTTCCTAATGGGTGTGACACTGTCACCTGCAGAAGGGCAGAGGGCGTTCCTGGGCCAGGGTGAGCCTGGATCTGTAGGGGCCCAGAGTTTCAGTGACCAGATCTTCAGATTTGAAAGAAACCTTACATCTTGAATACAAAGCTTTTGTCTGGTAGAGAGAGACTGGGATGCAGAGAAATGAGCTGTCTCTCCCGGGGTCCCACAGCCAGTTAGGAGCAGAGCGAGGGGAAACTGTAGGTGTGCTCGTTCCTGGGCCAGCACTGCTCCCAGCGGGGCCACGACCCTGTGCCTGGAGGAGGCGGTGCTTGGCAGAGGGCAGGGCAGGGTGGGCTGGGCCTCCTCACTGAAGTCCCCTGGGCGTGCAGCAGGGAGCAGCCGTGCCCTGCTGATGTGTTCTTTTTTTTTTTGTGAGGAGATCAGCCTTGTGCTAACATCCGCCAATCCTCCTCTTTTTTTTGCTGAGGAAGACTGGCCCTGGGCTAACATCTATGCCCATCTTCTTCCACTTTATATGGGACGCCGTCACAGCATGGCTTACCAAGCAGTGCATCAGTGTGCGCCCGGGATCCAAACCGGTGAACCCTGGGCTGCCGCAGCAGAGCACGCGCACCTAACTGCTTGCGCCACCAGGCCGGCCCGTGATCTGTTCCTGTGACCTGGGAACATAGCCTGGCCTTGGAGAGACCACCCTGAATCTTTCAGATCCCAGGTCTTTAGTCCCCTTGCTCCTTCTCGAAATCTCCCATGCGCCCCCATCTGTTTATCTGCCGTTACTCAGGCTCGGCCCCTCTCCTCTTCCCTGGACACATGGTGGTTGCCCCGTGTCCTCCCTTCCAGCTTCTCTTCTTTCATCCACAGATACTGACCCTGGGTCCAAAGAGGGACCCTGATGATCTTGGGGGACTGCAGACCTCAGGGAGTCCAGCACAGTTCTGAGTGGTGTGCAGCTTCCTGGGAAGGGGTCTATAGCTTTTGATAGATTCTTGAGAGGTCCTTGACCCCCAAAAAGTTAAGAGCCACACAGTGTAGACTATTATACATCACTGCCACTTGACTCTTTTTGAAATTTTAAATAGAGTGATATTATTTATATACCACCTTTGTTCCAAAAATTATATAAGGCTGCTTTGTAAAAATTCACACAACACAATAAAATGCAACTTGAAAAAAAGTGGATTTAGCAGTCAGGACAAAGAGAAGACAGGGCAAGACAGCTGAGGTAGAGCAGGGTGTAGAGTCAGCACAAGAAACAGTGCTGAGAGAGACAAGGAGTCGGTCTGCGTGCAGAACGTCAGGGAGGCAAGATCTGGCCTCGAGTTCAGACTAAGGCCCGTGCATGTACGTGCTCGGCTCTGGGGCAGGTTTGCCCGGGTGTCACTCCGCTTTACTCTGGAGTTCACCTTCTGAGTGACGTGTAGTCTGGGGGCTGTCTTGACTGAGGATGCCCCATGGCCCCCTGCCACCCTCCTTGCTCACATTTCCAGCACTTTCCTCCCACCCACACAGTGCCCTGGGACCAGACCCTCTGCGCCTTGTCCCCTGCCTTGTTCCTGCTGCTTCCTCCTCTGGAGTGCCTCCTGCTCCCTCCCATCTGGCAAGTCCTGCCCATCCTCCAGTGCCACACAGGGCCACCTCCCTGACTGTCCCATCCAGACAGGGCTCAGGCTCGGGGAAGATGCAGTGGTCATCCACCACTTCCTAGCTTGGCAAGACCTTGGGCAAGCAGCTTAACCTCGTTGTCCCTCAGTTTCCTCATCTATAAAGTGAGATGGCAGTGCCCACCCTCGGGTGTTGTGAGGCAGGTGTCTGGAGGGCCTGGCTCAAGTCCTTACTTAGTGTGAGCCCTCTGTGTCCAGGGCACTTGGCCTATCCTTCGGGACAGTCATCCCACCTCTGCTGACAGCCCGAGCTCTGTGTCCCCAAGCAACTGCTGCTGCATCCAGCCGGTCACAGATGCATAAATGTCAGTTGGGTTCATTTCACCTGGAAA
The DNA here is from genome assembly GCF_020826845.1 of Diceros bicornis minor. NCBI lineage: Eukaryota > Metazoa > Chordata > Mammalia > Perissodactyla > Rhinocerotidae > Diceros > Diceros bicornis. The sequence continues at coordinate 95,262,214 of NC_080742.1, read as the reverse complement.
ACACCCAGAAAGCCTCATGAGCCAGCCTTAAGAGCCACCATTGTTGAGCCTGGCCACGGACAACCACCTGGGTGCCAGGCTGAGCTGAGCTTCCCACACCACAGCTCCCGGCTCCATCTCGGGAGGGCGGCCTCAGGTGGAGCAGCGTCCCCAGCCACCCAGCTCTGTCTGGCTCCACGTTCCTCCCCAAGACCCCAAGGTCTAGGGGGTAGTCAAGGGTGTGGTTTCTCTAGGCAGAACGCAAAGCCTAAGTGGCTCCTCACAGCTGTGTGCCCTCGGGCCTCCCTTCTCCTCCCCGTGCTGTGTTCTTGTGAAGCGTCCCTGATCCGGCTGCTGTGAGCCTCAGATGAGGGAACGTGGAACGTGCTGCTCAGTTCAGCCTGTGTTCACGGCTGCTGTCATCCCGCGGCCGGCCCTTCCTCCCGCAGTTTCTAATTGACGTTGACCGTGAGTCCAGACCCAGAAAAGGGCGCCTGGCATCTGCAGTTGCCTGAGAAGCTCATCTTGGGTTCACTGGAGGAAAAAGAGCCCTAAAAGTCCCCAGGGAATTACTGGGTGTGCTCGAGTTGGGGCGAGCCCAGGGCGTCTCCTCCCACGCCGTGTCCCTTCAGAGCAGACATCTGTGCTCAAGAACAGTGACAGCGAAAGGCGGAAATGTGTTGTCGGGGCGCTCCTCACCTGTCCCCCCTTATGTGCAGGCCTCCACGGAGGGGTCGGCCATCAAGGACCACGTGTTGAAGCACTCCTTGCCCTTGGTCGGCCACCGCAAGACCTCCAACGACGCCAAGCGGTACACGCGGCGCCCCCTGGTGGTCGTCTACTATAGTGTGGACTTCGGCTTCGATTACAGAGCTGGTGAGGGACCCCCAGGGCATGCCCGGCAGTAGGGGGGCTAGGAATCCTGCCCCCAGGCCCTTGCGGGTTGGTGGCTGGGTGTGCTTTACATTTATGGCCTCGGGGTCATTTTCCTTCTGTGCTGTGTAGCTGCCTTTTTCCTTCTGTGCTGAACAGGAGGGGAGCCTAGAGTAGAGATGAGGCAGCCGAGCCCTGGAGACGGTCGGAGGCTGCAGAGCTAGGACCAGACCAGCCCCAACTCCCAGGCAGGGAGAGCTTAAGTCTCTGGGCACAGACCCCCTCGCAAAGGTGGCAGTTTTTTGAAATGCTCATCTCCAGTTGAGGCCTGAGCCTCGTCAGAGGATGTGAGCAACAGAGTCTTAAACTTGACCTCCACGGCTCAGCTGGCACTGTCTGCTGCTTCCCTGCTCAGCTCACAGTCCTTGGTCCTGTTTCAGCCACTCAGTTTTGGCGGAACAAAGTCCTAGAGGTGGCCAAGGACTTCCCCGAGTACACCTTTGCTGTGGCTGACGAGGACGACTTTGCCACGGAGGTGAAGGACCTGGGGCTCAGCGAGAGCGGGGAGGATGTCAACGCAGCCATCCTGGATGAGAGCGGCCGCAAGTTCGCCATGGAGCCCGACGAATTTGACTCTGAGACGCTCCGCGAGTTTGTCACAGCTTTCAAAAAAGGTGAGTGACAGCCAGGCCTCCCCTCAGCGCCTCCATATGCTTCCTCTCTACGCAGAGCTCAGGTGGGCCGTGGGGCACCTGGCCTTCTGGGTCTTCTTCCTGGACCTGAGGGACGGGAGGATAGAGACGGAGAATCCCCATTCTTTTGCTGTCTTTCTATTTTTTATAGAAAAATGACAGGTGTGTTAGAAATTTTAAGAAGCCTGATTTTTAAAATATTTAAAGTAAAACAGGCTCCTGGACTTTAGAAATAAGTTGTGTGTGTAGAAAACTTGCTTTGGGGCTTTACACAGAATGTCTTTCTCGACCTGGTTGAGTATGTTGTCCCAGTTCCCCAGTGCTGGCAGGTGGTGGCCATTGTCCCGCTGTCTGCCGGATGCTCAGTGCTTCTCCCCACCCTGGCTTTCCAGGCCCAGGGTGCTGGCTCTCACAGTAACCCCTTTGCACTGGCAGCATCTCTCTTGTGACAGCCTCACTGGACAGGACCTAGTGGCCCAGCAAGGCTGGGATGAGACCACCTGCACCCTCTCTGGCCTCGCCGTGTTGGGGGTGGGGTTTTGGAGACAAGGCCTTGCTGTGCCCTGGGAGCGTTTGACTCACCCCGTACTCCTGCATATCAAGCGGGCCTCATGCCTGGTCCAGTTGGAGCTGCCAGGGTCCTGGGCCTTCTCAGCACTCACGGCCCTCCCCTGCTTGCTTTCCTCGGCAGGAAAATTGAAGCCGGTCATCAAATCCCAGCCAGTACCTAAGAACAACAAGGGGCCTGTCAAGGTCGTGGTGGGGAAGACGTTTGACTCCATCGTGATGGACCCCAAGAAGGATGTCCTCATTGAGTTCTATGCGCCCTGGTGTGGGCACTGCAAGCAGCTGGAGCCCGTGTACACCGCCCTGGGCAAGAAGTACAAGAACCACAAGAATCTGGTCATCGCCAAGATGGACGCCACCGCCAACGATGTCACCAACGACCGCTACAAAGTCGAGGGCTTCCCCACCATCTACTTCGCCCCCAGTGGGGACAAAAAGAACCCAATTAAGTTTGAGGACGGAGACAGAGATCTGGAGCATTTGAGCAAGTTTGTAGAAGAACATGTCACAAAACTGAGTAGGACCAGGGAAGAGCTTTGAAAGCCTTGAGGTCTGCGGAGGGCGGTAGGGACCAGACACATTGTAGCTTCCAGCAGCCAGCGGCGGGAGCCCGAGCGAGCCACCCAGCCGACCGGTTAGCGCAAGGGCAGTATCTCAAGTTTTTGAGTTTTCTTTTTTTTTTTTTTTTTAATTTTTTGTACCCTGGTATTTTACTTCCTGGTCTAAATACTGAATAGATAAGAATGACTCAATAGATTAGTCCAGATTTTTACAGAGGGATATATCTATTTTTATCATTTTTGGGGGTTTGATTTTTTTTTTAACCTTACACTTCCTTTAATATATTTCTTTAAAGCAGATAAGTTGAATCTCTTCTGTGTGAATGTTTTTTCTTTAATTTAAGATTTTTAAAAAACCCTTTGCCAAATCATGTTTATTTTTGCCTTTTATTTCATCATTGCCTGAGGAATTATAAGTTGAAGAAGATTTGACTGTTGGTGTGCTTTAGTTTTTGTTTCTTCCTGTTGTGGCACCAAGTGAGAACTGTCACCAAGCCCCCACCAAGGACGACACTTCAGCCCGACCTCAAAGTTGCACCCAGTCCAGAGAGAAGCGGCATCTCTGCAGGACTGGGCATCGCCGTGCCTTCTTTCAAACCAAGGGCAGCAGGGCAAGGAGCATTTCCGGTCCCCCAGACCCTTCAAGCTGGGTTCCGAGGCTCAGCCCTGGAGAGAGGCCCGTGGCAGGCAGCCCTGCTTCTTCAGAATCCACATTGCCAGAGGAGAGATGACGTCACCCAGGTGGATACTTTAGGGTGATAGGAAAGATAGGGTGGGCTGTCATGATGGAATAAAAAAATTATTGAAAGTTAACCTCCACAACTGTGTCAGAGAACATCCACTCCATCCCAGCGCCTTGGTCAAGTCGAGGATGGAGAGGCCTGAGCTGGGCTGGGTGAGGAGTGCTCTCTATCCTGCAGAATGCGAGTTGCCTCACCCGACCCCTGAACGCCCGGGGAGTGGGGTGTCGGTATCCTGGCTCTTGGTTGTGTGGAGGTGAGCAGTGCACGTTCTGTCAGGGTAGGGTAGGGGTAGAGGACAAGGAGCCTGCCCCAAGCACTTCTGGGGGCTGGAGGAGGGGATAGGACAGGGTGGGAAACTAGATCAGCCCTCACTCAAAGGTTCTGGGGGTTTGTCTGTGACCTCAGCTCCATTCTAAGAGTTCATTCACCGAGATGCGCCATCTCCACCTCCTTCCCCGTCTCTCACCTCCTAATTTTGACTGAAACACAAGTGCTGAGGTTGAAATTTCTTGAGCTGGTGGTAGCTCTTTCAGCTGTGACTGGTGTAATTGTTGCAGGGGTTGGGTGGGGGCAGGAAGCAGGGAAGGGGCAGCCAAGGGGGGCCTTTCCAAATGATCTTCTTTATTTATTTATTTTTTGTGTGAGGAAGGTCAGCCCTGAGCTAACATCCATACTAATCCTCCTCTTTTTGCTGAGGAAGACCGGCTCTGAGCTAACATCTATTGCCAATCCTCCTGTTTTTTTTTCCCCCCCAAAGTCCCAGTAGATAGTTGTATGTCATAGTTGCACATCCCTCTAGTTGCTGTGTATGGGACGCGGCCTCAGCATGGCCGGAGAAGCGGTGCGTGGATGCGCACCCGGGATCCAAACCCCGGCCACCAGTAGCGGAGCGCGCCCATTTAACCACTAAGCCACGGGGCCGGCCCCCAAGTGATCTGCTTTAAAGTTGAGTCTGGCCAAGGCAGACTGGGAATTACAGACGGGGTGATGGTGTCTGGTCAGTTCTCAGAGTCTCCCAGTGTGACGGGTAGTCAGCACCCTCAATGTCCTCTTACATCAGGAGGATGAGCGGGCCTCCCCTCAGGGACTCGATGCCAGAAAGCTCGTAGGAGTCGGTGTGGGTGTGGCGCTTGAAGGCTGCGTCTTCAGCCGAGAGGCATGCTCATCCAGCACCACCAGGAGAACGAAGTGGTTCCTCTCCTCCAGGGGCTTCCAGTCTAGTCGGGGAGACATCACACACACACACTGCATGTAAGGCCGTGAGGAAGAGACCTGGGCTCTAGGAGAGAGTAACAGCACGGCTCTATTTGAATTGAGGTGTCTGGGAAGGCCCTTCTTTCTGAAGTGACGTTTGAGCTAAGACCCAAGGATGAGTTGGCTTGAGCTGCAAAGGATAGGAGTAAGTCTCGCTTCTCAGTGGGGTCCCGGAACCTACAGCACTGACCCTCCCTGGGTGTGTGTCAGAAATGCAGAGTGTCAGGCTGGACCCCAGACCTGCTGAATCAGAATCTGCATTTTTTTTTTTATTTTTTATTTTTTTGGTGAGGAAGTGGCCCTAAGCTAATGTCTGTGCCAGTCTTCCTCTATTTTGTATGTGGGTCGCCACCACAGCATGGCTTGACAAGTTGTGTCGGTCCGCGGCCGGGATACAAACCCATTAACCCAGGCTGCCGAAGCAGAGTGCACTGAACTTAACCACTATACCACCAGGCCAGTCCCAGAATCTGCATTTTAAGAAGATCCCAGGAGATTCATAAGCACATTGAAACACCACATTTGAGAAATGTGGTGGTGATTTCCTGTTTGAGAAACACCAAGCGAAGGCCCTGAGGCAGAAGTCAAAGTGTATCCTCTTCTGAAATAACAATCTGGAAACCAAGTTGCCCAAGAGAGTATCTTAACTGAGTAAACTCCCCTTATATTGACTACAAAAAGCAGGCCTCCCATCCTGTGAAAGAATTTACCCCAGTCTGGTTAGGGAGCTTGTAGACTAGTAAAGCAGACAGGCAAGCAAATCGATTCCAGTCCAGTGTGGTCAATGCCATGGTGAAGATATGTGCAGGGGCATGGGAGCCCAGAGGGAGCGCTGCCACAGCCTGGGAGCCTGGAGCCGCCCTTCAGAGAGGCTGACCAGGGAGCTGAAGGGACGAGGAGGAGGTGAGGCATAGCGGACACAAGGGGACAGAGGCATCAAACTTCAGGGTAAATGTGGAAAGCCGCGGAGGGAAGCAGTGCATGTGAGAGGTGGGAGTTGAGGCTGGAAGAGGTAAGGTCAGAAATGGGGGTCCTTTTGCAGTAAGTCAGGAGTTTGACCTATCCAAGAACTTTGTGAGGAACCATTGATGGTTTTAAGCGGGGAAGTGACATGATCAGATTGAGATTTTAATAATGAGAGTAACAGTTAACAATTATTGGGAACTTAGCAAAAGCCGACCCTGTGTTCAGCAGTTTGCTGGGTTATCCCAATAAAGTGATCTGTGGAGTGGGGACTGCTTGTTCATTTTACAGCTGAAGAGAGGAAGCAGGAAGGGTTCCCCAGCCCCAGGGCTCGTGTCTGCAAACGCAGACCTGGGCTTTGGGTGAAGGCCCCTCAGTCATTGTGCCATTGCCTCTCCCTGGTAGGAAACCCAGGCTAGGGTATTAAATGGGCTCCCAGGCTAAGGGGGCGGGTCTCCAGGACTCAGGCTGATAGGAACTTGAGGGTGGGTGAGTGGACCTGAGAAGACTGGTATGATGGCCAGGTATCTGAACTGAGGTATTTGTTATCAATTATGAAACTTCTCAAGCATACACAAAAACGTAGAGCATAGTATAACCAACGCCCTACACTCATCACCCACCTAAAACAGTTATCAAAATTTTGCTACGTTATCTGTCTATCCTCCCTGTTCTTTAATGATGCATCCAAGACCTGCCATTCTAGCCCTACATATATGAGGACACATTTTCCTGCAGAACCACAGTGCCTTATCACAGCTGCCAAATATTCTTCTGGGACCCAGTCCGTAATCAGATTTCCCCAGTTCTTTCAAAAACTCTCTACAGTTGGTCAGCCAACGGTGCCTGCCCTTGGGGTTTGTCTCGAGTCCTGTTCTAGAGCAGCACCTGTCAGCTGTTCTTTTTCCCCCACAACTTGACTCACTGCAGAAACAATGACAAAGGACCAGTCAGATCGGTTGAGTGTTTTGTACATGCTTGAGGAACGTCCAGTTTTCGCCGTCTCGTTGGTGTCTCCAGGAGAAATACAGAGACCTGGAAAGACCCGAGCACAGAAAACAACACCAAATCTTATCAGGCTGATAATACGTGCCATAGGCTGGGTGCCTACTAGGTATCAGGGCCCTGGCGTATGTTATTAATCAAAGCTTTAATCCAAGCTGACTCGACTGTTTAGCTGTGTGACTATGGGTAAGTTACTTAACTCCTGTAATGGCTTATTTTCCCATCTGTAAGGTAAAGCCAGCCTTCTCCACAAGGTGTTTGTAAGGATCCAATGTGATAGCCTGTGCCCGGGGTTTAGCCTTGTTACAGCATGTGGTCATCACAGGGTAGAGTGGGCGTCACTCCAGGTTGCTCAGAGAGCAGCTGAGTCCCCGGCTTCGAGTCCTGGTTAAGGAAGGCTCAGCCCCTCTTCTAAGTGGTTGTCTTCCAGCCTAGTCTGTGCCCAGGAAATGATGTGATTCTCAGTGTCCGAGAGAGGAGATTGGGGCACAGAACATCAGGCATCAACCGAAAGCTCTGCAGAGCCCTCAAATGCTAAATTTGAGGCCTTTTCCCATTGTTTAGACAAAGAGCCCGTCTTTTTGTCTCTCCGGCCTGTTTTGATGGGCCAGGATGGGGCCATTGACTAGCATTGTGCAGACACAAGGTGGACCCGGCATGGAGGCTGTGGGTCTGTGTGTGTATAAATGCAGATTCCTGGCTTCTGAATCAGATCTGGCAGGGTTGGAGCCTAGTTACCTGTTTTCAGAGGCTCCCAGATACAATCACATTTCACCCGAAAAGTGTAGGCGGGAGGGGTGTTATGACCTCCATCATGTAATAAAGGAAATGGAGGTCAGAGAGATTAAATGATTTGCCCACAGCCACACGGTCAGCAGCAGAACAAGGACTCAGAACCAGTGTTCTTTCCATAGCACCAGCATTTCCCAAGATGTGTTGGCAGAACACTTCTGAAGGAGATTAAGAAATGCTTCACTAAAATCGAATTCTGTTAGTCATTTTGCTTGGGAAATACTGGAACTAAAAAAAACCTGCGTAAATGCGGTTCTTGTTGAAGAAGCTCTCCATCTGTAATGTGGTGTTGCTGGGGCTCTCTGAGAGAATATGGGACCTTAGCTGGCTGCTTCGACCGCAGTCCACACAGATCCACAGGGCTCCATGGTGACCTGCTCTCCCAGTGCCCAGCCTCGTGAGCACAAGTGTATTTTATGAGAACACATCTGCGCTTGGCTCCTTCCCCACTACCCTCTGTCCCCCTGTCAATGTGGACCAGCCCTAGGGTTGGGGGGTGTGCGCCAGGAAGTGCTCCAGGAGCCCAAGGACAGACCTAACCCTTGAGCCCATCACAGTGCACCATTTCAGTAGCAAGCCACGGGTATATCTAACCCCGTCTTCTGAAGATCCTGTCAGCTGGGGCGAAGGGATTAAACCCTCAGAGGGCACTTTATTGTGTTTCCTTGATTCCTAGTATAATGAATCAGAAGTATTTAAAAGGCATTATCTGTACTAAGGTACTGTAGTCCATCTTATTATCCACATGACAGCTGGCTAGCTGTGCCAAGCACAGGGTTTAGGAAAGCTCAAGTGAGATGCAGGAGGCCCCTGAGGGCCGAGCACAGTAACGAACACTGAAACACCATTTGAATGAAACAACGAAGAGCTGTGGGTCCTTTGGTGGACCGGGCAGGGAGGGGCTCTCTCGCCACGCCTCCCCTAATGCAGAGTCCTCCTTCGCTAACACTGCACTCTCTTCTCTCGGCTCAGCCCCAAACAGAATGAGCACAACTCTCTGATTCCATGTGTTCCCACCTTAGATTACAAAGATACTATGGCAGAGAGGAGGACAAAGGACCACTTGTCAGTAAAGACTGCCTTTTGGAAAGCAGTGACTGGCTTGGAGAAGGAATCGTGTGGGAAAGGGGCCCTCTGTTCTTTCTGGCTTTTCTCATAAAAAGAAAGTGTGGGCTCAGCTGAGGTTGGATCGAAAACTGATGCCTCAATCATGGGCGATATAGGAATTGAGAATGCTCCCTCTCTGCCTGCTGCAAAGTATCCTACTCAAAATCATAGATAACTGGGGTCAGCTGCAGACGAGAGACCTTCAGGGTCAGAGGTTGAAAACTCCAGTGTTCAAGGGACCCAGCAGGTAGGTTAAGTGCTGAATGCAGGCAATAGGGAGTGGTTGTAACCAGGGCACACTTGAGATTCTGTGTCCCACCTGAGGGGGGCACAATCTGGGCCTGCTGTTGCTGTTCTGATATTTCAAGAAAAGCCAGACATTTTTATGTGAAATCCCCCAATTTTTCAATGTTGGATCTAGTTCAAATTGTTTTATCAATAGTATGTGAGCCAAGAAAAGGCATCTGAGGGCTGGAGTCAGTTGGAAACCGCAGATCTAAGTAAAACCCACTTTTGTTTTCCTGATTGTTTTTTTTTTTATAATTTTATTTATTTATTTTTATTTTTTCCCCCAAAGCCCCAGTAGATAGTTGTATGTCATAGTTGCACATCCTTCTAGTTGCTGTATGTGGGACTCGGCCTCAGCATGGCCGGAGAAGCGGTGCGTTGTTGCGCGCCCGGGATCCGAACCCGGGCCACCAGCAACGGAGCGCGCGCACCCAACCGCCAAGCCACGGGGCCGGCCCTCCTGGTTGTTTTATAATCACAAGAAACAAATTAGCACAGAGGACACTCTGAATGTAACAAATACTTAGAAATTGAGTTCCTTTAGAAAGGCAGAAGATTTCGGTCTGGTGTTGGAATTTGGGCTGAGTCGGGTTTTTGGAAGGATGTTGGGTGCACGACACAGTCCGTGCTTCAACCACATTTAAACACAAGAATGGCCACCTAGCCAGGCAGAAGTGCTCCATTTCGTGGGTCACCTCGATGCAGCACCTGTACTTGTCAGAGTCCTTCCTGTTGTTTCTCTGACCGCCTGGGAGCATACCCCATGGAGACCTGCAACGCAACTTTTTTAGCACTGCCTTTTGTTCACACCAAGGCTGATTTGGGTCATGGAAGCAGCAACAGTTCCCTGGGGTGGCACTGTCTGGGCTCGAGCCCACCCGAATCTGCTGTTCCCACCAAAGTCTTGACACTTCCAACTCCCTCCTTTTTAGGAAACTGAGGCCCAGAGAAGAGATAGTCTTGTCCAAAGTCACCGAGCTGGCCCAGGGTACTTCCACCTCTTCAAAACTGCCAAGGGTTGGAAGCCACTGGCAGTATGTTCTGTTTCAACGCCTTACGATTTCAAGGTTCCTCTCATTGCTGAATTACCACAGGACGTGGACTCTGCTGTCCCCTTTGCTGCCCCCAGCCCAGGCTCCCTCTGCTCTGACCTCGGGGCTGCCAGGCTGCCAGCCCCCTCACGTGGCCCTGCATTCTCACTCTGTCACAGACTGAAGCGTCTGCCTCCCCCTCAGCCCCTCCTTCCCGGCTCCCCTCCTCTGGGTTTGGAAACCAAAGGAGTGCAGAGGGAGCAAGCGTGTTGCTTTCGGAAAGGGGCTGTTTACAATACTTGTTGCCTAGGAGGTCAGAGGAAGGTGGGCCAGGCCATTCGGAAAGGCTTTGAGAAAACTCCTGAGTGAGGCAAGACAGCACAGCCAGGGCCAGGCTGGAGATGAGGGCAGTGTCCCGTGAACCTCTCAAGGGGACCCCGTCATCTAGGCTGGCACCTGTGGTCCTTCCCTCCGGCCCTGTGAGGCTCTATTTTTAAGGGAGACAAATATGGGAACAAAAGAGAGCACCTCCTTATGAAGAGAAGGATGAAATTTGTGAGGGAGAGAGAACTCGGAGGCTGAGGTCAGGGAAAGGAGGTGGTAAGGCCAGGCCCACTCCATTCAAATTCCAGAGACGTCTAAGGAGGGATATTTTTACAGGTTTTTAATGCTCCTGTGTGAGTTAGGAAATGCCGCCTGAGATGGAATGGGTATATGTTATCCTGGGGAACACCAGAAGGTCACCCCGAAGTCGCTGAAGATTCCCATCCCCACGCCCACCAATGTTACCAGATTGGCAGGTGGTGGCACCTTGTGCAAGACTGGGGAAACGGACTGTAGGCCCTTCGGGTGTTGAGGGATTAAGAGGAAAGCTGCCAAGCCACGGATGCAGGTCCTCAGGGAGGGGGGGCCCCGGGGCTGCACCCATGATGCCACGACAGTGGGGACCCAGCGCCCCGGGACTGGCTCGTGCCTGGGAGTGTCAGTTCACGTGCACCTGAGAGGCTGAGAGCTGCCATCTTGGGAGCCTGAGCAGGAAGCCCCCAAGTGGGCCTGTCCTCACTCCCAGGACCACTCCAGCCTATGCAGAGATCTGGACGGAAAAAGCAAATCCAAGCGGGGACCAGTGTTATGGACTGAATGTGTTCCCCACAAAATCCACATATTGAAGCCCCAACCCCCAATATGATGGCATTTGGGGGTGGGACCTTTGGGAAGTAACTAGGTTGAGATGAGGTCATGAGGGTGGGGCCCCCATGATGGGATGAGTGTCCTTCTAAGAAGAGGAAGAGAGGCCAGAGCTTCCTCTCTCCACGTGTACTCACTGAGGAAAGGCCATGTGAGGACACGGCGAGAGGGTTGCCGTCTACAAGCCAGGAATCGGCCAGCACCTTGATCTTGGACTTACAGCCTCCAGAACTGTGAGAAACACGTCTATTGTTGAACCACCCAGTTGGTGGTATTATAGCTCCCGAGCCGATTAAGACAACCAGTACTACAGGTCTGGCTGTGCAGTGGGCCACTCAGACCCCCAAGGGTCTCGTCAGCTGGGTGCCAAAGTCAGACGGACCCCCCAGGGGACTGTGGAAGCCCTGCCTGGGGTGTCTTTCTTTCATTTTTGTTTTGTTTTGTTGTTGTTTAGTTTTATTTTCACAACACAAAGGCGGGGGGTGCTCAAGAAGAGAGACGTTTCGTTTCCAGCTCACTCTCCAGGGGCGTGTCAGGGAGTCATCAGAGAAAGACACGGGTTCTCTAGGCCCCAGTTTTTGGTTTCGTGTAATCTAAGTGTCACTTCCCCAGGGATTTTTTTTGGAGGGGGGTTCCCCCTATTTTTCCCCATGATCCAGGGCAGTAACATATGAGGAGGCCGGGAGCAGCTTAGTCACAGGGCACCCTGTACTTTAAGACCCAGAGAGTGAGTCCCGCTCTCCTGAGCGCCCTGGTGCCTCACTCGCCCACCCTGGCCCACCCCAGGGGTGCTCACATTTGGGGCTTTGAAAAACCAGGAAGTGACCTGAGAAACCAGCTCAGCTCCAGAGGAAGCTGGGAAAGTGTGCGGCAGTATGTGGCTCCTGACTATTCTCATATCAGGACAAATGATCTTGTCAGATGGTCAGGCCCATCCAGGAAAGTGGTGGGGAGGGGAGCAGATGTGGCAAAGAGGGGACGCACCACAGGTGGATTTTGAATGAAGGGAGGGAAGAAAAGTTTGAGAGAATGTCACCTGGCCTGGGAGGGCAGGTAAATGGAAGGGGCTGGGGGAGGAAAATCCTGCCCTCATAAAGCACTTGGGGAGTGTTTTGGGAGGAGCTTTTGATGATAAAATCAGGGCAAACTCCCTTCTCTTTGCCCTAAATTAATGGATTAGAACTTTAAGACAGACATAGTCAGAAGGTTTTCCATAAAGTACCTCCAGTGTCTACTTAAGATAACATTCTAAGAAGCAACTCGGCATCACCAACACGGACCTGCAGGTGCCCCTCCCCGGTCCGGCCCACGGACATGGCCCCCTGGGAAGGAAAGGCCCCCCCTGGCTGCACTGTGCACCTCATGGGGTTGACCAGTCCACAAGTCCAAGGATCAAGGGAGCACAGACCTTGGCAGACAGCCTCAGAGCCCCCTCGGCCTCCTATAGGGCTGCCCGCAAGACCACAAGGGCTACTCAACCCCTAGGGGAGGGTTCTGAGCCAGCAGGGCAGGGTGGGAGATGGGCACATCTCCACACTCCTGTGACAGGGAGGCGAGGAGGACAGCGCATGTCGGGGACTGAGGTGGGCCTGGAATCAGAGACTCACTGCTCCAGACCCCGTCTGCCACCGCTTAGCTCACTAACAGGGTGGACCCCTCCAAACACTTCCAGCCTTGCTTTTCTCAACCATGAAACTAGAAAAAATATCGCCAATCCAACTCCCTTCACAGGTTTGTCATGAGGACCAAACCTAATGGGATACTGTTGGTTGAAAGCATTTTTTAAAATTGAGGTAGAATTTACATAACAGAATTAATCATTTTAAGTGTACAATTCAGTGGCATTTAGTATATTCACAGTGTTGTGCAATTGCCACCTCTATCTAGTTCCAGAACACTTTATTCACCCCAAAAGGAAACTCCATTGCATCCGTTAAGCAATCACTCCCCCAGCCCCCAACCACCAATCTGCATTGTCTCTATGGAGTTACTTATTCTGGACATCTCGTATAAATGGAATCACACACGCTGTGACCTTCTGTGTCTAGTTTCTTTCACTTAGCTTAATGTTTTCAAGGTTCATCCATGTAGTAGCACGTATCAGTATGTTATTCCTTTTTATGGCTGAATAATATTCCATTGTATGGATGTAGCACATTTTGTTTATCCATTCATGCTTTGATGGACACTTGATTGTTTCCACATTTTGGCCACTGTGAAAAGTGCTGCTATGACCATGGGTGTACATGGATTTGTCTGAGGACCTGCTTGCAACTCTTTGGGGTATATACCTAGGGGTAGAATTGCTGGGTTGTGTGGTAACTCTGTTTAACTCTTTGAGGAACCACCAAACTCTTAGTTGAAAGCATGTTTGCAAAATCAAGAAGGTGTGAGGAGTGTATGTCACCACCTCTGCCACCTTCCCCTGAGTACTCTCGTTTGCCAGTGTCTTGTTTAAAACTGACCCCTGGGCTCTGGGTACCACCTGACCAGAGCACACCTCAGAGGGACAGTGGCAGCCACCTTCTGTGTAACTACACTAGTATTTGCATTTTTATTTTGTGACGTTCTATCTGGTACCTGCTCAGATGTTTCTGTTTTTGTTTTTAACTGAAAAGGGAAACTTCAGCTCTGTTCATTTGTGTCTATTGTCTTGTTAGTTTGTATCTGTTCATTTCTTGTTAGTTTGTGTCTGTTCAGCCAGGGAAAGTGTTTCTGAACCTTGAGAGCTAACTTACTTACAGGACTTCCTATGTGCCAGGCTAAACTCTCTACATGGCTTCTCATTTAATCTTCCCAACCTCCAAAAAGATAGAGACTCTGATTATGCCTGTTTTATAGATGGAGAAACTGAGGCTCAAGCAAGGTAAGCGACTTCTCCAAAGACACAGCTAGCAGGTGGTGAAAACTAGGACTCAAGCCCAGATAATATGATATGAGCTCATGCTGTTAATCTCTGATGCCTTCCTGATTCTCACAGCATGTGACCTACTGTGTCATCAATAAATTTGATTAGCCAACATAGGTGTCTGCATTCATGTGGTTGATGAAAACAGGTGAGACAGGGTCTGGCCAAGGAACAGCCCCATGGCTCAGCACCAGAGACCCGGTCTCCCAGGATGGCATCAATCGCCATCAGCAGCCTCTGGGGCTGGTTGTTGAGTTTACATCCAGCCCCCTGAACTAGACCATCTCCAGCCCACACAAAGGCAGAATAAGAGATGTAAACAATTTAGTCAAACAAGCAGTGCAATTAAAAAGGAAATGAACTATTTTGGTGTGTGACTTTTTCTTGTTAATTTCAAACTGGCTCCCAATATACATCCACCTCCTTAATAATTTATTCTAGAATATTGCTATACCAAAGCCTCAACACGTTAGGGATTGTAATTTATGAAACTCTTACTCTCATTTATTAGGATGACATGAGGACAACATTTTCCTATGTCTAGTTTTCTGGGATTGTTAATTCTCCTTAATCTCATTCATTCATTCTTTATTCTCTCAACATATTTATTGAGCTCCTGCTCTGTGCCAGGCACCAAGAGGAATCGGACAGTCGGCGACCCTGCTTTCACATCAGCTGGGGGTACCGAGAGGCATGTTTTGTCTGGGCTTGGAGATTTGAACCCACAAAGGGGCAGCTGCCCCCCTCGTGCTCCCCTGACCTGCACTCTTAGAGGTGGGTCTGCCCTTCTTCAGGAGCAACAGGGAGCTGAGAACTCTGCTGCCCCTCTACCGCCTGCCTCGGAATCTCCGTGTCCTTGCTGCTGCGTACGCATCCCTGCCGTCCTTTTGCTAGTCTTTGCACGGGGGGGAAACTTTGGGGCTTGCTGAGCTTCGCCTCTTTGACGCCTTGACAGAAATCTGTTCCACTTACATCCATTCAATCATCTTTGCTTCTGACCTTCGGCTTCTGTCTTTGCTCCCTTAAAATTCTGAAGTCCTCAGAAGCATCCAGGATGTGTGGGTGTTTCAGATGCTGCCTCCTTCCGTTCCTGGGGTGCTTTCTGTTTTGTATTAGTTGGAGTTTAAGGACGAGGACGAGGATCTTGACCAATGGGGAGGCACCTCTGCCCTCTGAAGGGAGCGCACTCTGCCAAGACGGGAGAGCAGCTGCTTCCACGGTGTGGAGCTCTGCCGGGGTTTACAGATGTGGGGAAGCTCGAGACTTGATCTGCCCCAGCTCACAGTTTTCTCCAGACCTCGCAGAGCTGTCCCGAGTCACGTGTAAATAGACAAAGGAGGTCAGTGCTGATTGGGCAGCTCTCCCAGACCCTGTGCCTGCTGAGCCACTGCAGACAAACAGGACTTGTGGAGAGACGCCCCAGTGATGAGATGCTAATTTTGCATGTCTCTTTCCCAGGATGCTCAGCATCGCTTCTGATTCTTGTTGTTAAACACATTTGTGCCATCTATTGATAAATAGGTGCTCTGGAGAATTCTTAGAGGATGCATGTCATTGATACCGTGAATGTAGTCGTTTATAAACTATAATTGAAATATCGGTATAACGTAAAAATGAACAAATACTTGAGCTTTAAATACTTGAAGCAGCAGCCATGGCTGTTGGCTGGTCCGAAGGTAGTGAGTTATCTCAATTGATTGTTCACAGTCAGTTACAGATCGAACTCCTTGTTCTACTCTTTCCCCTCTTCTCACTACTGCACTTGACTAGTCTTTTGCAGAGCTGCCCCCCTCTAGGAATTAAGTACATTGTTGTTCTTGTTTTTATCTTAATTTAAATTTTTTGAAAGTCAACACTACCAATTAGTACTACTGTTTTTGTATCGTTGAGATAAGATCTGGGAATACAAACAAATTTTAAATATGGCCCTTTCCCTCTGGGAGCTTACAATGAATATGGGGAAACACATTACAGACTAAAAAAGAAAAAAAAAATCAAAAATCAAATAGAACTGGTAAAGATAGTATATGTTCCAAGAGATCAAGGAAAGGCAATGGGGTGGAGGTGAATAAGTCTTTTATTTTTCCCACTTTCTAATAAAGTGGGGTTTTATTTAATTTCTACATTCTTTAAGTCATTTGCAGAAAAAACAAAAGGAAAAGTCTTTGAAGCTATGTAAGGATTTTTAAATGTTTTGAATATCAGTAGAATGAAAGACTAATATTTGATGATACAGCACTTAAACAAAATTAGGAGACATTTCAAAGTCAACAATCCTGTTAAGTTTTGAAGATAGAGATATGAATATTCTCAAAGAGAAAGTATTTTGGAGGAAGAAAAACCAAGTCCAAGAGTCTGAAAATAGAGAAGGCGGCAGGAGAAGGGCAGAGTGTATTGTGGGATGCCCAGGGGGGCCTCAGGGCCACTTTCTCATCCTGGGTCTGCCCTTACATTCCTGTGTAACCTTAAGAAAGCCATTCAGCTGCCTCCTCATCTGAGACTAGAGTCCCATTGCTAGATGGAGGTGGAAATTCCTAACAGCGTCGGAAGCAAGGTGTGGTACCGTGTGACTGCCACAAACGTGTGTCTGATAAAGGAATCTATTTGGTTTGTCCTCATAGGTGCAGGCAACCCAAGGCAACTTAAGAGCTCACTGGATTTCCCCAGTGCTTCCAAGACTATCATCTTGTTTAGTCCTAGGTGACCCCACAAAGAGGTAAGGCGGTGTTTGGGGCAGCATCCTCAGGAAGCCAGGTCTGAGAAAGACCAAGGGCTCCCTGTGGGTGTTCTCAATCCAGACCTCACACCCTTTCCTGGACACCTCACTGCTCCCTCGGTGATAGATATACCTTAGAAGGCAAACCACCTTAATTATAGTGGATCGTTCAAGCCAATTGATGATGCTATGATCATACACCAGCAGTTAACACAGGACTATCGTTATCTGAGGAATAATGGTGAAAAGCGATAGTGTGAGAGAATAACAGTCTATTGGCCACAGTCAGTGTTCTATATTTGCCAAAGAAAACCCTTATGTTTGTATTGCATAAGGTGCAAAGTGTTTTCCTATTCTATATTTCACTTAATATTCTTTACAACTCAGGTTAGCATGGCAGACATTACCATTTTACAAATGAAGACACAGAGGTTCTGGGAGATCACGTGGGCAGCTCAAGGCCAGCCAGGGTGCATTACTTGCAGGGCCAGAATAACGTTTCTTCTCCAACAGTTCCCTCTGCTGCTGCACGATGAATAACCGATAATGAAACAATGGCAACAAAGCCAGTGGTGTCCCAGTGAATGGAAATATTGCAAAAAAAAAAAAAAAAAAAAGAAAAAATAGATAATAAAATGAGAGAGAGCGAGAGGGAAATGTAAGTAGTTGTTGGTGGAATACACGTGAACATGGACACTAAGAAACGAAGTAACTTGAGAGCAGAGTCAGTTTCTCTGACCAAGGAAAATCTTGCTCCACCGGTTAGGTGACTGCACCGTCCCACCAGTCTTGATGATATGTGCGTCCTATCTCCAGAATATCCGTCACCAGATAACAACTGCAAAGCAATAATGAATGACCAAGGCAACAATGAGGCTAGTCCAGGGCAACACAATAATTCAGGAAGGAAAAGAGTTTGGAGTCAGTTTTTTCCTAAGGCTTATATGACTAAGATAGGGTTGCCAGATAAAAATACAAGATGTCTAGTCAAATTTGAATTTCAGATTACCACAAATAATTTTTAGTATAAGTGTATCCCAACTATTGCATATGTCCTGCTATCATTGAACACGCCATAATTAGAAGCCAAAATAATCTTGATTTGCAAAAGCCTGGCATTTGAGAAGAGAAAGGAGATTTTCTTCGATACCAAAATCTTTGTTTTCCTAAGCTTGGTGGAGCCAGGGCTGAAGCCAACACCACCAACTCCGGAGTCTGAGGAATGCGTGGGCGTGCACTGTAGCGTGCCCACCTCTCAGAACGCAGTAAAGCGGCCCTTCTGCTCTGCAGTAAGAGCCGTGGGATTTCCTTCCTCACCTTCTCCGTGCTTTCTGTGAACACAGACAAGCTTACACACGGATATGTAAAGTGTTTGCTTTGTTTGTAGAGTGAAATAGAAGCTTGCTTTGAACTTGCAAACTTGTGCTCGTTCCACCACAGTATGCTGCCCCTTGCTCCCTTTCTTCTTCGCGCCTGACACTGTGATCGGGAGGTGCCTGATACCTGATTCATTCCCTCGTCCCCTAAACCTTTGGCTCTCCCTCTTCTCAAGGAACAATCCGGAGACAAGGGAACCTCCCTTTTCAGCACGGTCCATGCAGGCTCGTAAACGCTGAATCTGCTGCTGTCCACTGGTCATCTTCGCTGGCAGCTGGCCTTGCACCATGCGTTCTTCGGTTTGTTTAAAAAAACCGTCAGGCAGAACCTAGTGCTTGGCTGTCCTATAGAAAAAGAAAAAACAGAACTTTCCTTTTCCTCCACGCAGCAAAAGGCTGGTCAAGTGAAGCAGTGGGAGTGGAGAAGGAACAAAGAAATCTGTAACTGGCTGTGATCAATTAATTGTAAACACCACTGCACTCGGACCAGCCAGAACCAAAGGATACACTGTCACTTATATAAGACTCCAAAGTTCCATGTCCTCTACACTTACGGTAATTAGTTATAGCACGGTTTATTTTTAATGTATAAAGGTACGCCTCATATATAAACATATAGCTTAAGAATAAAAACATTAAACATATGAACTGGTAAGAAAAACGCCTTTCTCTCTTCGATGGAATTAAAGGAGCTCCAGGCAGCCCTGCTAGAGCATTGTGGGTGATTTGCATGCAAACAAGCAGCGGCCACATCCACCAGAATCCAAGCGGGGGGTCCCTGCGGTTCTGTCAAGTGTGATGCAGTCACGCGATTTGTCTTAAATCTCAAGGGTCAGGGCGTGTTCTCAGGGAGGACGCACGCCGAGATCGCGGCAGGTGTCGCCTGGACGCCACATCCCGCGGACTCGGACGCGGGAAATGGCTCGCGCCCGGGGATTAACCCTGGCACAGCCGGGCGCCGCCGGGGCCCCGCGTCTCCCCGCCCGCGGTGGGGGAGCTTCTGTTGCCCTTCAGCCCCCTAGTCTCCGTGGTAATTCTCTCCTGTTGTTATCAAGCGCTGTTGTTTCTAAGAGCATTGGGGCCTGTCAGCTATCCTGGAGGGAGACGGGAATCCTTCTGTCTAAACAGAAAGGGAAACAAGTGAATTTTGTCCTTGGAGGCTAAAATAAAAAATATATAATTAGCAGTAGGTTTTTTAAAGTGATGCCGTGGAGAAATAAGGCGCACGGTAACCGCAGACGGAAGCCCCGGGACTGGGAACTTGCCTGGTTTTCTCCCAAGGAGCGGGCCCCCGGGTCCCCAACCTCTCCAGCCTTCCGTGGAGGTGGTAGAATCAGACAGTATGTAGCCTCCAGATTGCCTTCTTTCACTTGGCAATAATGTGCCTTGGAGGTTCCTCCACGTCTTTTCATGGCTTGGTAGCTCATTTCTTTTTAGTGCTGAGTAATATTCCTTTGTATGTATGTACCACAGTTTATCTATTCACCTGCTGAAAGATATCTTGGTTGCTTTCAAGTTTTGGCAATGACCGATAAAGCTGCTATAAACATCCGTGTGCAGGTTTTTATGGGGACATAAATTTTCAACTTCTTTAGGTAAATACCAAGGAGCGTGGTTGCTGGATCATATGGTAAGAGTATATCTAGTTTTGTAAGAAACTGCCAAACTGTCTCCCAAAATGGCTGTACCATTTTGTATTCCCACCAGCAGTGAATGAAGAGTTCCTGTTGCTCCACATCCGCCCCAGCGTGTGGTGCTGTCAGTGTTCTGGATTTAGGTCATTCTAGTAGGTGCGTAGTGGTACCTCATTGTTGTTTTAATTTGCAGTTTACTGAGGACATATGATGTCCAGCATCTTTTCCTATGCTTATTTGCCATGCTCTTTGGTGAGGTGTCTGTTCAGGTCTTTGCCCATTTTTAAATTGGATTGCTTGTTTTCTTATTGCTGACTTTTAGGAGTTCTTTGTATACTTTGGATAATAGTCCTTTATCAGATGTGTCTTTTGTAAATATTTTCTCCTGGTCTATAGCTTATCTTCTCATTCTCTTGACAGTGTCTTTCTCAGAGCGGAAGTTTTTAATGTTAATGAAATCCAGCTTATCAATTATTTCTTTCATGGATTGTGCCTTTGATGTATCTAAAAAGCCATTGCCATTCCCAAGGTCACCTAGGTTTTCTCCTATGTTATCGTCTAGGAGTTTTATAGTTTTGCATTTTACATTTAGGTCTGTGATCCATTTTGAGCTAATTTTTGTGAAGAGTATAGTCTGTGTCTAGATTCAGGTTTTTGCATGTGGATGTCCAGTTGTCCCAGCACCATTTGTTGAAAAGACTATCTTTGTTCCATTGAATTGTCTTTGCTGCTTTGTCAAAAATCAGTTGACTATATTTATATGGGTCTATTTCTGGGTTCTCTAATCTGTTCCATTGATCTGTTTGTCTCTTCTTTTGCAATACCACACTGTCTTGATTACTGTAGGTTTATAGTAAGACTTGAAGTCAGGTAGTGTCAGTCCTATGACTTTGTTCTTCTCCTTCAATATTGTGTTGGCTATTCTAGGTCTTTTGCTTTTTCATATAAACTTTACAATCAGTTTGTTGACATCCAAAAAATAACTTGCTGCAATTTGGATTGGGATTGTGTTGAATCTATGGATAAGTTGGTAATAACTGACATCTTGACGATATTGAGTCTTCCTATCCATGAACATGGAATATGTTTCCATTTATTTAGTTATTTTTTGATTTTTTTCATCAGAGTTTTGTAGTTTTCCTTATATAGATCTTATACATATTTTGTTAGACTTATACCTAAATATTTCATTTTTAGGGTGCTATGTAAATGATATTGTATTTTTAATTTTACTTTTTTTTTTGAGGAAGATTGGCCCTGAGCTAACATCTGTTGCCAATCTTCCTCCTTTTTTCTCCCCAAAGCCCCAGTAGATAGTTGCATGTCATAGTTGTACATACTTCTAGCTGCTCCATGTGGGACGCCACCTCAGCATGGCTTGATGAGCGGTGAGTAGGTCCTCGCCCAGGATCCAAACCAGCAAACCCCGGGCCACGGAAGCGGAGCGCGCAAACCTAACTGCTGTGCCACCAGGCTGGCCCTGTATTTTTAATTTTAAATTCCACTTGTTCACTGCTGGTATATAGGAAAGTGGTTGACTTTTTTTTTTTTTTTTGATGAGGAAGATTGGCGCTCAGCTGACATCTGTTGCCAATCCTTCTCTTTTTGCTTGAGGAAGATTGCTGCTGAGCTAACATCTGTGCCAATCTTCCTCTATTTTGTATATGGGACACCACCACAGCGTGGCTTGATGAGCGGTGTGTAGGTCTGTGCCCAGGATCTAAACCTGAGAACCCCAGGCTGCTGAAGTGGAGAGCTCCAACTTAACTACTATGCCACTGGGCTGGCCCTGGAAAGCGTTTGACTTTTGAATATTAACCTTGTATCCTATAACCTTGCTATAACTGCTTACTAGTTCCAGGAGTTTTTTTGTTGATTCTTTTTGATTTTCTACACTGATGACATATCATCTGTGAACAAAGACAGTTTTTTTTCTTCCTTCCCAATCTGTATATGTTTTACTTCCTTTTCTTGTCTTACTGCATTATGTAGGACTTCTAGTATGATGTTGAAAAGGAGTGGTGAGAGGGAACATCCCTGCCTTGTTCCTGATCTTAGTGCGAAAGCTTTGAGTTTCTCACCATTAAGTACGATGTTAGCTGTAGGTTTCTTGTAGATGTTCTTTATGAAGTTGAGGAAGTTCCCCTCTATTCCTAGTTTGCAGAGAGTTTTTATCATGAATGGGTACTGGATTTTTGTCAAATGTGTTTTCTGTATCTATTGATACTATCATGTGATTTTTCTTCTTTAGCTTGTTGATGTGATGAATTGTATTAATTGATTTTTTAATGTTGAACCCCAGCCTTGCATACCTGGGATAAATCCCACTTGGTCATGATGTATAATTCTTGTTATACATTGTTGGATTTGATTTGCTAATATTTTGTTGAGGAAGTGTGCATCTATGTTCATGGGAGATATTGGTTTGCAGTTTTCTTTCTTGTGATGTTTTTGTCTGGTTGGTATTAAGGTAATGTTGGCCTCGTAGAATGAGTTAGGAAGCATTCCTTCTGCCTATATCTTCTGGAAGAGACTATAGAGAACTGGTATAATTCCTTCCTAAATGTTTGGTAGAATTCACCAGTAAACCCATCTGGGCCTGATGCATTCTGTTTTGGAAGGTCGTTAATGATTTATTCAATTTCTTTAATAATATAGACCTAATCAGAGTGTCTATTTCTTCTTATATGAGTTTTAGAAGATTGTGTCTTTGAAAGAATTGATCTGTTTCAGCTAGGTTATCAAATTTGTGGGCATAGAGTTGTTCACAATATTCCTTTATTATCCTTTTAATGTCCATGAGATCTGTAGTGATGTCCCTCTTTCATTTCTGGTATTAGTAGCTTAGGTCATTTCTCTTTTTCCTCTTAGTTAGCTTGGCTAAAGGCTTATTGATTTTATTTATCTCTTCAAAGAACTAGCTTTTGGTTTTGTTGATTTTCTCTGTTGATTTCTTTGTTTCAATTTCATTGATTTCTGCTATAACTTTTATTATTACTTTTCTTCCACTTACTTTGGATTTAATTTTGCTCTTCTTTTTTTGGTTTCCTAAAGTGGAAGCTTAGATGATTGATTTTAGATCTTCCTTTTTTAAAAATATTTGTATTTAATGCTATAAAATATCCTTCTAAGCACTGCTTTTGCTGCATCTCACAAATTTTGATAAACTGTATTTCATTTTCATTTAGTTCAAATATTTTTAAATTTCTCTTGAGATTTCTTCTTTGATCCATGAATTATTTAGATGTGTGCTGTGTAATCTCCAAGTATTTTAGATTTGCCAGCTAGCTTTCTGTTTCTGATTTCTAGTTTAATTCTATTGTGGTCTGAGAGAAGATATTGTATGATTTCTGTTCTTTTAAATTTGTTAAGGTGTGTTTTATGACCTAGAATGTAGTCTGTCTTGGTGAATGTCTCATGTGAGCTTGAGAAGAATGCGTATTCTGCTGTTGTTGGATGAAGTAGTCTATAGATGTCAATGGATGACTTATGTGTAATAAAGTGAGTCTTGGGGAACCAGAGGAATTCACTCGTCAAACAAACGCTTGAGCCGAGTCCATGTGTGTTGGTTAGCTGTACGCCTGGGAGTTCTCCAACTTAACTCCTGTGTAGAATACAATGTGTATTAAAGGAAACATTTAAAATGTGCTAATTCCACCCTTATAGGTATATTATTAAATTCAAGAGTAACTGTAGCAATATTTTAGAACTTAGATCAACAAAAGATTTGGGGAGAGGGGCATTTCGTCTCTGGCATTGTTTAAAATTGCCAGCGCATGATGATGATAAAAAGCAGGCCACCTTCTAGTTGGTTTTATGATTGTTTTTAAGTCCCCCTTGGACAGCTGCCTGCACCTGGTGGCAATGTGTCCACCCCCGGGCACATTCCCCTCCTGGTGTGTCCTCTCTTTGGAGTTCCAGGCCCCGGGAAGAGTTGTTCTTTCTGTCATTTTTCATTCGGGGTGTTGGGTCTAAATGATTCTGCTCACAGCCACTTGGGCCCTGACGGGGTGGCAAGTCCCCTCCCTTCCTCGGGTGGGTGCTCACGGGGCACTTTATCTTGTTCCCTTTCTGCTTTCCAATACCAGCGTTTCCCGAAAAGCTGCAAGGCTCTGCACTTCTCTGCTCTCCCTCTCTGCATATTCATCCTTTGTCCTGGCTGTGGAGCTTGCTCCCTAATTGGCCCAGAATTGGGGGGGAGTGTTGAGTATTGCTTCCCACCCTCATCATCAATAACCCACATGTTTGGTGTGCCCTCCCCACCCACGAGTGAGGATGGGGTTTGCCACAAG